>NW_027273869.1:19642500-20227500 GCF_046630095.1 Trachinotus anak | reverse complement strand
GTTACCTGCAGTAGATTCAGATCAGCTGCCAGTTTAGAGAAGCAGCAGGAGCTGAGCAATGTGCTGCTGAGTTCAGGGCCATCAGGAAAAACATGTTTTTGACACTTTGAAAAGAAACAATCCATTATCTGTTTCAATGTTCCCTTCATTTAGAATAGTTTCAGTGTTTTTTTTAGTGCGTACGACCCTTAAATGCCACAAATATTTTGAGAAGTATTAGGTTTATACTCTTGTACAGGCAGTTGCATTAAGAGGATAATATAATGGGCTGGGTTTAGTCATTTTATTGAGTCCACAGATGACTGATGCTCTAACGTTACTGACTGAGAAAAATCTGCTGAGTGATGAGTTTCAGTCTGCGTTGGAAACATGTCTGAGTCCAGCTTTCGGTTTTTGATCGTCTGTCAGTGGAAAATTTCAGAGTGTTGGTGTGTGGAGCTGCTTGTTTCTGAAGCAGCGTGACTCAGGCTGGAGGAACCTCGCTCACTTCCAGGAGCCGTTTCATCTGAAGACAGAGGCTGAGTTTCTGCTGAAAGTCACAGAGGAACTGAGAGAATCTGAGGAGGCTGAGGTTGTGTAACACTCAGTAAAACAGGAGGCTGGAGGTCAGAGGTGAAGACAGGACGTCAGCTGTCTACAATAAAGTAACTAACTACTCACTAACACTCTGCTGCTTTGATTGTTTTCAACCTTTTTTAATATCTGAGATGTGATGAGACCAAAAACGATGACGAAGGCTCTGATTCAGGTCCGGACACAGACAAAAAGAAATGACTAATAAATGATAATATCAGTGACTGCTACATGTTTAGAGGTTAACCAGTGTGGAGAGGTTATATAAACTGGACAGTCGTGATATTTTCAATCTTAAGTGTGACGTATAGCTGAAGCTATGATTTAATATTTGTATGTTTTTATATTTTAACATTTTACCTTCTATTGTGCTGCGTTCTTTCATTATTATGTTTTTATTGTTATTAATGTTATTATTGTCATTATTGTTATGTTATTATTATAATTTTTTCCCAAAAGCCTTCCTTGGACAAGTGTTGAGAATTAGCATGTATGCTAACACACTCAAGCAATGCATCTGGTTCGTCAATTATAATTGTAATTGTGATGTCCATGTCAAATAAAATCTGCTTAGAGAGAAACATATACAGGACAAACAAGAGGACCCAGGACAGGACCTTGGGGGACACCACAACGAAGAGTTATAAGTTAGAGTTTGATTTAGAATTAATGATTATTTTCATTATCAGTTAATCTTGTTAATGATTTTTTTGATGAATACTTTGGTTTATAAAGCAGTGTCTCTATGAGGCGACGTCTTTTGTCCAAAATCCAAAGATATTCAGTTTATTGTGGTGTAAAAAACTTTGATCATCAAAATTGTTGTCATTTAATTTTCTGACTAATCCATGAATCAACTGTTGTCAAACTCTTCCTTCAGCAGTAATCTGTTCATCTGCCCCCTGGTGGCAGATGAACAGATTACTGCAGCTTTAAGTAGAGGGTTGAAGTTATTTCATCACTTCACTGGAGATGAATAGAAAATGATCACCATCCAATTTTCAGTAGATTTAAAAACTCACAGAACACAGAAGATTCTGAGGGTTAGATGAGATGTGATAGAATATCAGGAGCCAGGACAGAACCCTGAGGTCTTATTTTAATGTTCTACTATGAACCGAATGTGATATGAAAGACACAGAGACTGAGAGGAGCTACTGTCAAATGTTTAATCCGTTCAGTACAAGGTGTTTATCTCAGTGCAAGTGCCAAAAACAACAATATCGAGCCGTGTTTGGTTTATGTACAAATATGAACTTTGGCATTGAGAGCGGGCCGTGGAGGAAACGGAGACAGTGAAGGCAGCAGGAGGGTCCAACACAAAAAGGTGAGACGACAAACAGCCGAAAACATCCGAACAACAGCAGCAAAGAAACAAAAAACTGGACGTGTGAACAGAGCGAAGGGTCGAGAATCCAACTGAAAAGTGACACAGAATGACGACTGTCGTTTTTTCTTCATTTCAATCAACCACAAAAACAAGTCAATGAACAAAATTAATGGTATATATATTTATATTTATATATCTAAAGTGCATTATGGTACAAAAATATAGAGGGTCAGCAGCACCTCGATACATTTACAAAATAAATACACCATTCAGACAAAATAAATTACCGCAAAAAAAATCTGACATAATTGGAATAAAAAAAAAGAAAAAAGCAAGGATTCACAAAGATTAAAATCTGTTGCCCCACAGAGCATCAAATAAGTTTTTTTTTATCATATTCTGCTATCTAATCTGCTATATTTAGAATATTTACAGACAATAAATATTTTCCAATTTCTTTCCAAATAATCACGATTACAGACGACTGTAACGAGAGTATTTAGGAGTCCGCTGCAACCGTCCGAAGGTTCCTGTAAGACACGAAGAGGAAACGACAGGTGAGATCAGCAGCTGATGTTATGTCAGTGTCAGAAACATCAGTTACCATGGTGACATTATGTCCCTGCACACGCTCTTTACAATGACAACATGGTGTCAGACAAACAAGACAGAAAGTTAGTTTGCAGGAGGAGTCTTGTAATGTGTGATTTCCTCTCCTCTCACACGGGACACGTGTCCTTCTGACAGCAGAGGACGAGTCAAACCGGCTCACGTCCAGTTTAATGTTCAGATTAAACCATCTAATCTACAGAAACTGGGTTTCTGTTCGAGAAGCGTCTGATTGAGATTAATGAAGGAGGTTTCGTGTGTTGAGGTTGAAATACGATGTTTCATGACTGTGTGACTGACCTGTGGACTCACCTTTGTCAGAGACTGACAGCGTTTTAAAGCAGCGCCCTCTGCAGACCCAGCAGAGACCTCCACTCCAGGTGGAGTCCACTCCCGGGTTCCTCCTCCAGCCTCCACCCCAGTGAACGCGCCCTCCTCTTCCTCTTCTCTCCCTCCCTCCTCTTCCCGGACCTCCCTTTCTTCTTCTTCTTGCTGGGCGCTTTGAGGACGCCGTCTTTGTACGTCTGAGACTTGTTGGTCTCCTGTGGCAGGTTGGTGCCCTCCTCCTCCTCCAGCCTGAAGCTGATGGGAAGGTTCTTGGTTCCTCCGGGGGGTTTGGAGTGCAGGGTGCTGCCGGTGGTACTCAGGTTGATGCCCAGGCTGACCCCCGGCAGCCCGACGCCAGCGCCACTGCTGCTTCCACCTCCTCCGGTGGTGCGGACGGGAAGGTCACGGATCTCCGCCGTGTGGACTTCGTCCAAAAGCTCCTGCAGCCACATGCGACGCTTAAAGTCCTGCAGCGTCCGGCCTTTGTCGTGCATCAGCTGAGCGTGAGTCACAGAGCGTTTTCTGTGAAAAAAGACATGACAGGAGATTTAATTCAGACGGTTCCTTCATCACCTGCTGAGAAACTGTGAATTCAAGAGTGTAAAAATGGTTCTTTGCCTTTAAAAAGCAGGATTTAGATTTATTGAGGAAAGGGTTGAATGAACACTAAGTGGCCAGAAGTATGTGGACACTTGCCACATACATGCACTCTAAACAAAGGTTCAGTTTTCAGTTGGGATTTGGGAGGTTCAGGAGATTGACCAGCAGAGGGCAGCATGAGCACATGAATCTGAGCATGAACGAGTGAAGGCTTCACACTGAGCAGCTGCAGAGGAGCAACAGTAGCTGAGTTTTAGAACTTTTTTTTGCTTCGTCCTATTTGTCTTCATATGTTTAAAGACATTTTTTGTCTTTAACATTTAGGTGAACTGACAGATCCTTTCTTTGCTTCCGCTCACCCTCTCTTTACTCTGCAGTTAAAGAGGTTAAAAAAACTTGGACAATATTCCCCAATAACTCAGCTGTTGCATTCATGCAGTGCAATGACATGATTCATGGAACCGCAGGAGCTGACTTTGTTTCCAGGGTTGTTAAAAGTGATACAGAAGATCTCCACCCTGCCGGAGGAGGTCCAGATGAGTTCTCTCTCTTTTTCTTTTCACTGGAAGATGCCAGTTTTCCTTCTGATTGTTCATCATTATGACTGTGGCACTTGTGAGCAAAACCTTTGGCCCTTCACTTTTCATTAATATGGATGTTAACTGGCAGATTCATGGTACTCTGGGCCAGAGACGCTACACGCCAATTAACTGTGGTCCAAAAAAAAAAAAAAAAAAAAAAAACAAAGCCTGGGGCTGAACTCTGATTTCTGAACTTCTAATGAAACTGACTCCAAAGAGTCCAAGAGGAAAAACCTTCACTGAGGCTTTTATTTTTTAAAATATGTTCTAAACTACATTGGGACTCAAACCTGCTTTAAATTAGACACAGTAATAAAATTTATTGATTTCTGGGGAACATTTAAATCACATCAGATAATAACTGAGCAGCCAGCACTTTTCTCTCTGTGCACTTCAAGACATCATGTTGCTGCAGCGCCAACTACTGGTGAACCACATTCTGTGACGTGGGTGATTTATTTATTATAAGTGTGCAAATATCTTCAAGACAAATCTGTGAAAACTAAAGAAATTGTGCTAAAAAGTTGTTTTACAAAAACAAATGAAGGAAGCACTTTATGCTGCTCGTTAGACGGCAACAGAAAACCCCTCAGGACGCGTGTGTTCACATATCGATCACCTCTCTGTGTCACCTGCAAGCAGAAGGTGAGGAGGAGGAGGAGGATGAAGAGGAGCTGAAAACAGATGAAGGCCCCAGCGAGATTTGAACTCGCGACCCCTGGTTTACAAGACCAGTGCTCTAACCCCTGAGCTATGGAGCCAGGTGTGACCAATTGAGAACCCGCAGCATTATTTCAAAGATCAGTGGAAACGACGTTAATTGATCACATGACGATAAAATCTGCAGAAGAACTAAAGAAACATTAAATCACGATGAATCTGTTTCACCTACAACTACACCCTCACATCCTGCGGGATCAGTGGGAGGAGACTCGTTTCCACCTGTACTTTAAGATTCGAGCTGAAATCACTGACACATTTAAAACAGAAAAGATTTAAAACTAAAACATTAAAACTAAAACATTAAAAAAGTTGAGGCCCCAGCGAGATTTGAACTCGCGACCCCTGGTTTACAAGACCAGTGCTCTAACCCCTGAGCTATGGAGCCCTGCCTGCTGCGGGCCAGGGGGTGGTGCTGTGTGCACAGAAAACTGCACCCAACACGACTCCACTGATCTTCACTGACATCTCCAATCCCATGATGCAACTGGGTCACACACATCAGTCAGATAAACGGGACGAACAGCGCAGAACCGGCACCGAGCCGTTTGTCCTGACTGACCCGAGGGCTGCAGACCCGAGTCCGGCTCCGGATCAGCTGATGCTGACCTGCTGTCAGTGCAGGGCTTTGCTTTGCTGGTGTCGTGTTTCTCAGAGTCTTAACTCTTAGACAAACACTGAGGGCTCGGCTCGGAGTCTGGGAACCACGGAGCCGCAGCGCCGGCCAAACACCTCAGGTGTCCGAGCACACAAACACGCCGGCTTCAGTGGGAGATACCGGCAGCTGATTGGAGCTGCAGAGTTTCCCATGATGCTCTGCAGAGGTCAGTTTTATCTGGAGGAGAAGGTGTAGAAATGATTTACTGTTTGATTTGGATTCATGAAGGGAGCTTTTACAGCAGGGCCTGTTGTCCAGCAGGAGACTGAAGCTAAAAGGAAAAACATTTCAACTGACAAAGCCTCAAGAATAAAGAGTCTTCTTCAGCTCCTGCAGCGTCAGAGCGTTTCTGCAGAATTATCAGAGCAGACACATATTTCCTGTCAATCACAGGACTGAGGAGACAGCCAACATGAGGGGGCGGGACTCCGGCGGCCCACCTGAGGTCCACTGCTCCTCTCTGTGGGACAGGAGTCTTTCCTCAAACCGGCTCCGTGTCATTTCCCCTGGGGGCCCAGGGGCCCGGGGCCAGGTACGGGCCCCCGGCACATGATGCAGGAGCCTGATGTTTGATATGTGTTACAGGTTACTGTTCTCTAACAGGGCTGGGTGGGGGGGGGGCTCTGGTTCTGGTTCTGGAGGTTCAGGACTCACACCCTGAAGAACTGGACAGAAAACTTCTCTCATCTTTTTTCCAGGTGAAAAACTGAAACATTTCAGTGTTTCAGGCCTAAAATATTCAAAATAAACATCTGAGAGGGAAGAGAGAGAGAGAGAGAGAGAGGGAGGGAGGGAGAGAGAGAGGGAGGGAGAGAGAGAGAGAGAGAGAGGGAGAGAGAGGGAGAGGGAGAGAGAGGGAGAGGGAGAGGGAGAGGGAGAGAGAGAGGGAGAGAGAGGGAGAGAGGGAGGGAGAGAGAGAGGGAGAGGGAGAGAGAGAGGGAGAGAGAGAGGGAGAGAGAGGGAGAGAAAGAGAGAGAGAGGGAGAGGGAGGGAGAGAGAGAGAGGGAGAGAGAGAGGGAGAGAGAGGGAGAGGGAGAGGGAGAGAGAGAGGGAGAGGGAGAGGGAGAGAGAGAGGGAGAGAGGGAGAGGGAGAGAGAGAGGGAGGGAGGGAGAGAGACAGAGGGAGAGAGAGAGGGAGGGAGAGAGAGAGAGAGGGAGAGAGAGCGACAGAGAGAGAGAGCGACAGAGAGAGACAGACAGAGAGAGAGAGAGAGACAGAGAGAGAGAGAGAGAGCGACAGAGAGAGCAACAGAGAGCGAGAGAGACAGAGAGAGCGACAGAGAGAGAGAGCGACAGAGAGAGAGAGCGACAGAGAGAGAGCGACAGAGAGAGAGAGAGCGACAGAGAGAGAGCGACAGAGAGAGAGAGAGAGACAGAGAGAGAGAGCGACAGAGAGAGAGAGAGAGAGAGAGAGAGCAACAGAGAGAGAGAGAGAGCGAGCCACAGACTGAATTGTCTCTAATCATCAAACACTGAGAAGTTTCGAACGTTGGCTCCGACAGTTAAATTTCTTTGATCCCAGCTCCTGATTTAAATTAAAGTTTCAGACAGTTTAATTTTTTTATTTAAGAAACATTCTGAAAACGTGTGTTTTCCTCGAGGTTTCAAAATAGTGTCAAATATTATTTCACATATTAAACATTATTGATTAATCAGCCTCATGAGAAAGTGTCGTCTTCAGTCGTCCCACAAACATTCATTAGACTGAGCCGTAAAGACAGAGAAGCAGAGAAACATCAGACGATTAACCGAACGTCAAAGTATCAGCCAGTTACTTTTCCTTCTGTCTGCTAATGAATTAGTCGCCGACTTGTTGTCGACCTGCGAGTGTTGGAAAGTTTCGTGCGATGCCCAGCCCCTGTGTTGACTGGAGTTTGAGCGGGAGCCAGCGGGTCGGGACCACCCTCTCTAACATCTGTAACTTCACTGCACAGTTTTTCTCTGCACTAATTCAAGTTAAATCTAATTTCCCAAAACCTAAAAAACACGAGATCCAGCCTGAAACACCGGCCTCTTTCTGATCGCAGACCGCAGCAGCAGATGAAGGAGGGTCAAAGGTCACCAGCGTCCACCGCTGTGTGATTTTTACCTCACGGTTTTCATCGCGCCCGTGTTTTCCTTTCCACTCAGGTGGCGTTAACCCCGTCCCGAAATCCTATTAAGTGCATATCACACGACGGGTGTAGGTCTGTTTCCCCCGACACGAGCCTGACGGGCCCCACACACACTGAGACAGTCTCCTGTCCCCAGTGTGGAAACTGCTGGAACCCGTTAACGTTCGTAAACCTGGACAACACACGGTTTGAATCACTGTAAAGACTCGACGCTCTTCCTTCAGCAGCCGGGCTCCAAACTCCAACGGCTGCCACCAAAATGCATTTCAGATGTGATCTCTCTCCACCGAGACTCTGGGCTTAATTCAGTCAGAGAGGCCACAAGTTTCGAGGAGAAAATCCTCCGCACAGATTGTTTCTGAACCGGAGAAACCAGGCTGCTCTCAGGGCATCCTCTCCCTGCTTCATTAAAACCTGATTACATCCAAAAACTGTCTCAGCGATATTATCTTTCCAAAGGGAAAAAGCTCCCAAAGTGTGTTTAGCATTCTGGCCTAACAACTTGAAAGAACATTTATTCTGCTTGGCATCAAACACCTCAGCAGGAGCAGCAGGTTTGGTTTGGTCCACGGCCGAGCCGAACATCAGCATTATTCATTTCCCTCCTGAGCAAAGACTCAGTCTTTGTCCCGGGATGGACACCGGCAGGCGGAGGGTGTTAGAGAGACGAGGACAGTCTGCATCTGTCCAGGCCCTGAACACGTCTGATGACGAGGAACAACAGCAAAAACATTCTACGTCCCCCAGCCCTGGCTGGGGGGGGGTCAGCCGGGCTGCTGGGAGTTTATCACACACACACGGTTTCTGCTGAAGGTAAACACACAGGTGGGCGAGAGCTAACTAAACAGCTGCCGGCACGTTTCACAAATGAACACATTTTCCAGCCTGTGCTCGCCCACCATGCAGGGGGGAGCGCAGCGTGGAAATAAACCAAAAGACAACTTCCAAATATCGGAAAAAAAATTATCTGAAAGTTTATCCGGTCTGCAGCATTCCTGAGCCGCCACGTCCAGAACACACACCAACAGCGCTGCAGAGAAAACAGAGTTAAAAGTCATATAAATGAAATCCAGACTTACATTCTGTGGCTCAGGGCATCAATTGGTCGTCCGAAGTGCGGCACCGGAGAGCAGAGCAGGAACAGAGCGAAGCACCACTGCTGCAGGACTCTCCTGGAGCAGAACATCCTGGAGACGAGATCTGTGAAGAAACAAACACACAAGCTGAAAACGCATCTGTTTACACCTGAACCGCTTCGGCTCACAACGCACCACTTCTCCCTGAGGCTGACAGGCTGCCAACTGGGGGAGATTTTCTCTGAGTCCCAGTTGTTGAAATGATTAACCCTGCTTCACTTCACACTCTGCAGACTAGACGGCTACACAAACCAGTCCAGCATGTTTCACTGCAAATTCCAAATTAAGCCACAACAAAGCTGAAATTAAACAAACCAAACCAAAAAGAAAAAGGAGGGGGGGTTGATGGGAAACTTACTTTCCCACAGTGTCTGTCCCACACGGAAAAAGATAAGGAAGCAGGAAGAAAATGAATTCACTCAGTGTCCTTTCTCAGACTTTCCAGTCTGACTTTCCACCATGAATAAGAAAAGTCTCCGGAGACAATCCAGGTGATGACACCTTGGGAACGGGGGAAAAAAAATCCCCACAGACCAAAACACATCCAGGAGCTGCTCTTTACTCTTTAAGTTCCTCAGTGTAAAAATTCCTTAAAGTCAGAGTCAAGTCCAGCCCGCGGTCCTCCAGGTGTGCTGCGGTCAAAGGTGAGTGTTAGAGTGATGGGGGGGCAGGCAGCGGCGGGACGAGCTGAGGCTGCACTGCTGCTGCTGCTGTGGCTGCTGCAGGTCGCTCTGATGGGAACGCTTGCTGCATGCTGCCTGAGAGCCTGAGCAGGTCAGAGGCGAAGGGAAGGGGAGGACTTATTAACAAAGAGGAGGGCCTCCATGATGTCTCTGCCCACTGAGAGAGAGAGAGAGAGAGAGAGAGAGAGAGAGAGAGAGAGAGAGAGAGAGTGTGTGTGTGTGTGTGTGTGTGTGTGTGTGTGTGTGAGGAGCGGATAACAAAAAGCAGGCAGGAAGGTGGCGCTCGAGCAGCACAGTGTGGGTCCACAGCTGCAGCTCCGGGGCCAGTTACTGTACAGACACTGGTTCATGTTGACAACTTCAGGCTGAAGAAAATCATCTAAAAAACATCAACTTTTAATGTGCTGAAGAAAAACAGCCCAGTTATTAATGTGACTGTGAATATTTCTGTTTCACACTCAGAGACAAAGACGACAAACAAGCACAGTGACGACAACTTAGACTAAATTTAATTACAACAAGACTAAAGTTGACACACAAAAACAAAGGCACAACAAGAACTACACTACTGTAATTATTGGATATAAAGACACTAAGAGTGTTTCCATTAACCTGCTTAATGTGTCATTTGAAACTGCAAACTTAAAAACAAGTAACGGAAACGTGAATTAAAAAAAACTCAAATGTCGCAAAATAATTTCTACCCTCGCATGAGGAGATTTTTCAGACAATTAAACAAAATGTTCAACAAAACTGAGATGGAAACAATTTTTTTCCACAATCCAGTCGGGGCCCCTGCTGTGACTGGCCCCAGGGAGCCGATCCCAGCTGAGAGGCAGACGACTGGAAATCTACAGTGGAAACCAGGGACAGAGAAACACGTCTGAAGTCTGGAGGGATTTTCATTCAGACGTATTAAATGGATGAAGTTTTCAGTGCAGATGTGTAGACATCGTGTCTCGACTGTCTCGAATTATTCTTCAATTATTACATTTGTGCTTGTTAAACTCCACAAAAGCTGAGTTTTTTTTTTAATTTTACTGAAATTCAAACCAATTGAACCAAACTCAGACTGTGGGAACTGGTGAAACATGAACCTGAACCTGCAGGTTGTTGACCCCGTCACTGTGAGTGGCCCTGGGGGTCTTTTCTGTCTGATGCTCAGTGACACCTGGTCTGAGTGGAAGTCTCGGCCGTGACTGTGGGCCATCACTGGCCTTTATACGCTCAGTGCAGGCCCGAAGACTCAGGTGGGTCTGTGCACAGGTCGTAACGCTTGGCCCCCAGGCACCAGGCTGAATGTGAACAGAGGTGATGAGGTCTGGCAGGCTGGACCCTGAACTGTCAGCAGTGTCATGATGTACATGGGCATGCAGCAAAAAAGAGTCTCCACGGAGGAGGAGCAGTTTAGAGAAAGTTTGTCAGCTTTGTAGAAACTGTGGTTCTGAATCTGAAAACAGGTACAAAGATTCATTCAAAGTGAGGACACGGAAAAAGCTGATTTTAAAGCTCCATCCAGTCTAAAGGTAGATGTCCATGTGTTTGTGATTATAAAGCAGGTCTAGGTTCTATATTAATACTGTGAAAGTATCAAAGCCTCAGTCCACAGAGAAATGCACACAGCCTGTATTCAGACACTGAGCCTTAAAACCAGGCGTCAGGACTTCTGGAACTTTGTGATGTCACAACCACACCCCAAGCCCCATTAAGTAGCTTTAGCTTCAGCTAACTGTTAGCACCACACATAAAAACTCATTCAAATATCTCCAGATAACAAGATACTGAAGCTGTTCCTGTGACAGAAGCAACTTTACTGCTGGTTCCTGTCAGAAAAACACTCTATTGGAAAATATAAAAATATGAAAATATTGCAGCTGTCCAAAACAATCAGACCCAGTTTGCTTTTCAACAATGTCTCTGAGCCTGAACAGCCTCCAACACAGAGATGATTTCTCTTCCCTGTAGATGTCTGAGCGTCACAGGACGTGAATCTGCAGGTCAGCGTCTCCTGACCTGTAACTCTGTCATCAGCCTGCTGTCCTGCTGTAATGAACTGTTTTCATCTGGAACACTTATTTCCATCGGACGCCTCAGCAGCTCACAGAGATTGTTGCAGGAATCTAATCTGATCTAATCTGATCTAATCGAATCATGTAGAGAGCCACTCTGGGTGGAAACATTCCTCATGTGTGGATCAAACACTTTCACACTTAAAAGCCTCAGACCACCAACACTGTCACTGCTCTGTGGCTCAGCGGGCTCTTATATAACCTCTCATACTGTGCTGCATTTATTAGCCTGGTGCTATGTTTGTAGTTTGTGTATTAAAAAGCACAGAAGACGACTGAACTCAAATCTTCCTTGGCAGGTTCACAAACCTTAAATAAGAAGCATAATCCTTCCCCAGTCTGTGGTCCAGAGTCAGTCCTGATCAAAGACCCTGATACATGTTAGTTTTTCTGCAGGAACATGGTCACTTCAGTTCCTCAGCAACGCTTCAGTCATAACATCACAGCACAGCTGAGCAGGAGTGGTCTCCTCTGTACCTGTCCCGACCACCTACTGCAGCACTGAGCAGTCAGTGAAGGCTGGAACACGGATCTGAGCTGGGAGTGAAAAAACCTGGACAATAATGTAAAAAATACTTCATAACAACTGAAAGTACTGCATTTAAAATCCTACTTTAAGTGTATCTGAAGATTTAAAAGTGAAAATAGTTTTGCAGAGAGTCGTCCTCTGTGCACGGTACAATAATTAATCCTGAGTCTGAGGCTCCAGGTGCAGCTCCAGGTAAACCAGGTGATTTAAACTGAGACAAAACTCAATTCTGATTCATATTCAACAGTTATTCAGATGAAGCCATGATAGACGTTCAGAGGGAGGGGCTAGTGTTTGTTCTGCAGGGTTGATGGCGACAGGTTTAATCTTCACAACATGCTGCATTTTATTTAAACGTATGTTTCATTCTTAGTTGTAGTGAAGTTGAAGTTTCCTGCAGCACGAAATGGAAATAATCCTAAAGTAAAGTGAGTGAATCTGTTTTTCCGTTTCTGACCTGCAGGTCAGGTGAGGACGACAGGTGTGATCATCAGATCAGACCTTCAAGTGGATCTTCACAGAACCAGAACTGAACCACACTGGTGTGATGGAATCGCAGCTGTGTGGACGCTGTGAGGAAGAAATCCTCCGTTTTATAAGGTGTTTTCCTTTTTTTAAGTCACAACTAAGATCCATGCAGTGAGTTTGACGTTCATCTCTTCCAGTGATGAAGTTCATGAACCAGTGAGTGAAATGTAGAGTCCAGTTAATGCAGATGAAAACATCTCAACAACTACAGCTTCATACATGTTCATTATAACGGCAGCGACCCCCGTCCGACCCCCGTCCGACCCCCATCCGACCCCCATCCTCATCTCTGGTCAAACTTCACTGATGAGGCTTTAAGAGCCAATAATCATCAGGATGATGATGTTGTTGTTTGCCCTGGGGGCCGAGCGCTGCCGCTCTGCTGGAGGCCGACAGGACTCCGGGCTCATTCAGAACCAGATCTTTCCAGGGCAGCGGAGCCGACTCTGAGATGCAGTTCAAAGCTCTGGGAAAAGTTAGTGAGTGGAACTTGGGTTAAGATTTTTTTTTTAAACAAATCAATTATTCAACACACTCACATTCCACAGTCCCAACAGAAAGCACAGAAAGCCTTTGTGTGAAGTCTGCAACACAAAGACGTCGACTGGCTGAAACCTGAGTCGCATTAATCACAGGACCGTTGTTTCTAAACATGTTTCAAACCCAGTCGTCACAAAAAACTTGTACAATTACACATAAATCTCATGTGAAATGTTGATGCCACGTTGCTTGTGTAAACATTTTTTCCCACAAATGATTTCCACACAGATTTTTTGGGGGGGTCATGCCGCAGAGATAAGACCCGTTCAGTGTGTGTGGGGCTGCTTCTCTCTCACAGGTCTGGTCTTAATTGTCGGAGGCGACAGCTGGAACACATTGCTGATATTTCAACACGTGTCAGTCAGAGTGGGGGGGGCTGCTGCCTGCAGTCTGACGGCTCTTCAGACGGGGGGGGCTCCTGTGAGTGGAGGTTAACTCAGGAAACTTGTGCTTTAGTAAGGTCATGAAGTGTGGATTTGTTGTGTGATGATTCCTCAGATTGTTGGATGCTTTTAGACAAACTGCAGCCTCGTCCTTCGGAGGCTGATTCCAGACCAGCTGGGCCCCAGCGGCGCCACTACACTGTCCCCTTTAAAGGCTCCTTCAGGTGCGTCCTTCTCTTACTGAACGACTTACAACCTCAACTTTTTGTGGAAAAAAGTTAAGTGTTCTTACGGTTGCTAGGCAACAGGAGGGCGCTGTGCGACAGAACAATAAGGCGGGAACAGCTGGTGACAAAGTGAAGGTCCTCCGTAGACCAGAGCGTCTGATTTCATTTTCTCCTTCTATGAGATACGACCCTGAACTGGGTCCGAGGAGAAACCACCCCCCTTCACACCAGGGTCAGGGTCAGGGAACCTTCCCCCGAGGCCACAAACACCCACAGATAACACGATTAATCAATTATTGAAACTGTTGCCGGGGAAACAAGACGAGAAAATATCTGAAAACTCTGGAGGAGATTTTATATATCTTCCATTAACATCAGGACCCCCCCCGTCAGCTCGCTCACTGACATTATGAACAGTCTGAGGGGTAAGGATGACTGTTCTTCTGGGGGGGGGGGGGGGGGGGGGGGGTGTTATAAACTTATATAGTTTATAAGGACTTCCCTACAGTACGTACTCTGACTCATCACTAACTGGCTGAGTTGAGTCACACTGTGTGTTCAATTTACTCAATTATCTCGAACCCTCTGATTGGCTGTTGTTGGTCTATTGATGCGTCCTTGGTTTTTACCCAGAAGCAGCAGCTTCGCTGTAAAGGTCACTGTATGAACATGAAAAGTGCACAATGAACACATTATTTCAGTGAACGTGGCGGCTGCCAGCACCAGGGCTGGATGTGGTGATGCAACAGAGCTCTCAGCTGCTCTTTTCATTCATTAGTGATCATAAACAGGATCCATTGTTCCCTCCCCAGTCATCATCTGCTATAAAAATCCTGCATTCTGATGGTGAATGATTAGTGCCAGGCTGAACCATGGGACTAGTTTTTCCCCCAGTTTGTCTGCAAATTAGTTGAGTTCCCTCTGGTTTATGAGCTGGAGCAGGTTCAGGAACACGGAGTCCAGAGGATTCGTTTAATACGGGAGAACAAAGCAGGAGTGTCAGGGATCAGTGGAGGGACAGGCTACCTGCCTCCGACCTTCGGACCACGCCCACCCTGTGCAGTGAACTCGGCTGGAGAGAAGCGCCTCGTGTGCTTTGGCGGAGCGAAGCCACTTTACCTGCACATAAACAGGTAGAAGAAGAGAACTGTGTTTTCCTGGCAGCGGGGGCCGCGGGGGCCGAGCCAGGAAAGCTGTTTTAGATTCATAGAAAATTGCTGCTTTTTGGCAGAGCACCACATACACAAAACAAATGTCCGCTTTTAATCTTTGCGACCGCACCCCCCCACCTCTCCTGCCTCTCTCCTTTTGAAAACAATTCTCCACACAAAGGCTTGTACTGTTAGCACCCCCCCCCGCATCAGGGGTCCTGACTCTGCCACCAGCTCCATCCTGAGGCCCCCACACCGATATGAGGGGACGTCCCCCCCCGTCAGGTCACAGCTCGTTCTCTTTATGAGGTTCTCGCTGCAGAACGGCAGAACCATTCGAACTCAGCAGAAAATCACAGTTTGCTGCGGCTGCTCCTCTCCGTCCTTTTAAAGGAATGTATCTGTGCTGTGAACATTCGTTTGGACACAACAAGATGTTTGAGAGTTTTTTTTACAATTTATTTAATCAACGATTTATTAGCTGAGATTATTTGGCAGGTTGATCAATAATAAAATCATTGTTCTCCTCCAATCAGAAAATCTTCCTCAGAAAAAGAAACTCCGGCCTTTTCACCAACTTTTCAACTTGCAAGCTTCGATAATTTCATCAGTTCTGAGACGTTTCACTGTGAAAACACTGAGCTGGTGTTTGTGAAGCTCTGAATCCGACGACGTTGCTGTGAGATGTTTCTCTGTGTAAACGAGGCTCAGTCTGTTGTTGTTGGTGACGGATGATGAAGAGACCATGAGACGTCTGGCTCCCTCTCAGAGGTGGCCTTCCTCTCCATCATCTAAAGCTCGGGCTTCCCTCCAACCCCCCCGCCCCCGTCTCTGCAGCCCCATACACATATTTCAACACAGGAATTCAGGAACGGATTTTTTGGACCTGGATGGACAGAAACACTTAGTGACATTAAAATAAAGTCAGAGTTTTTCTCCTTCGCCCTCTCTCCCTCTTCTCTTACTCTCATTCACATTATACAACACTCGCCCACCACAGGAACACATGCTCCACCACCGCTGTGCAACCACAAATAGTAATTGGTTGGAGTTGTGCACTGAAAGCTGCAGCAGAGACTCTCAGAGGTTTTCTGCTCCTCAGTCTGACCCTGGGACCATGTGACATGATGTGTTCCTGGACCCGGTCGATCCAGACCAGACACACTGCTACCTCTGATGTTTGTTTCCTGTTTGCTTCATTTAAAGAAGTGAAGAAGTCCCAGTGGAACCAGGGCGACGCTGCCTTCATCATCGGTTGTTTCATCAGGGATTAGCCAATAAATTTTTCCCTTCAATCAACTAATCAATTAACTGACTAACGTGTGACTGTGATTTAAATGTCTGAATATAAGAGGACAGAGTTTAACAGGAGGCAGAAGTGTGAACTCAGCAGTCAGCACTTCACCATCAGTGTTTAGACGACACATCAGTGAAATTAAAGAGATCAGAAGAGTTATAAGATATTTAGCAGTAAGGAGAGTGGAGCAGCGGCACTCAGAGAACGTCTTCGTATCTGTCTCCGTGGCAGATGAAGCTGCAGCGGCGAGCGGCCGCGGGGCTCAGAGAGGAGGGGAAGGCGCCTGCAGTCTGTCTGCCTCCATGTCTCTGAGTGACTTTTGCAGATGTCACCAGATGGGTGTACATAATCTGCTGGTGTGTCACTCTTGGATCCCACTGAGACAATCACATCCCTGCGCTCAATTAGATCTGATTATGGTTCCAGCTCTGCTGCCAGAGAGCTGGAGTCGAACATGAAGGGACCGAACGTGGTTTCGAGCAGTTTTTACTCACTAACAGTCGCAGCAGCCTTTCTGGGCTCAGGCTTATGATCTGATTAGCATTTAAAAGGAGACACTGGAGACATTAAACACTGAGGCTTTATGATACTTTGGCTGAGACCTGCTGAGAAGTATCTGTCAGGGAAGGTGTGAAACCACAGGCCGCCTTGTTTTCAGTTCAGATTATAGGGGAGGGACGGATCAGTGTCCTCTTGTCCAAACAAGCTGATGGAGAACTTTTTTTTTTTCAGAAACCCTCGAAACTGCACGAAAATACATTCATCAAACTTGTTGGAGAAACGGAACAATGTTGGAAACAACAGTGAAAATATGAAAAGATATTTTTGAGGTGTTTGAGGGACCAACTGAACAACATTAAAAACATTCACTGGATGTTTCTGTGATGGAAATGCACTGAAATATGAAAATACATTTAACTCTGTTGAATGGCGTCTAATTATTTACAAGTCATTTACACTAGTAAAGAACATTTTTGGTGTAACACAAAGTAATAAATAAAACTTTTGTAATATATTAGTGTTGGAAACAACCGCTTGAACATGACTTTATTGTAAATTTTTAATTTAATAATTATTTAAAAATTATTGTAACTATTGTAGGTGTTTTGCAGTAGCTGGGGTATAACCTTAGAAATAAATCTATTAGCCTAGTGAAGCTAACTATGCTAACCTCAGAGGACAACTGACAGAAAAAAGTTGATAATAAAAAGTAACAAAGTCAATGCTCATAAAAATAAGATGATGTGGAGCCTGTTTGAGATTTAATTGTTTGTACAGTAAATGTCTGGTTCCAGTTTGTACATGTGTTGTTTTCTCTATTTTCTATAATGTTGAATTAATTAAAATACTTTTTTTACTCGTTAATCAGACAAAACCATCAGTGTGAAGAAGTCACCTTGTTCTGGTAAACTGTGATATTTTATACAATAAAAACTACTCAGTTAAAGAAGTTTGAAAAAAGCTGTAAATGCTGTTAATTATTGAGAATGAAACCTGTACAATGAAGACTGTGTAAGATTTTCACTATAATCTCTAAAGGAGCTCAGTGTTTCTTTTATTGGGCCCAGTTCTCTTTACAACACGAGCAGTCGCCTCCTAAAATGCAGCTCAACATCACAACAACCCAAACTCTGCACCCTGCTCCTGGTTCCTGAAGCCAGACCCAGACCTGGACCGATCAGCCCCACTGGGTCTGGGTCTCGCTGAGTTCTGCTGGGTTTCCACATCCCAGGTTTGTCTGGATGTGACCAAAGATTTCAGACGTGTTAGGACGTCTCACTCTGCAGGTTCTTTAGCTCACAGACATGTGTTTATATGAGGTTGAGATTCTGCTAAATCACAGATCACTGCTTCCAACAGAACATGTTTTCCTCTGATGCAGCTCAGTCTTACCTCTGTCAGGGCTCCTGGCTCCTTAATATCACGGATCCAGAGAAGTTGTTGAAAATAATCACACGTCCTGACTCTGGGTGGTTAGTTGTTCCTCTGAGGAGAAGCTGGTCCTCTGGTGTCTTCAGGCTGCTGGAGAGTCTCTCTCTCTTTGCTTGGCTGTGAAGGTTCGAAAAGCTTTTTAAACAGGAGGTTAAGCCCTCCTGCTGACATCACACGCCGGTCATCACCACTGCCTCACCGTAGCAGAGGAATCCATGAAGCTGCATATGTAATTAGGTGGATGAACTTACTCACTCTATCTGCTCTTCCCTCCCTCCCACATCCCCTTTCCTCCGTCCTTTTCCTTCCCTCACAAACACCACAGCTTCGGCTCAGATCAGCACTAATGACACATGTGACTGCTCCTGGCTGTGTTCGGTAAATTCTGCTGTTAACCAGTTGTGGTTTTATTGGTTGCCGTCCTCTCACTTTGCTTCAGAATGAACCTCCTCAGAGTTTTTCACTCCTCTGCACGTCACTGAGGGGTGGCAATAAAACCGACATGTTAAATCCAACCTTACAATGTTGTTTCTGCACCTACCTAAACTTTACTTGGGCAGATTAATGTAATAATTTAGAAGCCAACAGTGAAAACAATGTGCAGCCAGAGCAGTGGAGGTTGGTGTCGTCTCTGTTTTTGTCTCTCTCCTGTGTTTTTGTCTCAATTTAATTCTACTGTGTTTGGTAACGACCTGCTGCTGCCAGACTTGTTTCACTGAGCACATCTCTCCAAAACATGGTAGTAGAGGTTTTGTCCATCACGCCCACCCCTGCTTGCGTAGCATCCCTCCTAATCTCCAACACGAAAGCAAAGCGCTAGTTTCCAGTTGTGCCATCTGGTCTGAGGTTCTCTATGTTTAGCAGAGGGTCATGGTTTGGGGTTGTGAACGCTCCTTCATGAGTGAGGACTGAGTCGAAGCCAGATGCTGCTGCTGCCGTTTGCAGCCTGCCAGCACCGGCTCTGTGCACAGCACCCACTGAATGTTCCCGAGGAGCAGCTGAAGAATTACCTGAGAAAACTCTAATCATCTGAGACGTTTATTGGACCGGGTTAACCACAGGGGCATCCCAGAGGAGACCCAACAGTCTGAGCCTTGTTCACATTTTCCTAATTCATGTTCGTGTTTATATTGGTTTTCATTTCACAAACTGGTGGAATATGGAGGATTAATTAAGCTGTGCTTCAGCCCCTGCTAATTAAAAGCAGACTGAGTGGAGGAGTGTGCAGCTTAAACCATCAATAGCAGAAAAAAACATCACTGATTTCACAAACAGCCCTGAATTACCCAACCCTGAAGCTGCAGGGGTGAGGACGCTTCGTTCCAGAGACAAACCAGGAAGGTTCGTCTGATAAAAGATCATCAGGCACCAACACACAATATTCAAATATTCTTTCAAACGTGGGCAGAAAAGTAAATGTTTGAACTGTAAGGATTTGTGCCACAGACTGAATGAATCAGTGTGTAGTGTTTAGGACACTAGTGACGACCACAGGTTGGAGCACGAGTGAATTCATTCGAATAAATTTCCTGTCGCTTCGAACTTGTTTGATTTTCTTATTTACAGCCACGTTGAACATAATCTGACAAATTCTGAGACAAGAATTCAATAACCAGACATTTCAGTGTTGATTGTGAGGTCAAAGTGCTGCAGTTCAAACGTGTCCCTCACGTCCCAGTGTCTCTGCAAAGACGTCCTCTTCTTCATCTCACAAAACAAACGTTGATCAGTGATATAATATATAATATATAATATCAGTGTCTGTCCTGATGAAACAGACCAAACCAAACCTCAGTGTGTTGGTATATTTGCGGCTGAACAGCCGAACAACCAATAAAATGATTCAAATTCAGGTTCATGTACCATTGAATTACAAAATACTCCTCAGTTTATAATTCAACATTTGTTTCTTTAAAAACTGTCCTGCAGTTACTGGAGTTCTACAGGTTAATTCTGTAAATTCAAAGGTGCTCGTTAAATTGAGGAAATATATTTGGTACTTTACATTGAGCTTGTGATTCAAAGGGAAAATGTTTAGTTTTTTCCCAGCTGACGCGGGGAATCGAACCGGTGACCTTTCAGTGACAAACACACTTGTTTCTATGTCAAAAGGCCAAGTGTCAAACTGACTGCTCACTCTCCCCGTCTCCTCTTCCTCCTCCCGCCCTTCGCCTCCCTCCAGTCGTGTCAGTGGAACATCAACCTACACCGAGCCAACGCTGACTCACCTCATCACCAATCAGCGCTTCAGTCCGCACGTTTACCCCGAATTCCTTTTCACAGGAAGTGATGAGGATATCTGGAGCTGAATTCCACAAACTGTTTCCCAGTGTGGAAGCAAATCACGGTGTTTTCCATTGTGTGCAGGTGATGTTTCCTCCTCACCTGACGGAGCAGAGACAGGAAGCAGTCAGTCTGGATCTCTGGGCCAAACTTCTCTGAGCTTATGTCTTAATAACATCACTGATTCTGACTTTAATATAGAAATATCCCTTTAATATGGAGAATTAGCCACAAATGGTTAAAGTGAAGTGACGGATGTACAATAATGAAGGTTGTGTATTCACCGTGTATCAATGCTTTACAAAGAAAATGTTTTTTTTGTCTTGGAAAACATTAGTCATCAATGAAATTAAATTATTACTCCTAATTAAATGTCCGGCTGATGTCTGACGTGGTTAATATCAAGGACCAGGCTAAAGATAGAAGCAGAGAAACATCACTAACGAGATAACGTGGAGGAGAATCAGCGTCGGCCTGAACGCACAGTGCTCTGCTGCTAAAGCCTCAATGTGCTTCTCATTTAGAGGCTTTTTTCCTCTGTAGAGACTCTGAGATCAAAATGAAGCTGTAAAACGTTTCCGCATGTCTAAGTGTCGTCTTTATTGTGGAGACGTAAAGTTGAGAGTCAGATACAGACGCTATATTAACGCAGATACGACTGTCTTCTTCTAATGAACCTCTTGAAGTTTATTTGTCTTGATAAAATCCAGACTCTCTGATTAATTATATGAATGTGGGAATTAAAAACGTGTGGTTCCTCATTTCTCAAACACTCAGTAAATAAAAAGACACAAAGACAGAGAAGAGGAGGTAAAACTTCAAGTCAAACAGAGACCAGGTGAGTCGTCGTGGATCGGCACCGCCCACAGACCTGTCCACGCAGCCGACAGCCGCTCACAGAGTTAGACTGAAAGTGCAGAACTGAGCTTTAACAGATTCATCTGGAGCTTTGGAGCCTCAGTATAAAGAGTCTTGCAGCAGCAAGCACAAACTGAAATCCTCACTCTTTATATTTTTGTATGATTTTACAGAATGATTATTAAGTTATTTTGTGTATTTGTGCTTCATGTGTGAAGAACGAGCTTCGTTCTGTTGAAAACTTGTTTTCAGGTTTTTAATCTGAAATTCTTTGAAGCACAGCGAGTCTGCGACCGCCTCAGTGACTCAGAGTCTGTGGAGGTGTCAGAAAACAGCGCCCACTTCACTCAGCGGCCACACGTCTGACTCACCTCGTCCCCACTGTCTTACAGCGGGTTTCCTCAAAATAGAAGCTATTTATTTATTTTATAAAAGTGGATAAAAGTGTTTTCATTGAGAGACATTATGTGAATGAAGCTGATATCGCTCCAGTTAAAAGGATGACGGACCAGCAGCTCGGCTGGAGCTAGCTCCCAGGGGCCTGATGCAGCAGGGGCCGAAACTTCAGTTCAACAAGTGTTTCCTCTTCTGTAAAATATCAATAACAAACAGCCTGAAGAACCAGCTCAGGAGCTGCACAATCATCAGATTCATTAAATGATCAAAACAGTTTCTTCTTCTGTGGTTCCTGGGTCGATCTTCAAATACAGTTTCTGTAGTTTCCTGGTGAACAAGGAATTTAAACACAATCTCATTTTCATCTCCTTGACAATATAAACATGTTTATCCAGTGGTTATGATGGAGGCATTAAAGAGCCGCCTGTGCTCTTCTGTTTCTCTTCCCAGAATTCATTTTCCCTGACTCTGAGCAGACGTCCTGTCCTGATCCCGTCAGCTCTCATACGTTCCTCAGTCAGTTTCACACTGAAGAATCTGATTCTGTTACACTCCACGCAGAATATAGTCAGCTGGTTCTTTTACTTTTTAAATGGAAGCACAAAGAACAACACAAGTTCTTCATCCTGCAGAATCAGAGTTAAAGAACACATCGACTGATGCTGACGGATCTTCATCATCATCATCATCATCATCTTCATCGTTTAACTGACGAGAATCTGTTTATGAAGCAGTGACAGTGATGATCACCCACTGGTGTGAATTTTATTTCCACTGTTTAAATGTCTAAATCTCAGTAAGAGTAAATATGTCATAGATTTCTGGATGAAGAGTATCTGGTGAGTTTCAGGAGAAAATCTGTCGAACACAGTCACTAGTGGAAGTGGGACAGGCTGCAGGATTCAGTGTTAATGTGCAGTAAAACTCTGGATCAGGTCCAGACAAAAAGTCCCTGAAACGTTTAACCTTCTTTTCTTTTCCCTCCTCATCCCACTTATTCTCCCAACGTCGCCCTCACTGTGTGTTGATATTGTGTTGATATTGTGTTATTGCACTTAATTCAGTCATAAAACAGGTGACCGCCCACTCACCCCACCCACCTGGTTTGATGGACGGAGGCGGATCATCAGATGTGTGATAGAGTCATTTATGTTCAGCAGATGAAGGAGTTTGAGGTAATTAATCAACAGTGTGACTCAATAATTACTAATCTGAGGTGTCATTTATTAAAGATGTTTCCTCTGACCCTCATCACTACACTTCATCATCCTGTTGTTTCTTTACGCACATCAATTTAAAAAAGCACAGAAATAAATCTCAGGCCTTAAATCTAGTGTCGTTCCATTAATGAACCTGAAGCTCCCTCAGTGACAGAGCTGCTGCGTTCACATCACAACACATGGAAACTCACTGTGGACACGCTCGATCTGCATCCTGCACACACACGCACGCACGCACGCACACACGCACACTTAAATCAACACAGGTCTGCTGCACTCTGTTATTAGCAGCAGTATTTTATAGAGCTATTTATAGTTGCGTGAGCTGTCTGATTTGCTTCGTGTGGCGGAAAGTCAACTTGGAAATTGAAGCTAACTGGAGACATTTCAAGTGAAGCCAGGCAGACGGCTCCACTACAGCAGAGTTATACATTTTATTGGCTCGTGATCTGCTTTCTGCTGCCACGCTCCGCTGTCCTCAGCCTCTTACAGCTACACATCCATCTCCCACCCTGACATCAGCCATCAGGGCCTGGCTCTGACGCGGCTTCCGTCACAATCCTGAATATATATCTGTGCTGTGCTGTGCAGTCACCTTCCTTCGTCCTCGGTTTTAACTGGAAAAATCCGATTGTGCTGGCGCCGTCCTGTGCAGCAGTTTGCCTGGCGTGTCCCCATGTTGCAGTGGAAGAAATGCGGCTGGAATTACAGATTCGTAGGCGAGCTTAATCTCTGAGGACACCTTTGCACATGGAAACTACAGTAAAGCAGCCACAAGAAAAACAGCTCATCACACTTCCACAGTAAATATTGCAGAGGAGGCTGAATCATTGCATTCTGACAGAGAGTGAAGAGCTCAGCTGACAGAGGCCGTTTCTCTGCTCCACTGCAAAACGTTTCTCCAGGAAAATATATTTTCTATAGACGAAGGTTGAAATTCACCTGTGTTCACCTGTGTGTGTGTGGGGGGGGGGGGGGACACCTGTCAGCATGCTAACGGTCCAACCTACGAGCTCTCAGTACTCGTGGGTTGGACCAGGCCCCTTGTCGAGCTCGGCCTTCACAGCCTCGCTCCGACATCTGTGACACAAACAGCTGACAGGTGAGTTGGTGTCAGCTGACCACAGGTACGCTGTTTAAGTTCCTCTTTAACATTAGCAACGTTAATGATTCACGTTAAGCAGCCTTGTTTTTCCTGCTACAGCGCTAGTTAGCATCTACGTCCCTGTGGAGCCACTTCTACGTTCTGATTGGTTCCTGCCAAACTGCTCATCACCATGAAGTCGCCTGGACTTTTTCTGATGCCCACGCTGCTCAAGACGCGCCGCTACGAGACGCTGGCTCATGTAGAAAGGATGGCTTCCAGTCCGGTGACGTCATTCCACAAAACATCAGTGAAACTAACAAGTATCAGTGTTTTTTAAAACCAGGCTCCACCTGGTTTTTGTTTCTAACTAAAAATGTAATTTTGACTTAAATAAATAAATAAATGAAATATAAAAACCAAACTGATTGTGAAACAGAGAAAAAGCAGCAGTGAGCTCTGGGTTTCTGATGTTTACTCCTGACGACGGTGCTGGAGGGAAACTCACGACTGTTACAGATGGAAAAGGTTCAACATCTGGAGACAGATGTAATAAAAAAACTTCACGTCTGTGGTCTGATTAGATTTTGACATGTTTAAGTAAAAGTGAAATTGAACCCTGATGCTGGAACGATCCCAGGATCACATGATGATTCATCCTCTGGGAACCAGGAACAGACAGAAACCTCTGCAGTAGTTTTTACTCCTGATCAGTGGATTCAGTGACTGACCCTCGAACCTTTAAATGTTTGGAAAGTCTGAGGAGAAAACGTGAAGTGACTGAAGCTTCCAGCCTCTGACACACTCAGCTGCTCCAGGAATAGAAACCTTTTCTAACTTTGGACGTGTTTGACGTTTGAGGTGGATTTCACACTCCAGCATCTCTGCTGCTCTGTGACAGACTGGAGGGGCTCCACCGAGAGGGAGGACTCCTGCGTCACAGCGTCACTTCTGTGGCGGGAAAAGCCAAAAAGCCTCTGAGCGGCGAGCTGAGTGTGTTTGGAGCTGCGAAGAGACAAAACCACGGCGGTGGCTGGGCTCAGATCAGTCTGACTGCGGTGTTCCTCCACCATGACTCTCAGTCTGCTGTGTTATTATAGCATTATCCAATCAGCCTCGTCTGGCCCCGAGGGATTTACCCCCGTTTTCACGCAGCCCGCTCAGCTCCCCCCACATCACAGGAGGTCAGCGTGAGACGAGCTGCGGGGCTGTGATGTGGAGGCTCGGCGTGTTAATGAGACAGCCGCGCAGGTTTACGGGAACACGACTTTCCACTGCGAAGAAACGTCTCTAATGACAAGTTAGCAAAGTCCACTCGACCGCTGCAACAAGCCTTTCACGGAGAAATAAATACCTGTGGTGGAGGTTGATTTGTGGAGCTCATTAGTCAAACTACAGACAAAACCTGTTTTCTACAAATTGCCTCTCGCTGCTGGAACTGGACCAGAAAAACTCAGCAGCAGCTGAAGGTCGAGTCATTTCAGCAGCTGCATTCGCAGTAACGACAGCAGCCACTGTCGTCCTCTGTAGGAGGGTAGATCAGGCGTTTATGTTCGGGGGGGGGGGGGCACGGTGAAGGTCCCTGAACGACTCTGCCTGAAACTGAAGCCTCCACATCTATAACCCAACCTGACTTCCTGTAAACACACATGCACACACACCAACCACAATAATGGAGGCAAAACAAAGTCTCAGACACTATTTTTTATTTCCAGCACATTTCACACTCACATTGTCAGGTTGATAAAACCTCACAGTGGGGGGGGGGGGGGGTCAAAACTTTGGTCTGAAGAACAAATTGAATTCACGTCAGACCAACACATCAGAGCCTCTGACGCGAGATGAGGAAGATATGATTTGATATTTTATAGACCTCCAGCCTGTGAGCAAACAGGGAACAGATGAAGCTTTTTTGTGCTATAAATAAAACGTCAGTAGAAGAAGTGAACTTTCACTCTGACATCATCTTTTTAAGTGTTTCTGTTGTCTAATCCTAAATATAGTTTAAACCATAGTTCACTTTCATTATGTTTCTCCAACTCTCACCGCACTGTTACTGATACAGTAGAAATAAATACAGCTGTTTTAAAATGTTGGTATTGAACAATAAAGATATTTTACAATCTAACCAGTAGAAAGAAAATCATGTTCCTGCTCCCCAGATGATGAACCCTGTAGGTTAAAGTTAAAGACGCTGCAGCCTCATCCGTCTCATGTTGTAATGTTTGAACGTTACTGCACAGTTATGAAGAACTGGACAATTAACTGACATTAAAAATAAGTGTGGACACTTTCCCTCTGGTTTGAAGTGAAATGAGAACCGTCGGGATCAGTCAGGACCGTGAAGCCCACACCAGCCGTAAAAAGCTCTGAGTGACGAGCGACAAGGCCGACACTGTGGGAATGAGCTCATGTTTGTTCAGCGCTCAGCTCAGCAGCCCCCCGCTACGACTCATTTACTCCACCACAAGTAAGTCTTCAGATGATTTTATACGTAATGATCGATGAAAGGCCGTAAATAGGCTGCGAGCCCCTGCTTCTGCAGCCCAGGTGAGTACTGACAGTTCTGATTGGCTGTGACAGCTCAGGTCGCTGCAGACGGTTGTGTACTGTTGGACCGAACACGCAGCAGGTGAGTTAGACACGTGGAGGGAAACGGCTTCGTTCTCTGTGTGTTTTTATTCTTCTGTCCTCGTGATGATTAACTTTATATTATTGTGTCATATAAACATTCACGTCCAGCCTGCGAGGGATTACACACACCACACACTCATACAAAACAGATGTGGAAGGTTCAAAGCTTTCTCCAAATGATGCTGTAAACACGGATGGAAAAGATTATATAACTCTTCTTTTAGAATTTATAAATATAAAATCTATATTTGAAAATAAAGGTTTTTTTTCTAGAAAAGAATAAAGATGTAATTTTACAAGAAAAGTTTACAACAAGATCATTAAAGTTGAACTTTTATGATAATTTTGTTATTTCAAGATAGAGTAATTTTACAATGACTGTAGTAAAATGTAAGAGCAGTCTGCGCTCAAACATTAAATTGACATAAAATCAGGACTTTATTCTTATACCATTATTTTTGTTTCAAATCAAATTATCGCTACTTGAAATCAGATTTTCTTTACCTAGTATTGATCCTAATACTCCTCTTTTTTATTTTAAATGATACCAATTCGATTTCCACAAGTTTCATAAATTACTTATTAACTATTATTTAATTTAATAACCTACGAGAGACATTAAAGGCTTCTTGTATTTTTGAGTCAACCAACGTTAATAACTAGAGAAAGAATAACAGAAAATATAAAAACATAAAGTATTTGTTTAATTTTGAAGTTTCACACGTCCAGAGTGACGACGATGCGTCTGCTGGGACGTGGCTTCAGGATGAAGATTAGACTCAGGCTCAGTTTATATTGAACTAGAGTTTTTTCTCTTCAAAACAAATGAGCCGTTAGTAAATGTTGCCATTGCTATGCAGCTAACGTTAGCATTAGCAGCTGTAACTCGCCAGTGTAGAGGATTCACTCCTTCACTCACCAACAGCTGTTTCCAGAGGTGGAAACAAACACCAGTGTTAACCCGTCTCTATCGTGTCTCTGCTTAAGTTAGCATGCTAACTAGCTAGCCCCAGCCTGACTCCTCACTTCAGCCTCCTGAAGTCGTCGCTGTTCCAACCTCTGTGTTAAAGACAGCGACGGCTGAAGCTCTGCTCCGGTGCCGTTTTTCCTCAGAATGAAGAAGAATCTGCAGCTTTTATCAGTGACGGCTGTGGTATAAATCTTTAATCTGTGGTTATAATTGTCCTATAATGAGACTTCAGCTGCTGTGTTTGTTGATAGTTCATGTTGTGTTCAAAGACCAGTTTAGGTCATTTTAAAATGCAGCAGAAACACATTTGTGGGATTTATGAACAGATTTCCACATGAGGGTGGCGCTGTGGCCTCATGATCACTTCACTGTCAGCAGAGGGGTGTTTATTATTTATTGACCTTCGGCGTTTTTACGATCCCGTCGTTTGGGATCCGACAGAATGAGCCAGCTTGAGCTGGGTTCAGTCGTTAATGCAGAAATAATTGAAAACATTAAAAAAAGAACTTTTCTGGGTGACTGTTGATGAATATAAATCTGCCCGACGCCCACTGGTCTGTTCGGCATGATGGGCTGTGAACGGGACAGTAAACATGTCACACAGGGAAATACGTGTTCTCTGTGCTACATCCCAGTCTGACTGAAAACTGAAGGTCAGACATGTAAAGACCCTGAGCACAGTCACACCTGGCTCCAGGTCCCAGGATGGGAGTGTTTGACTCTAATTAAAAAATATATTTTCTATGTTTATGTCCATGTGTCTGAGTTGGTAAATATCAGTGGGTTTCTGACACTGTTGGTCCTGGTCCCTGCTCATGGAGGTGACTACAACAGAAGATCTGACTGTTGGTGTTTCCACGGTTTCAGGAACAGTTTGACACATGTTGTGGTTCAACCTGTTTAACAGAAGATTTACTGATCTGAAACTGATCTGAATGAAGAGCAAACATCAGCAGTGGGTGAAAACACACAAACCAACAGTTGGCTCCAAAAAGCAACCAACAACAACATATAAACATAGAAAATCAGGAGCACACAGCGAGTGTAATGAGTCTGACTGTTGTCAGTCAGACTCAGTCAGACTCAGTCAGACTACACTCTGGTTGTTGTGCGTTGTTCTGTTTTCAGCTGTTCGACCTGAAGCTCCAGCTGCTGTAGCTCTTGGTTCGGGTCCAGCTGTGGCGTGTTTGCTCCTGACCCTCCTCACAGTAGCCAGCGCCCTGGCCCCACAGGGGGCCGCAGGGGGGTCCCGGCCTGTTCTCTGAAGCTGGAGGCCCACACAGGCCAGACTCTCTGTTTCTGCTCCCAGCAGCCCCCACTGCTCCCTAAACCTCAGGCTTCGCCACAAATGGCCGCGGCGGCTGCCAACAAACACAGAGCAGAGAAGCCTCAGTCTGACTCCATTTGGCCTCAGCTCGCTGTAAACACCGCCTGGCTGTAACGCCGGCGGGGGCGGCAAGCCGTTTGACAAAGGCGGGATTCCACACGCCGCTAAATAAATCTGTTTTTGAGGCAGCTGTGATGTCATTGAGCTGTCTGTGGGCTCAGACGCTCTGATTGGCTGCTGGTGGCGTGGGTGGAGGCTGCTGTATCATCAGTGTAGGATGAGGCCCAGGGCAGCATGGGAGCTGCGCATGTCAACCCAGTTCTGCACATCACAACAGTCCTCCACCTCTTCTTCTTCTGCAGCCTCGTTTGGACGTTCTTCTTCTTCTGTGTTTCTCATTTAGTTGAATTATTCTCAGTCTTGATCACGTTAACTCCGCCTGTCCTCCTGAATGTCCCTGATGCTCCTTACAGTCGTGGTGATCACAGCGTTTCACGGGTGAATATCCACATGTGACAGGCGGACTATTAAAAGCAGCAGTGGGCGTTGTGTTGTGGATAATGCCTGTGGTGTCGCTCTAAACCCGGAGAGCTTCACTTGTTATGATACCAAAGTAGAAAGGAATACAGCTCTGGCTCACGTCAGAGGCCTCAGAGTAAGCCGGGGCTCACCAACACTGCCAGAGCGTCTGCCAGCTCGGCTCTGTGGTCTCACTGCAAACTCACAGTCAGATCTCAGACCAGCCGACACTGCAACACTTTCTACCACCGAGCTGAGGAACCAGACTCTCCCACCACGCCGAGACCAGAGCAGCAGAGAGAGTCGACCGTGCTGATTCATCAGGGGTCACTCGCTGCAAACCCCAGTCACTGTGTTTGTCCAGACTCTGGTCAAACACAGAAACGTTTTGAACAATCCCAAACACGTCTGACTGAGCTGGAGAGGAACCAGGGTGAAATCATGCAGAAGACATTCAGAACATTTGTCCCCAGCTCAGCTGCTGCTGGACTCCACATGACACCAGTCATTTAGTCTCGGTCCACATTTAGTCCACAACAGTTCACCAGACAAACTGAAGTCTGTGGATTCAGACCCAGAAAGTTTTCACTGTTAAAGCTGCACAGTTTAACTTCTGCGGTTTATCTGAAGTGTTGATCTCCATCACAAGATATATTCATGAACCAAAAACCATCTCAGTGTAGTTTTACATCTCCTCTCTCAGGCTTCTCTCCTGAGTTCAGCCAATCAGAAGAGAGGATCTGAGCCTCTCTTCTGATTGGCTGACTGTTTTCTGATTGATCCAATAAAAATATATCAGATTTCAGGTAAACACTCAGAGAAACCAAATCCTGCAAGGTTGGATGGTGAGTCCAGGTGGGCGGGGCTTGGGGCATGGCTGAGGGTGGTGACTGCTTTGTTGTGACATCACAAAGTTCCAGAAGTCCTGACAGCTGGTTTTAAGGCTCAGTGTCTGAATACAGGCTGTGTGCATTTCTCTGTGGACTGAGGCTTTGATACTTTCACAGTATTAATATAGAACCTAGACCTGATCTTTGATCAAAGAGAGAATATATTGATTTCAAAATTTTAAAACACCGTAAAAGTGTAAAATCTGGGAGCTTTAAATCTTATGATGGATCTTTTACAACATGCTCAGGTCACAGCAGCACGTTAATGAATGTTCAGCTGTCCACAAACTTGTGGCCATGTTGTGTATGAATACAGTCTGATGTTTTTTGATTGACAGAAACGGTTCAGATCAGCTGAAGAACGTCCAGCAGGAGTCGAGTGAGTTTGTGAACTGTCCCTTTAAAGATAAATCACCACCCAGCGTCTCCGTGGAGTCCTGGCAGCAGAGCCAACCTTTATTACCCCTGAAGGGCAGTTTGTTGTGTAAACTGTGTGAGTTTGTCATTAAAATCTAATAGTTTGTTCTTGTTGCGAGAACACAGTGTTACATCTGGATCTCTACCCACGTTTCACAGCTATTTGTGCTGAAAATATCATCAGCCTGTTTTCATAATCCTCCTCTGATTTGTAGTCTCAACTGTTTATTCCTGATTTATTGCATCTTTTACTTTTCAGCCAGAATAACAAAGCTTCAGCCTGGCCATCATGACTCCTCCATTTCATGACTGCCTGGGGGAGGAGGTGCCCCCAGGGGGAGGGGTGTACACACAGGGCCCAGGACTCACGTCCATCACATGTGATGTGGACCTCAGAGGAGCTCTGACCTTGAAAACATCTGAAATGTTGGACCATGGTTTAGGTTTCAGTTACTGTCTGAAGTTCTGCATCTAAACCCTGCAGCTCACAGCCGACCATCGACGCCAAGAATTCATTGTCAGAGTTCATTTGAACATTGATATTTTGTCAGTTTACGTTGTTCAGTTATGAAAATCCAACGTCACCTAAACGTCTCGTGCCAATGACGTCTCGACAACACTGGCGTTGTGAGCGCGGCGTCTGCTGAACATCTTAACGTCCGTCCATCGTCAGAGTCCAACGACTTCCTGACGCTGCTGCTGAAGTTTAACACTGAGTTTACACTTGTTATTTTTCCTCTGTCATATGTTCACAGGTAAATATTTCTGCTGTGTATTTTGACTGAGCAGCCGACCTCTGAAACTGTGATGCATTCAATGACTGTTGTTGTTAGAGGGAAAGTGGAGAACATGAACACTGAGGAAGATGAAGGTGAAAACAACAATCATCAGTTATTCTGAGATAAAACATCAGCACATTTTTACACCAGCAGAACCTCATAAAGCCTGAAGTTGATTTGTAGTAAAAGACTAATTGTACTTGAAGCCTGTTACAGGCTGCAGACTCCAGGTTCCTCAGAATGATTCAGCAGTTTGGACTCAATCCTCCCAGTTTAACATCAAGCTTCAGTCTAAATTCCTCACAGAGAAGAAGTTTGTCAAACTGCCCGCGAGAGTTTCAGCAGCATCTGGACCCCCCACACCTCAGCTGGAGGAGGGGCTGCTAGGAAATCTGCCAGCTGGAGGAAACAGCAGCCTCTCAGGAGGTCTGAGAGACGAGGAGCAGCCAGAGGAGGTAGAGGAGGAGACAGAGGAGGCAGAGGAGGAGACGGAGGAGGCAGAGGAGGAGACGGAGGAGGTAGAGGAGGAGACAGAGGAGGCCAAAACACCACCGTCCTCACCTGTCTTGTCCTCACCTGTCCTGTCTTCACCTGTCCTATCCTCACCTCACCTGTCCTGTCTTCACCTGTCCTCACCTGTCCTGTCCCCACCTGTCCTGTCCTCACCTGTCCTCACCTGTGGTTTTGTAACAGGTCTGGATTCAGAAGTGTGTCGACAAGACCAAGAGCAGAGAATAAAGTTTCCTTGTTGGACGGAATCCTGAGACAGAGGGAGGTCGGCCTGCAGAGAACAGAGCTGTGGAGTCTCTGAGCTGCAGGAGCTGCGTTTACATTCACGTGTAAAATGTACAATTTGAAACTGAATCAAGGAAATTTGAAAAAACTGAAATGTGATGTTTATTTGTTCCATGAAGAATTTTTTCTGATTATTCAACAAAGTATTTCACCAAACTGAAATGAAAACAATGGGAAAAAAATTGCTTCTATTTTGTGCAAAACTGTGATGGAAACATGGTTAATGTTTGAAAAAACGTGTTAGATGCACAAATGGAAGATTTGTGTGTGTGTGTGTGTGTGTGTGTGTGTGTGTGTGTGTGTGTGTATGCGTGTGTATTTGTGTGTGTGCGTGTATGCGTGTGTTCATTTGTGTGTGTGCGTGTGTGTGTATGCGTGTGTGTGTGTGTGTGTATGCGTGTGTGTGTGTGTGTACTGTATGCATGTGTATTTGTGTGTGTGTGTGTGTGTGTGTGTGTGTGTGTGTGTTTGTTCCGGCTTCATGAAAACTCAACTTAAAATGTGGTCGACAGATTTGGGCGGAAAGTTTGTCTGTTTTGAAAGAGGACACCTCCTGTACATGGTGTGTGTGTGTGTGTGTGTAGTGTGTGCTTTGAACACAGGGAGGAGTGTGTGATCAGTATCAGTGGTGACATCACTGCGTCTTGATGTTGTGTTTGTGTTCAGACTGTTTACATCTCTGCAGACACACCGTCACTCTGGGTGTTCGTCTCTGTGCGATGATCCTGGGTGGTGCATTTGTTGTGTGGTGTTGGGGGTTGTTCAGTGATGGTAACTGGGGGGGGCGGGGGGGCAGCAGAGTGAAGGGACAGCACAGCGTCTCCACCCGCTGACGCCTCAGTGAGATGACGTCATGTTTGACATGTTGGTTCCATGATGCAGCTCGTTCATCATCAGCCGTCGTGTCTTCTGATCCACAAACCAACATCGATTCCCCAGGAGCGATCGGCCCTGTTTAACCCTTCAGAGGCAACAAACAGCTCAGACAGCTCTCAGGGAGTCGAACACACAGGACACCGACCCCCAACATTGTTATATACGGCCATGATGTTTCTAAGGCAGATGGTTTTATTAATAACTGTTTCCATCGACCTGCTGAACGTGCAGTTTGAAACTGTGAACTAAAAAACGAGTCATGGAAACGTGAATTTAAAAAAAAAACTGTATATGTCAACATGAGGTGGTTTTTCAGACTGTTGACAAAGCATTTAAGTCACATGACCTGATGTAACTAGTCACATGACATCCAGAAACATTGCAGACTCCAGAAAATATACAAGGTTTGCACCAGACGCCATCGTCAGCTTCGAGACGTGATCTGAGGGATGTCTCACTCTGTTGAAACTACAGAATCACTCCGTCCACTCCGACTGTCTGGTGGAGTGGAGCATCTCCGCTCACACATGATCTTTGAGGACAGACAGAAACAGACGATGTTCATGTTGTCAGTGTCAGCTGATGTGAGCTGCAGCCTGAAGGATGCTGGGAGTTGTTGTCCAGACGGTCAGGCGGGATAATGCTGGAGCTGCAGAACTGCAGCTGCCCCCCAGGACAAACTCAGCTCTGCCACCACCTGCTCCATCACGCAGGGCTGTGCAGATGTGGTCACAACGGAGGAGCTCCTCAGGTGACCTGCTGTCAGAGCGAAGTGGAGGTCAGGATCCAGATCAGCTGCTCTGTGAACATTTTATTTGACAAGCTCTCAGCTCCTTTCTGTGCAGAGTTTTCTTTGTGTCGTCTGTGAGCCTTGGTTGGGTTTGAACTCTTGTCTGCTGGATGGTGGGCATGTTGGGATTGGCTCTGACGGCGCTTAGATGGGTGTGGGTCCAAAAAAAAAAAAAAAAAAAAAAGGAAAAGGAAAACTAAGCGCTCTGAACACTGACATTTATAAAGATTGTTTGCAGGTTGTAGAGTTGGTGTAGTCTGCAGGGAGGCCAGAACACTCCCCCCGTCTGAGCAGGGTCCTGCTTTAAAGAGAGAGAAGGATGTTTTACAGGATTTCATTCACTTTCATGTAAAAACTATCTGTCGTCAGCCTCCCTGAGCCGAGAGCTTTAAAAAGCTCCGTACGTCATGAAATCAGAGTCAACTGTGCTGCTGCCGTGACCTTGTTCTTCTGAATGGAGACAAGCAGAGACATATTTCCTCAGGATGGCAACAAGCTGTTGTTCAGAGCTGCTTTTTTTCCTCCGTTAACTAACAACTTGGTTAAATGTCACGTCGTATTAAAAGCTCCTTGATCTCCTCCTCCACAATAATGCATACCAGAGTTCTGGAAACATCTCAAGGCTGCCCCTCGGTCCTGGCAGCGAGTGCTAATGACGCTGCGTGAGTGTCTGAGCTGTTTTCACTGCACACACACACACATTCCTGAAAATGAGGCTAATACACACTGCAGCCACTCTGTCTAATGTTTAAATTGCTTATCTTTAAAGGAGCCACAGACCACACGTTTTCCTGCTCTCAACACTTCACATCGTCAGTGAATGATGTTACTATTGATCTGCAGCCAGTCAGCCTGCTTTCTGTCTGCCACACACACACACACACACAGGCCATTTCTAGCAACTGATGAAATACATTCTTTGATTATTTTTATCTGTTCTTCTGCCTCCATCTCTCTGTTTCTCACCATCAGAAACAAAACCACCTTGAAACATCTTTAAAATGATTTAAAGGTGCAGTACGCGATTCTAGTCTAACACACTTTTTATCAAACTCAGTGGTTCAGCTGTACGTTCTCGGACCGACAGCTCCAGCCAATCAACACCAGGAGGCGTTGGTGCTTGTGCACAGGACAAAGGAAAGAAGAGGAGACGAGGGGAGGTGGGGCAGGGGGAGACGGTAAACTGACACATGCTACATGCTAACGTGCTGAACTCAGAACACTGAGGTAGAAATGTAAGAGCGAGGAGCCGTGTTAGCATTAGTGAGTCCAGGACGCATGAAGACGATGTTTTCTCTGTTTCTGTATGACAGGTGGAGAACATGAGCTAGTCTGCAGCTGCACGTTAGCTTAGCATCAGCAGCTGTAGCCACAGTTCACTGTCTCGTTCTTTGCGTCATAATATTTATCTGTACAACATGTGAACGGTTTCATAGCTATGAAGACGTAAAAGCACAAGTTTGATTGGACAGTGGATTTATTCTCTCAGATGGATAATTAGAAATGCTATGCTAGGTACAAGAATGAGCAGTATAGCTAATGAACGGATAAATGATGAATGAAAATGTAATACAATTTGAATAATAATAATACATTCTGAATTAAGTGATTTAAAAAAATAGATGACAAAACATAAAAATAAAATACAAAATAAATAAAAATTTCACTTAAAAAAGTGAATCAATAAAATTCCTCCAAACAAAGGTCTTTATTGTTCAAATACTGATGTTACAGATGATGTCAGTAAACATATTTCTGGGTCTGACGCGGCCATGACACAGCTGTGGAGGTGTTTGCGACACAGGTTAAATTCCTCAGATTGTGATGTATTGTGAAACATTTTGCCCTGAGGTCAACCTGCAGGTTCCTAGTCAGGATGGTGAAACTCTTCTGTCTGCTCCTTTGTGAGGTTTAGATAAATTTACCAAATCATTCCAGCGGTGACACCAGATCTGTCAGGGCTGAACAATGGCTCGGACTCAGATGCAGATTGACACAGTAGCGAGTTCACAATGTCCTTTAATAAGGCAAAAGTCGGTACACTGGAGATCAGTCCGCGGAGCAAAGGTATCAAAATCGGTGGGCAAAGGCAGGGTCAAAAACCAAAAACTAGACAAGATACGAGTAAGGCACACGGGGAATAAAGGCTGGAACGTAGTCATACAGAACTAGACGAACTGGCACAGAAGGGAGGGAACACAGAGACTAAATACTCAGGGAGAGGGAAGACAATGAGACACAGGTGCAGCACATTAGGGCAGGGCAGGTAATCACACAAGGGGAGGACACATGAGGGCAGGAAGTGAGGAACCTGAAACGAGAAAAGAGGTGAGTCTCAAAATAAAACAGGAAGTACAAGACAACACACTAGGGGAAACAAAAAAGGGAACTCAGCTATCCAGCTGAGGCATGACAGTACCCCCCCCTCCACGGCCGGCTCCAGACGGCCCAGGTTCGCCAGGGTGGGCCCGATGGAAGTCCCGGATGAGGGAGGGATCCACAATGTTGCTGGCTGAGACCCAGGAACGCTCCTCAGGGCCGTACCCCTCCCAGTCAACCAGGTACTGGAACCCCCGGCCCCGACGCCGGACTGCCAGGAGCTTGCGGACGGTGTAAACAGGGCCACCATCGATGAACCGGGGGGGAGGAGGGGGTCTGGAGGCAGGGACCAGAGGACTCTCTACGGCTGGTTTGATCCGACTCACGTGGAAGACTGGGTGGACTCTCATGGCTCTGGGGAGTTTGAGCTTGACTGCAACTGGGTTTATGACTTTGGAAATGGGGAATGGCCCGACGAACCTGGGAGCGAGTTTCTGGGACTCCACTCTGAGAGGCAGGTCTTTTGTGGAAAGCCATACCCTTTGACCGCTCCTGTACGTGGGGGCAGGGGTCCGCCGCCGGTCAGCTGCCTTCTTGTAACTCTCAGAATTGCGTAGCAGGGAGCGTCGGGCCCGGGCCCAGGTGTGACGGCAGCGGCGGACTAGAGCCAAAGCTGAGGGCACACCAACCTCCCTCTCCAGAGCAGGGAAGAGAGGAGGCTGATAGCCATAGGCACACTGGAAGGGAGAGAGACCAGATGATGAACACGGGAGAGAATTGTGTGCATATTCTACCCAGGTGAGCTGTCTGCTCCATGTGTTGGGACTCTGTGAGGCTAGACAGCGTAGACTGGTCTCCAGCTCCTGGTTCAGCCGCTCCGTCTGACCGTTGGTCTGGGGATGGTGGCCCGATGAGAGGCTGACAGAAGCTCCCAGGAGTGAGCAGAACGCCCGCCAGAACTGTGCCACAAACTGCGGGCCCCGGTCAGACACAATGTCCCTGGGAAAGCCATGGAGGCGAAAAACATTATGTGACATCGCCTCGGCCGTCTCCTTGGCCGAGGGCAACTTAGGCAGGGGAACAAAGTGGACCAGCTTAGAAAATCTATCCACCACCGTGAGGACAGTGGTGTTACCTTCGGAAAGGGGAAGTCCAGTAACAAAGTCCACGGAGATGTCTGACCAGGGACGATGTGGCACAGGGAGTGGGTGGAGCAGACCAGAGGATGGGCGTTGGGAGACCTTACAGCGAGCACACACAGGACAGGCTGCCACATACTCTGTCACCTCCTTCTCCATGGCCGGCCACCAGAACCGCTGTCGAATGACGAACAGAGTCCTGCGTACTCCAGGGTGACAGGATAACCGGGAAGAATGGGCCCAGTGGATGACCTGTGAACGCAAGGCAGGAAGCACAAATAGTCGGTTCGGCGGGCAGCCGGCCGGAGGGTGACAGTTCACATTAGCCTCGTTGACCCTCTTCTCAATGTCCCATGTGACGGAGCCCACAACACACGAGAGAGGAAGGATGGGAGCAGGATCATTAGAGGATTTTTCAGAAAGAAACAAACGTGAGAGGGCATCAGGCTTTAAGTTCTTAGAACCACGACGATAGGAAAGGGTGAAATGGAACCGGTTGAAAAAGAGAGCCCACCTTGCCTGTCGAGAGTTGAGCCTCTTAGCCGTCCTCAGGTACTCGAGGTTCTTGTGATCCGTCCAGACGAGAAAAGGCTGCTCAGCCCCCTCCAACCAGTGTCTCCACTCCTCCAGTGCTACCTTTATAGCAAGCAGCTCGCGGTTGCCGACATCGTAATTCCTCTCAGAGGCCGACAGCTTGCGGGAAAGAAAGGCACAGGGATGTAATTTATTGTCCTTAGCTGACCTCTGAGAGAGAACAGCTCCCACCCCCACATCAGAGGCATCCACCTCCACCACAAACTGCAGGCTGGGATCCGGCAGCTTGAGGATGGGAGCCGAGGTGAAGCTGGTTTTTAGCTTCTGGAAGACGAGCTCAGCCCGGGGGTTCCACTGGAAGTTACACTTAGAAGAGGTCAGTGCATGAAGGGGGGCAGCAACAGAACTAAAATTTCTGATGAACTTCCTGTAGAAATTAGCAAACCCCAGGAATCGTTGAACCTCCTTACGGCTTGTGGGAGTAGGCCAGTCAACAACAGCATTGACCTTTATGGGATCCATTCTGACCTCCCCCTCTGACACGATGAACCCCAGGAAAGACACAGAGGGCACATGAAATTCACACTTCACAGCTTTGACATAGAGTTGGTGCTGGAGGAGGCGCTGGAGGACCCGCCGGACGTGCTGAACATGAGTCTGCTCATCAGGGGAAAAGATCAAGATGTCGTCAAGGTACACAAAAACAAATTCATTAAGCATGTCCCGAAGAACATCATTCACCAGGGCCTGGAAGACAGCAGGGGCATTTGTTAGTCCAAAAGGCATGACCAGGTACTCATAATGACCACTGGGAGTGTTAAACGCTGTCTTCCATTCATCCCCCTCCCTTATTCTAACTAGATGATAGGCATTTCTTAAGTCCAGCTTGGTGAAAACCTTAGCACCTTTTAGCTGTTCAAAGGCAGTGGAAATTAAAGGGAGGGTGTACCTGTTGCGACTGGTGATCTCATTGAGTCCTCTGTAGTCAATGCAGGGTCGCAGGGTTTTATCCTTCTTCTCTACAAAGAAGAACCCAGCGCCAGCGGGAGAGGAGGAAGGCCGAATAATCCCTGCAGCCAGGGATTCCTTGATGTACTTTTCCATGGCCTGAGTCTCAGGAGCAGACAGTGAGTACAGCCGACCCTTGGGTGGGAAGGTGCCAGGGAGCAGATTAATGGCGCAGTCATAGGGCCTGTGCGGGGGCAAAGAAGCAGCCCGGGCCTTACTGAAAACCTCCTTCAGGTTGTGGTAGCAGGTGGGAACCCCGGAAAGGTCGGGAAACTCTGAGTCTGGGCTGGAAGGGTTGAGAGAATGAAACTCTGACGGATGAGGCTGAGAGGGTGAAAAACAGTCCTTTTCACAAGCCTTACCCCATGAAATAACCTGTCCAGTTTTCCAGTCAATATGAGGACTGTGGAGTGTGAGCCAGGGATATCCTAAGATCAGAGGGTGCTGAGGAGCTTTAATGACATGAAAACTGATTCTTTCCGTGTGGGAGTCAGGAAAGGACAGGTGCAGTGACTGAGTGCGATGGGTTACCTTACATAGATGCCTGCCGTCCAAAGCGCTGGCATCCAAGGGCTGGTTGAGACGGAAGGTCTTGAGGCCCAGCTTCCTGACAAGACTATAGTCCATTAGGTTAGCATCAGAACCAGAGTCAACTAAAACTGGATGTTTAAGAGTACACATAGGGGAGGTTAGATGCACAAAAGGTTGCAAACGAGAGGGATTGGAAACAGTCAACATATGGTTCACTAGTGCCTTCACCTTGACTGGTGAACCCGATCCTTTTAATGGGCAAAAGGCGATGAAGTGGCCCAGTTGACCGCAGTAAATGCAGCATCCCTCTGAAACTCGTCGCAGGCGTTCCTCAGGAGTCAGGCGGGTTCGGCCAAGCTGCATAGGTTCCTCCGTAGCGGAGGGGAGCGCAGTGGTAGAGTCGGCAGGAGGTGTGCATCGCCAGGAAGGAAAGGAAGAAGAGTCTCCAGCTTGCTGCCTCCGCTGGTTCTGCGGGGAACTGCCGGGTCTGGTTCGGTCTCTCTCCCTTTCATACAGGCGCTTGTTGATCTTAATAGCCAGAGCGATAAGGGAATCCAGCTCTGCAGGGAGGTCGAGGGGGGCTAACTGGTCCTTGAGAATGTCAGACAGTCCATCAAGAAATGCATCAAACAAGGCTGGTTGGTTCCACTCACTCTCTGCTGCTAGAGTGCGGAACTCAATGGTGTAATCAGAGACCCTCTTTTTACCCTGTCGCAGTCTAACCAGAGCTCGGGCTGCCTCCCGCCCCGGAGCTGTCTGCTGGAATATCTGGGTGAAGGTCTTGGAGAACAGCGACAGAGAATTGCAAATAGGCGATTTCCGACTCCACTCGGCCGTCGCCCAGGCCTCTGCTCTCCCAGTCAGGTAAGAAATGATGTATGCAATCCTTGAGCGATCAGAGGGAAAGGCAGCAGCCTGAAGCTCAAAGTGCAAATCACACTGGGTTAAAAAAGTTAAAGAAGCGCTCGGGTCTGGAAAGATGGAGAGGCAAAGACGGAGTAGCAGGCGTGGAAAAAGCAGCATCGGGCCCAGCTCCCACTGGCGCCGTCGGTGTTGAATCGGCTGAAGCCGGCGGGTTCTGCATCCTCTGCATATTATCAACGAGAAGACTGATCTGAGTTCCGAAAGCTGTCAGGAGGGACTCCTGACGATTAGTCAGCTCCTTCATTTCATGGCGAAGGAGGCTGATTTGTTCATCTTGGCTGTGGATCTTGCAGACCTGTGCCTGGAGCATGGCGCGCACTGCGTCTGAATCTGCTGAGTCCATGTTTTGGCCAGTTCGTACTGTCAGGGCTGAACAATGGCTCGGACTCAGATGCAGATTGACACAGTAGCGAGTTCACAATGTCCTTTAATCAGGCAAAAGTCGGTACACTGGAGATCAGTCCGCGGAGCAAAGGTATCAAAATCGGTGGGCAAAGGCAGGGTCAAAAACCAAAAACTAGACAAGATACGAGTAAGGCACACGGGGAATAAAGGCTGGAACGTAGTCATACAGAACTAGACGAACTGGCACGGAAGGGAGGGAACACAGAGACTAAATTCTCAGGGAGAGGGAAGACAATGAGACACAGGTGCAGCACATTAGGGCAGGGCAGGTAATCACACAAGGGGAGGACACATGAGGGCAGGAAGTGAGGAACCTGAAACGAGAAAAGAGGTGAGTCTCAAAATAAAACAGGAAGTACAAGACAACACACTAGGGGAAACAAAAAAGGGAACTCAGCTATCCAGCTGAGGCATGACAAGATCCTGTCCCGAGCCACACAGCAACACCTCCGTCTTATCGGCTCCTCGTTCTCACATGTTCCTCTGACAACAGCGTTTCTGCCACATGAACAGAGGTTCGAGGTTTAAACCTGGAACATCAGGTGGCCGCAGAGAAATCTGAGGAGAGTCTGTCACAAAATGAGTCCTTTCAAAGTAAAAGGCTAAAAAGCTCAGTGTAGCTGCAGAGTGATGATAACTGTTTGTCTGTTTTTACTGGTGAGTTACATTTTCGACTTAAGTGAGTTAAAAGGAAAGTTTTCAAATTAAAGTTTGAAGAATGAAAGTAAAACTGTATTTAAAGTTTTAATTTAGAAATCAGTCTTTCACTACAAATTATTCAGTTTTTAGATTCCCCAGAAGCAGAAACTAATTTCTCTGAAACACTAATATACATATCAAATGTTTAAAACCTCAGCAGCTCTCACACAAAGACGAATCCCACGTCCCTGAGGATCAGGATTAGTGAGTGTGATGAGTTCCTGCTCACTCCAGTATAAGAAGAGGGGAAACCAGTCTGCTCCCAGTCCCGGACTCATCAGAAGTCTTCATGCTTCCTCTGTTTCCTTGTCTCCTCCTGTTAGATGTCTCCTGTGTCTCCTATCTGCTCATCGACCAGAACCTCTTGACCTCAGCAGAGAGGAGGTTCTGTCCTGATGAAAGCAGAACGTTTATCTACAGATCGTCTCATCAGGCAGAATCACGAGGAGGAGCTGAAGCAGAGAAGATCTCTGCGGACTGAACCAAACCTCCACAATCTGCTGCAGACGTTTCTCCTCTACTTTACAAAACTGATGATCCTCGTGTTGCACCAGAGCCTCCACAGCACAGCCGCTTTGAGCTGGCGTGCTCAGCGCTAACAATGCCAACAATGCTAACATGGTGTTGTTTAGCAGGTTCCATGTTCACCATTGAGACTATCCTCCTGAAAAAACGAGGTCACAGGTTGTCTCTCAGCAGGTCACTATGACCCATAGTTAGGTTCTGTTGCTAGGCGACATCTAGTGGTCGTAGTGATGATGACAGGAGCAAAGGGAAAAGTGCGGTGACGTAGTTTATAGAGCAACAACGTCCACGTCAGGAGGAGGTTGGGGTGGATGGATGAATATGACGCAGGAGAGCGGTGTTCGATTCCCATGTGACAGGAGCAGTTTATGTTGTTTCTATTGTCCATGACTGTTCACTGTTATTATTGTAACCATGACAACAAAGATCGTCTAATGTTGAGGAAGAACTTATTTTAGCCCAAATCACCATCTTTTCTAAACCTAACCAAGACATGACTGTTATTATAGTAACCATGGTGACAAAGGTAGGTACAGCACTCTCAGAACAGTCTGCATGTTTATTATTGTAACCATGAAAATCAAGGTCCAGGATGCCTGTCACTGTAGAGGCGCTATTTCAGAGACACTGCTATGGGTCGTATCAGAGGGTCGATGTACAGGTTGAAGGCTGGTTGTCACCTGTTCTGCTGCCTGGTACCAGCTCGACTTGTCTCACCTTCTTCTGTTTCCCATTAGGCAAAAGTTATGGATAGAATCTGGTGCTTGACAGACATTTTTCTGTTTGGTGTCTCTTCGGTTTCCTTCACTGTTCATGTGTGTGACGTGTTGAAGATAGTTTAGTGCATCAGTAAAGTAATGATGCTGCATTCAGGGGGTACATTCTGCAGTGGAAAAATAAGTACCTGGTACCAAAAGCAAGCTGAGTCAAGTTGGTACCATGTGGTGTTAAAGGGCTGTTAGTGTAGCGTGCAGCTGGGGCTGATGGGAATATCCCACCAGGCACCAGCTGGCCTCCAACGTCCTCAGGTGTTGATATTGGGTTGACTGTGGGCTGTGACGTCTGGTGACCAAAATTCAATGTCAGGACAAAGTCAATGCTGTTGTCACTTAGACGTAGAATAGTGACGACAGCTGACGTTGACACTTTGATGAGGTCATCAGTGTCGACTTGGAGGGAACACGATCGTCTGAACCACATTTCATCACAGTCGATTCAAGAGTTGCTGAGATGTTTCAGTCTGGATCAAAGTGGAGGAACCAGATGTCTCCTTTGATACTTAACACAGGTTTAAAAGTGAATTATTGACGGCTTTGAAATGACTCGGATAAAACACAAAGTGCTGGAGAAGGTGACTGTTGGACCCACATGGATCAGAAGAAAAGCAGAAGTGAACTTCCCTTTGAGAAGCCTCCAGCTGTGCAGATCTCAGGGTTGATCTGAGGTCCACAGAAACACAATTCACCTGTTCAACAGTTTGTTTTCTTGCCTCAGTCTCAGTTTAACTCGGAGTGTTTCCTAAAGTCTGCTGTTTATTGAAGGAACATGTTCACCGGCTGAACCGGAGTCAGTCAGGGTCTCTCTGTGGTTCACACACACATGTAGAAACCACAAAACTTTTGCTCCACCTCATGTTTTTTTCCACCAAACGGAGTCGGGTACTCCGCTGCCAGGTGCACCTGAGCTCCAGCTAACTACATAATTGGATTGGCTGCAGTGTGTGATTGAATCCTGTTAACCTATTTCCTCTGCTCGCAGCAGGCAGCAGACTCCACCCTTCAAACCTTCAAACCATACCCAGCTTCAAGGCTGCGCATCCACCCATCAGCCTCGCCAAGGATTATGGGTCATTATGAGCCGTTAGTCCCTCAGTTCTCCAAACAAACTCTTTAATAAGATCAGGTTCTCCTCAGAGTCCACTTCACTGGGCTGAACTCTGCTGAAATGCTTGGTTATAATCCCTAAATTAAATGAAATAATATCACTCTTTAACTTTATTGTTGTGCCGATGGGAGGAGGAACTCACACGTTCTAAAAGAACAAAGAAACAAAGTCAACAAATCTCATGTTCAAACCACAAACGTTCAGTAATTTGATAAAAGATCTTTGTGGGAAGAAAGAAAAAGGAGGAAATGTTCTCAGTTACTTGTCTCCTGTTTGTCTCCTGTGTACATGTGGAGTTCAGGCTGTTGACCCGTGTGTGTTTATTTGTTCATATAGACCAGGCAGAAGGTGGCAGGTGCTGTGGATTCCCGTCAGAGGAGGTGGAGGTGGTAGTGGTGATGATGGGGGGGTGAAAGCCGCTGTGGTTTGGGGTCTCACAGCTCGGACCACCGTCAGTTTGCTCTGCGGCCTCGGGCAGGCTGCTGGGTCGCACTGAGCGTGCTCTGAAGGCGCCCTCAGTGTGCACACACTCATCAGAGCTGACAGGTTAATGACGGCGTGAGGAGGCTGAGCGAAGAGTCCAGAGTCTTAATGAGGGAACACACCACAACACCACAGCCAACAAACAACACACACCAACACGTGTGTGTGTGTGTGTGTGTGTGTGTGTGTGTGTGTGTGTGTGTGTGTGTGTGTGTGTGTGTGTGTGTGTGTGTGTGTGTGTACATAGGGACTGCAGAGCCTCATGGTGGTCCAGTTGTGAGTATTTTTACTTTGGGAGACTTTCTACTTCTGTGCATGTTTTCCTGTGGAGTCTGAATGTCTCCAAACGCACAAATACTTTACACTTTACAGTCATTTGTCGTTGTGTTGTCGTGGCTGGATGGATCCAGACGGAGCTCGGAGCAGAGCTGCTGCTCCTTCACGTCGAAAGGAGCCAGTTGAGGTGGTTTGGGCATCTGGTTTGGATCCTCCAGTGGAGGTCTTCCAGGCCTGTCCAACTGGTAGGAGGCCTTGGAGCAGACCCAGAACCACTGAGAGATTAAATATCTCATCTGCCCTGGGAACACCTCAGGAGCCCCCAGGAGGAGCTGCTGGTCTGGACTACGCAACCTGACCTCGGAGACGTGGTAGAACATGAAGAACGGATGGATGTATGGATGATTTTATCTGCTGGTCCTCTTTGGTTCTGATTTTTTCTTCTTGCACCATCATGAATTTTTATTTTTTTTGTGAAACATCTCAACAGCTGTTGGATGGATTGTGATGACCCTCTGACTTTTCATCTGTTACCATCATTTTAACTTGTGCAATACTTTAGTTTCTGGCCAAATGCTGAGGTTAAAGTTGTGTGTGTGTAAACACCAGAGGACCTACTGTTGACAACAATTTAGGGGCTCGACTTTAATCCATCTGTAACAACAGTACGGGATGTGACTTTTTTTGTAGTTGTTAAAATAAAGTTTTTCTTTTGCACAAATTCAAACCGTGCACCAACACCAGTGTGCCTAACTTGACCTAACTTGAGGAATCAGTCGTCTGCAGAGCCTCAGTTTGAACATTATGATTTCAGTGCAGGTGCGGTGAGGGGGGGTAAGGGCCTCGCACTGCGCTGTTTGTTTCAGTGGGGCCATGTGGGGGAAATGCCCCATTTGTAAAGTGACCATCAGTCATAGTGACAGGGCTGAGATGAGAGCAGAGGCAGCTGAGTGAGGCCATTCAGGCGGCCGTGAGAAGAGCGAGACACAACCATCTCTGTCTGAAGCAGTTATGGATAAACAAGCGGGGCATCGGCCAGCGCTGCCCGCTCACCACTTCAGACCTCACACACTAACCAAGAAAACACACAGCTGCGAGACGTGCACTCAACTTTATTTTCTTAAATAAAGGCACTAACAGCACCATTATAAAGTAAAAACCCACAGTACATTTTACTGCTAATACTTGATGATCCTTTTCAAAATATTATTCAATTAGAAAACCCTGAAATTACAGAGGATTTTAGAAATAGTTCATATGTGGAGGTGACTCTCAGAAGACTTTGACCTTTTGTTACAGTCTCAGTTTTGTTTTTAACCTTTTATCTCTGGCAGGAGTGTAAGGGCCATTTTTTCTGCAGACTAAATTCTCACAGTTTACTGCCTCTGGTTGAGAGAAGCAACAAACACATAAACTGATCCCAACCAGCATTAAGAGGTCAGAACAACTCATTACATTTTGGATCAGATCTTCTCTGATGAATTTGGATTTTTTTCTCTGGAGTCTGGTGTAAGTTTTCTGACACAGGCCGTGGAGCAGTGTGACCTCTGTCTCCTGCTCAGTCCTGGTTTGAGGACTTTATGTATAAGTGAGAAATTCAGCTGCTTTCACCTCAACATGGTAACTATTTCTGCCCAAGCATCAATTTTATTGGCAGTTTCAGTCTCAGTTTCCTGTCTGCACCATAATCAAAAAATACAACATGTCAAGTGTTGTTTTTAATCACATTTATGGCCTTTCGTATAGAGAGGAATCCATATTAGCAGGCTGTGTGTGAGTCATGTCACTGTTGTGGTGTTGTGGTTACAGGCGCAGGGCGAAGCTGTCGCCTCCATGGGTGTGTTTGGTCGCTCTCAGGAAACTGGCCAGTCATTTAAAGAAGTGTGTAAAACACTAAACGAGCTCTGCCTTAACAAACCGCTGCAGGCTGCTGATGGCTACTGGGAGGAGGAGGAGGAGGAGGAGGAGGAAGGGGAGTGTTAAATACTCCTGAACCCTCTCACCTCTCCATCAGTGACAGATCAGCTGTTCATCACCTGACAAAAACCACAACAAGTCAAAGAAACAAAACAAAAACAGAGTGAATTATGGGTCACCAGGGGCCCTGCACAGGGTTAATCTGGGGTTTGATGTAAAACTTAATGACATCTTCTGCCATAACCCAGACTTTGGAAACAAGAATATTCACTAATGCTAATGCTGTGCTGCAGTAATTCCATTAAAATGTTCATGTACATGTCTGGGCATGAAGCAGAGCTCTGCAGAGCCTCTGTGGAAACGCTCCTAAGTGTTTCTGCGCTGATGTTTCTGCCTGTCAGGTCCCAGTCTGAGCAGCAGGTCTCTGCAAACCAGAGCTCTCTCTCTCCTCTTCATTAAAAACTGGGCCACTCTGCAGAGCACATTTACAAACTCCACCGCAGACCAGGCGACTGTGTGACTGTGGTTAGGCACCTTTAAGAAGAGGATGATAAATCGCTTTTTAATTGCTTATAAACGTGTAACTGGGCTTGGCCGGCTGCCCTCGCTGCTGATTGCTCTTTGGAGCGGAGACGCTGCAGCGGAGCTCAGCGCTGAGGCTGCACATCCTGAGTGTTCGGCGCTGCACAGAGCAGAGGCCTGCAGGGATCCTGCTCACACCGCTCTGTTTGTGCTGCTATCATAGCAACTTCACATGCTGCATTTCCCCCCTGCTCCTAATCACATTATCCTCTGCAAACAGTTTACATTATTTTATTACACGGCGTGACTGCACATGGACATCATGTTTCCTGAAACAGAACCAGAACATAGACACGCCCCCAACAACATGCAGCTCAGTTCAGTCTCTGGTTTGTTGACGAATGGACCGGTAGGAGATCAGCAGTACGATGGGGTGTGTGAAGACACTGACGACAACCCTGATATTGTTCATATGTTAATAATACACACATAATAATAGTTGGTCTTGTGGGTCTTTTGTTTATTGTTCATCTTCTTTGGTAAAGTCACAGACTCTCCACCTCCATACACCTGAACACACAATAAACAAAGCTAAAGATAAATTCACCTGAGAGCTTAGTATTTTATTTATTTATTTATAGATTTATAGATACATATCATGTAGTGAAAATCTGATTTTGTTTCAGCCTGACTGAGGAAATCTGACTGTTGATATCATCCACTCAAAAACAAAAACTGATTAAGCTGCTGTGACTTTTTTTTTAAATAAATTTATTATTATGTTTGACTTCTCTTCATGTTTCTCCCGGTCTGACTTTAAGATGCTGGACTCTGGAGCTGCTGCTCACATGGCAGACACAGGTAGTGACGGTGTCTCCTCGTGATAACACCCACCTTAACATCATAAACACATCTGGAACATAATGAAGGTGGAGCTGTTGGGGAACATCAGACAAAACAGAAGAAACCCTGGAGGAGGAGACGCGACCTGCAGCTGTATTCAGAGCATGATGTCATACATTTGTTCTGCATATGATCATGTGGTATATTTCATGCACCTACCTGTGAATACACTGAGAACCCTCCTCAGTGGTGTGAGCAGCAGCAGCTCAGGCCTGGGCGGCCCTCACCCCCAGTGTTGGCCCTCTCTGGTATGTAAACAGTGTGAGAGTTAGTCAGCGGCCACAGTGATCCAAAGTTTCCAGGGCTCATTGGGGAGAGCCTTTGCCACCAGGGGCGTCTGAGCAGATGACTAATAAAGGTGTCATTAAGCCTGTTGATTTGCACAGGCAGCAGCTACTCGGGCCCAGGTAGACCTTGGCAGGTTGTTGTTTATAGTCTGGGTCCAGAGGGGTGGGGGGTGGGGGGGGGTTACATCCTTGACTTTTCAAGAGGGCAGGCAGTGTCCGACCCTGAATCAAGGTGTCATTAAGTGTGTTGATTTTCACTGTAGCTTTTCCACTGTGCAGTCAGGCAGTGGGCCGGCCGGCCGGCCGGTCGGTCGGTAGGTAAAGCCTGGCATGTGTCGGCCTCTCAACATTTCAATAATTATGTTAGCTTTAAGTTTGGGGGGAAAAAGTGACTGGTTGTTCCTGGATGTGGAGCGAAACGTCTCCCTGAAGGGTGGACCCCGCCGAGGCTCGTGGCCCTGATTGGCTGCCGGCTGCCCAGATGAGATGATTCAGCTCCGGCCTCCACTCGGCCCTGATTAACTGACTCTGTGTCCTATTGCTCGGGTAACAAGTGACTGCAGGGTGTGGGCGGCTTGTTAGGACGGGGGATGTTTAGATGACATTAGTGATCAGCCGGGGCGGGAGGTTAGAGGCCTGACTGGGAGAATAAACCGGGGCGAGGGCCAGCAGACAAACTGACCGCAGCTGTCAGCAGCAACTCACTGAGCCCCTGTAGAAATGAAGACAGAACAGAGTGAACTCTAAAGTCAGTCATTGTTACCAGAGGAATTTGTTGTAACCTACAAGTCATTTAATGATCTCTCCACAAAAAGTCATTTATGTTTGGTAAATGTTATTGCACTGGATGGTTTTTAGATTGAAGAGGACTACAAGTGTAGAGTGGAGCCCCTACAGGACTAAATGTTCATTCCACTGCAGATACAAGCGTTACCTGATGAGCTGGTCCGGGGCGGAAACTCATTTTTCAGATTAACCCGACACCACATGAATGCTGGGTAAGTCACCAAGCATCTAACCTGAACCATTTTGTGACGATGTATGAACTGACTTTAACTGTCACAGTCAGTGTTCAGACACAGGACGTTTTATACACGACAGAGTCATAATTTTCAGTGGAACGCAACGTTTGTTCATTTTTTTTCTCATGTTTTGTGTGTTTGACTCTTTAAAGTCTCATCATCAAGCTACACGTCAGGAAATGTCATTCATCCACAGATCCTCAGTTGGTGAGAAGGTTTGTGTTCTGACAGTAAATCAGTGAGACGAGTTTGTGTCTCAGAGGAAAGAGAGTGAAACAGTCAGAGGACAAAAAGAAAAGATACCATGAAGAATCTCATGTTTTAAAACTGGACAGTGATGCATCTGTGCACATGTCCACTGATGATGAGGACGATGTCTTCACCTGATTCACTGGGGTTAGAGTCTGTTTGAAGTCAGTCTTTCCTCTGAATTATATTGATTTCACCACCTTCTGGCTGCAGAGCCTCCACTCTCCAGTTACGACCTGTGACACTCTTACACTCTGAAAAGCCAAAAAGCAGCGAGGACCAGAGCAACAGAGTCGACTTCTTTAAATGAAAGCGGAGTACATTTCTCTTGTGCGGACCCAGGTTGTGTGTGGACATTTATTTGACGTGTCACGTCATCGCCGGCTGTGCCAAGCAGCGCGGCCACCCTGCAGCCGACTCCAGAGCCACGTTTGAACTCCGTGCCATACCTACACTGCTCTTATTCATTTGTGCAGTAATTGCTCCAACCTTTGAGAGTTTTCCTTGCTGTGCTTCAAAATATAGGCTCAAATTTTGGAAGATTTCAGGTACTAATTAAGCCAGGTATCATGGCTCTTTCCCCTCCCCACACTTCATATTTTAGCTAATTTGTCTGCACTTCTGTTCAGGCCCATTTGAGAGCTTGTGTTGAGAAAGTGTGATGTAATGGCTGAATAAAGTAGGAGTGATTCACCTGGATTTGTGAGCTTAAAGAAAACGTATTTTCTCAGCTGCAGGTTCCAGTAGTCGTAAATAGTGTTTGCAGAATGACTAACATTCAATATTGGAGCAGTCAGTCAGCTCATTGATGAAACGCTGAGTGAGTCCAGATACTGGATCAGAGTAAATGATGGAAAGAATGCGAGTCAACACTTGAACTGTGGCTGGAAGCCAGAAATGAACTCGCTGCAGTTTATCGCTGCAGGAAGCTGCAGGCTGTTGGACTCTGAGAGGATTTTATCAGCTACATCAACTGTTGATCACCTCACCACATGTCAGCAAGTACAGGTTTGTTCAAACAGCACTTTTCAAATTAAAAGTGCAAAGTGTTTCACAATAAAAGCACAACACTGAATGAATCCGGCTGTACTGTGGCTCGGTCTCGGCTGGTTTTATCTGCTGATCAACATCATTCAGCTGCACATGAAAACAACTCTGTGGTGAATTCAGCTGCACTGAAACACTGAGGACGTGATGACGGACGTTTAATGCAAGCTGCAGGAAAGAAAAACTTTTGTTGTACATCTGCAAAAACAACGTCAGAAACAAATGAAATGCATCATTAAAATTTTATTTTAAATCCACTGCTGATAAATTCAGGCATTTCAATACATTGTGAATTTCACAGAATTCATAAAACTGAAAGCAAGTGAGCCTCTGTCTGAGGCTAAAGGGAATGAATCAGAGACATGTAAGTGTAATGAAGGAAACTCCTTCTTAGACTTCAACAATGTCAGTGGGACCATTGTGACCAGTTCAACCAGAGACTGATTCTTCTTCCTCAGATGTTTTATCTGAATCATTTCTGAAGAAGAAACTGTTCAGTGATTCACAAACACACGTCTAAACAACAACACGAGGAGACCACAGGTCCTTCAGGCCTCTGACTGCAGGACGAACACACTTTAAAACCTCCTCTGGATCGTTAACACACACAGGTCACCTGAGGCTCGTTGAGGTCACGTCAGTCATGTGAACTGGTGGGAAACATGGTTGTGTCCAAATCCTCCTCCACTCATTAATCATGCACAATATTTACTGTTCTCTGTCTGATTTGAGTGTTTGGATGAACATAAAATTATTTATTTTCTCAGAAATTCCACAATGGAACAAAAAACATCACTATTTATTTTTACCTTCTGTTGGTTTCAAACTCCAGCTGGCTCAGAGCTGGTTTGAAAAGACGTCTCTGAACAAAATATATACAACCTTCATTTAATCAAGTGACATCAAGGTCTCTGTAGCACGAGAGACAGACAAAAAAAAATCCCACACAGCATCAAAGAGTCCCAGACATCATGAATATCATTAAATAGATGAGTTAAAGTTAAAAAACAAGAACAGTAATAGATTAATAAACACACATGTCACATGGTTCCTCTTGACCCAATCCAACAGGATTTAAATCTACAAGACGTTAAACATCTTCACCACCTGTGAATGTCAGATCTCTTGCCGCCACGTAACAAGTGTTATCAATTTATTTTCAGTTTGCTTTCATTTAATGAAGCTGTTCATCTTTTACTGCAGGAACTGAACTACCGCTGAAGTGACTCCTCCTACTTTGAAACTATAGCAATGACCACTGAGGCTCATGGGTACTGTAGTACTTTGACAAACTGATGGAAAAAATGTATCATAAATAAAATTAGCCGACGGTACTGTTAAAACCTCCAGGCTGCATGTCTGTGATGAGAAACATGGAGGTTCTAGTTAAAATTTAACTTGCACAGACAGCCACCTCTGCAAAGTGTTCACCAGCCTCTGGGACGGTTTCAGTGCCAATCCTCTCATCACATTTTGGCTAATAAGGTGACCAAGGGGCCAATCTCTCAAAAAGAGACCTTTACACACTCCAACCCTATGATTATGGAAAATAAACCAAAACCATTCTTCTAACCTTGTCCCTTCAAAAAGACTTCAATTTTTCTTTCCCTTATTCCAAACATGGCATCGGGCCTGCAGGCTCTCTGCTCTCACTGGTTGCTGGGCCTTGGAGCTCGGAGGTCTCCTGTGGTTTGCCCAGTTGTGAGCTCACTTTTTATTTACTTACTCCCCCCTCCAGCTTCTCCAGTGGGGCGTCTGGATACGAAGGCCAGGTGAGGAGGTTAACTGAAAACCTGGCGTCTCGGAGAGGCAGAATCAGGAGTACAGAGGCGGTTTTAGTCCCAGTCAGACCAGACTTTGGGGAACGTGGCTCAAAGTGCGAGAGATTAACACTCCTACACCAACATGTTAATGGTCTGCAGTTGTGGATCATAGAATTGCCACCAGCCATTACTGTAGTTATGGAGAATTCAGTTGGGATATAATGAGAGGCATTTGTTTAAGTTTAAAAGGAACAGTCTATTAAAAACAGAGCTCGTAAATACTCCCATGTCCACACCTCCTGAAAAACACAGGCTGAGTCTGACAGAAGATAATAAGCAGTAGTGGAGTGGGTTTTTAATAATGTGACCTCCCTCGCCTCCATTTCTTTCCACTTGCAGCCACAGAAACCTGCTGCTGCAGAGTCCAGGCTCACAGCTTCAGGTTGTAAAAGTCAGACAGCTCTTAAAAATGTGGAGGAGGAATGTTTGATGGGTCCAGAAGCGATTAAAGACAAAATCCTCATCATCCCGACTGACCTCATATCTCCATAGGAAAATAGAAAGTAATGAAATACATGTACTCCAGCTCTGTTGGTCGGTACTGTTTCACAGTGTTTCCATTTTGAGAGACTAAAGGGGAAATAATGTGCTTTCTGCTCCACTACAACAGATGACAATTTGAACTAATAATAATAATAATAATTGTTCTTGTCCGTACTGAAAACATCATTCAAACATTCACAGTGTGGCTGAAACAGTATGTGAACCCCACGACTAATGACATGGACAGAAGCTAACTGGTGTCAGGACTTATCAGGAGTCCAGTCAAAGAAACCAGGCTGGTGGTGTCGGTTAGAGACACTGACTTGTGAAAAACACTCAGACTTTTTGAGTTTGCTATTCCCATGAAACAATGAAAATGAAATGCTGATGAGGGTTGGAGGACTGACCTGTCATTTGTATTTTCTTTGATTGTTGTCGGTCCATGTGCAAATACACAGTCAGAGCCTAATAAAGTCTTGGTGGAAAGTCCAAGTCAAGTATCTATGGATAATCACTAATGTTAGCTAGTTTCTAACTTTAGCCTTATGTCACAGTTCAGCTAACTAATGTTTGCTAGCTGATAGCGCACCCTTTCTTTTTCAGTGTTGTCTTGTCATTTCATCACCAATATAAAATGTCATATATGATCTAATGTCAGCAAACACTGGTGCTCAGTCCCGAGCAGCGAGACGCTGAGGATCAGCTGTTGATAAGTGTTGACGTCAGTACAGAGCTTATAGTTCCATGTGAACAGTCTTCACCTTTTTGATATTAGCTTCTATAATAGACACCTCCTTTGTTTTCACTCAGGAATTAACAGTTAACAGCTTCACTGAATAGTGATTTCAATTTCATTTCAATAAATGATCAAATGATCCAATATATCATCAAAAATCGCCCTGGAGAAAAGGTTGACCCCTGATTGTGATTGTACATTTCACTCTCTGTCTAAAAGGACAAAAATCCCCGAACTAGAGAGACAGTACTCGTCTTCACTATGAGTGTTTTTATACCTCAGCACATTTCCTACTAAAACCTGTGAACCTTTACTCTAATCAGTAATGGAATGAAGACTTTTACATGTTATTGGCCCTGAGTGAAGGACTGGAGCACTTGTCCTCACTGTGGGACACGTTTACAGTGTTCAGTCTGAAAGCAAACTGCCTGCTGAGCTGAAAGCACTTGTGTCTTCATGTTCAGTAGCTGCTCTCTTGTTTATAGCTGAATGGCGGCTGCTTTTTCACTGGCTTGTTAGACTGCAAGTTTATAATAAAATTCAAATTATGGTAAGAAAAATGTTTACAGAACGTAGCCGGGACTTCACAGCTCCTGACAGAGTCTATATTTATCCAGACTTCACCAAACATCTGGATCTGGTACAGCAGCAAGAGGTTGTAAACTTACAGTAGGTGCTACTGTACAGCATCCACTTATTAGCCCTTGTCTTGTTCCTGAGGCTTGGATCGAATTACTCGACCGCACAGTAAAATGAGAGGAGGAGTAGTTGTGTCGAGCGTCTCCCTCTGGTCTGAAAATCCCCTGGCAGGCGGCGGTTTGGTGGCTGACACGTCGGCTTCAGCGCAGGACAACAACACAAACACGCCAGAAAAATAGGCCACAATCAAACTCACACTATGCTCCAGTAAAAACCCTCAGCCCACAAGACAAGAGGATTGTGGTGATAATTTCTGCACCATGGAGGACATTAGTCAGTCCAGAGAGCTGCCACCACCCAACAGGCCTCCTCAGGTTTGATATCAACTTCATATCCAAACCTTTGGCTGTTAAAGCTCATTCTTGACCTTGGGAACAATTTGGAACATGGTGGACTTACTCACTTTTCAGCTTTTCAGGGAGAAACAAATAGTGAACCTTGAATTGACATCATTAATTTTGCCTGGAAATATTTGTTCTGTTGATAAAAACTAGTTTGCAAAAAATTCTAAATTGGGAAAAAAATTGCTTAGTGGTAGGGTTGCACATCTCTCTGTGATAAACGATTCGATATGCATCTAGATACACAGGTTACGATTTGATTCAAAAACGATATCTTTTTATTACAGACTGATTCGATACGAATCGATTCCGTACAGTGTAAGAACGATACGATTCAATTCTATGGTTAATATTTGTTGTAGATATTTTATATAATAAAGAAGCCAAGTCTATGAAAGTGACAGTACAATAGTTTCTTTTTAAATATGTAAAAGACTGGCACTGGCAAAAAAAAAAAAAAAAAAACAGAGCAACAAAATCCCATGTCAATGTATTTATTTTTAGACATGGACCAAAAAAAGTCTGGCTGAATCGTTGGATGGGAACTCCAGAGGTAAAAGTAGCACAGAATAGTAACAACAAACTTTGTTCGAGCTTCCCTTCCTTCTTATAAAACCCAAAAACGGTCCACACCTTGGATTTTTGTTTCCCAGAGGCGTTGGAAATCTTTCTCGGTGCATTATCACCTTCGGTCAGGCTGACGCTTTCGTTCTCCACCTCCTCCATTTTCCGTGTCGTCCCTTGTTTATCACTCATGCTAATACCAGCTAGGCAGCTACAGCGTTTCGCGGGCAGCCTCAGCTCTCGCGTTGTTTTAGAGACCTGGCGCGTGTGTAATGCCGCCAACCGATTCAAAGTCTCGCGATACCCGATCCATGACTCTATAACCGATTCATCTCGGAATTCATTGATAATTCGTATCGATTGAGGAGGCTGCTACCGATGCAGCCGTATCTCTCACTTGTTGAACCGAAGATCCGGTTGCATCGGTTTAACGTTCACAACCCTTCTTAGTGGTTTACATGATGTAGGCCAGTCAGCCCAGTTTTACATCATAAAAGTAGGTTGTTTTTTTTTGTTGTTTTCAAATACATTTATTTTTTATATCTCGGACATATCTACATTTAGCTAAACCTAAAGCCACTGTTACAATAATTACAATTGATCTAACTTGGGTGAAATGGTCACAATCTCCATATCCTTACTTACACCAATGGACAATGGCCAGAAGTATTTTGTTGAACATTATGATGTCATAGTGAAGTTCACCTTTGACCTTTTAGATATAAAATGTCATTACCTTTGACCATCAAATTCTAATCAGTTCATCTTTGAGTCGAAAACTCAGTCCCAGTTCATGGGCCACATCATTACTGAGATATCGCATTCACAAGAATGAGATGGACGGACAACCTGAAAACCCAAAAGTATGCCGAACTCTTTGATCGCAGACTTGATTCTGGATCTGAACAATAATTTACATAAAGAAAATTCTCAGTCTAATGGTCAGAAATACATTTGGTTTTATTAGTCACCAGTCATCAGTCTTTGCGTGTTGTGGCTACCAGTCCGCCCTGTTAATCACACCAGTTCAACCTGGAGGGTCCGATTTTTTCAAACGTTACAGAAAATAGCTCGAATGCTCCAAACATTTGCCCAAATATCACAAGCTGCCTCAAAACATTTTAATCTCATAAATAATAAACCAGTTGGATGTAAAACTGTCAAACTGTCCAACACCAAGAGATTTATCTGTAACTAAAGAATTCAGGTAAAAACAAAGATTCATTCTGGCAATGGAACCAAACATAAAGTTCTTTCTAAATGAAGACATGATGGCACTGTTGGAACAGAATCTGCACTAAATACTAATCACTTGTTCCTTTGCCTTGGGCCAAATTTCATTTTTTGGTTTTTAAGATACTGTTTCCTGCTGACTGCAAAACAAAAACATGATTTCCTTGGTAGAAAAAAACCTGAATCCAGTTCTGATTTAAGGCGCTGTGCAGTTGGGAAACTAATTTCAGTAATGTTGTAAATCTCTGCTCATTTACTCCAAGTTTCTGAAGTGGTTGACTTGATTGCTGCTGGCTTTTATTTAATGAAAAACATCTATAAACTTTCTAACATGTCAATGAAAACTGGGAAATGAGAAATCTGTGTGGTCGGTCTGTCGCTTCGACTTTATTGTCCCGTCTTTGAACATTTCTGAGAGAGAAGTTTTACTCCTCTACTGGAGGCCTGAGGTGGAAAAGAGACAGTGAAATCAAGTGGAGAGAAGTGGGGGGGTGATCTGGAGGTTGGGCAGGAGGGGTTAACGTTCAGGGGGATGTGGGTGATAAAACATTAGTCGTGTTCCTCAGGATCAAGACTCATCGTTCCAGATGGAACTTAATTTAAACCGGTACCAAATTACAGGAGGTGGTTTGTAAAAGTCAACACACTGATACACACAACCTGAAACCAGACCAGACCTTTTCTCTTTGTGCTCTTGTGTGATCAGATACACACAACACAAAACCCTGGTTGATGCTTGTTACCAGATGTTTTGTGCTTTGACAGTTTTCATTATTAGTGTTTGATTACTACACAAATGTTCAACAGTAGATCTGGAGTTTAGTTCTTATAAACCTTCAGTTCAGATCAGACTTGGTTCATGATCTTAGAAATTGGTGTTGATCCTCGGTGTGGGTCAGAACGAAGACAGTCACTTCACACACTGTAACACATATTGTTGGAAAGGAAATCTGCATTATTCCACCGATTCTACATCCAGGGACGTCTGATACCCGTCTCAGAGGTTCGGTCACTGCTTCCTCACTATGTGCAGTTTGAGACACAGGCTGCCAGGAGGATGCGTACCTCTGCCTCGCCCTGCAACGTTCAGAACCTTTTATGTGGTTGGAGAACATGTCTTATTGACTAGTTTGTCTGAAGCATACTGAAGCCTTTATAACCAGACCTCCGCCTGGGTCTTTGTTGTTGAGTTGTTCTGTCTGTTTCCCAGCAGACTCATCAGCAGTTGAGTTTCCTCGCTGCTCTACCTCTACATCTACGTTTCTGAGCCTGTTTTTACAGCCAGTTATTCTGCCCTCCATCTGGTGACCCACTCCATCAGCACTGAAGCTCTGTCCATCAGCAGCACCTGGTCTTCAACAGTCAGGATCTGTGCTCGAGGAGTTCACATGGTCCATGATCAAGGACCTGGAACAGGATGATTACACCCAGTTTAAAATGTGGTGGACCTGAGGAGACCCACACTGAGAGACAACGGCAACATCAAACACAGCTTCTCAGTGGTTGTCGTCACGCTGCACCTCCTGAAGTAAAAACTGCCTGATACAGGCTGGGTTTTGTTTTTCCAGCTCCAGGTATCAAATCTGTCAGTGATAATAAAAATATGTTTCTCAGACTAATTGATAATTAATTACATACTTTAAAAACATAAAACAAAGACTGGGCCAGATGGAGCAAGAACCACAAGCAGTCAGACGGTCATTATTACCTTCATTAGTCACCTGGACCACAACAGGTTACTCAACAGGAAACAGAAACACAGGAAATTTTAATTGTTTGGAAAAATTGCTTTGTTTTTCTGGGTCTGGGTTTCAAACCTCCAGACTGGTGGACTCACCCTCAGACTTCAGCCGTACGTTCAGAGACGTCTTCAGCATCACCATAAGTCTGTGAAGCTGCTGGACCACAAGGGGACGAACCGTGTGTTTCCATGGAGACGGTTTGATTGGAGATGGTGAAGGTCATGAAATCTTCATGATGCTGAAATGACAGCAGACAAACAGAACACATCTTAAGTTTGACAGCTTACAAGTCATTGGCTGAAGGCCTGTGTGACGAGAATGAGCTGGTGGAGCTTAGAGATGGCGGGAAACATGCAGAACGAGATCTTTCCCTGAGCTTCATTCAGCCACAGTGGGTTCTGACTTCACCTCTTATGTTAGAGTCTCTACAGTCAAACATCTCGGTGACGTTACGGTGACATCCGGTGCTGCTTCGGCTGCTAACAGGACATGAACGCTGCATCAGTCCTCTGAGGATCAGCTCTGACTGTTGGTCAGCAGCTTGAACCAGGTTCAGCTGTGGTGAACAGCTGGAGAGGAATCAGTGGAGTCAGAGTCCGAGTGGAGTTAAAATGTCTTCAAGTGGAAATTTAAAATTCCACTTTTCTTCATATAAATAAATAAAAATGATGTTTTCACTGACCTGAACCGGTCTCTCTTGTTATTACACGGATTTATGTCATCATCAGAAAAATGAAAAGTCTGTTTGGAGACCTCACTGAATTTTGTGGAACAACAGATGCCCCCCCCCCCCCCCCCCCCGGCTGCTGAGCGCTGAGGGACAATCACTGTGATTAGGCTGATGGTATTACCGCCTGTGACGGAGCAATTTACAATTCCAGTTGTTGATCTTTAGTTTTTCTGAGCGAACAGAGGGAGCAGGACTCAGACGGACCGAAGCTCAGCAGTGAAAACTCTGTCAGCCACGAGCCAGCGAGGAAAAAGCCTCTGCCTCTTTGTCTAACTGTATATGACATGTTTAAAGTATCAACTCCTTTAACCTAACTCCCTTGTTCATACCAATTGACTTGAGAGGAGAAGAAAATGCAATTTGGCCTCGGCCGTTTGCATTTCTTTTTTCCCTTATTTGGGCGTCTCTATGGAGACAGAGCTTTGTTGACGGGGCGTGTTGACAGGCCGCCTCTCCAGCCAAATACAGAGAAATCCCCACAGCTCCTCATGAGGGCAATGCATGCAGGGAAAATCCTGGAAAAGATCAGTTGCACAGGAGAGAATAAGAGCTGTCCCGCTGAAGCCTTGTCCGCGGTGTAAGAGCAGCTGGTGTGAGAGTGAAAGGTTGAGATCAGCTGTGAGATCAGCTGTGAGATCAGCTGTGATGCAGGAAGTGTCCTCCTCATGTCAACAGACTTTTCTCATCAATGTCAGATTAAAGTATCTTCAATATATCAATGTTTTAATTTTAAATTCCTTCCTTTAGTCATTTCCTTTTTATCCTTCCTTCCTAATTCTTTCTTTCCTTCCCCCTTATTTCCTCCTTGTCTTTATTTATATATGTCCTTATAATTTATTCAGACTCTTCCTTTCCATGTGTCCTTCTACTATTTTTCATCCTTTGATTTCCTCCCTTTTCATTCTGTACTCCCTTCTTCTTTCCTTCCCCCTCTCCTTGTTTCCCTCCTCTCATCCCTTATTCCTCCCTTTTTTATGTCCCTCTTTTCATTCCATACTTTGTTTCTTTTGTATTTCCTTCTTTGCTTCCTTTCCTTCTCTCTCTCCTTGTTTCCTTGTCACTGATACCTCTGTACAGGGTCTGAGCTCCTCCTCCTCCTCCTCCTCCTCCTCTGGGGATCATTTGGAGTGATGAACCCTCGTCGATGGGTGAAAATGGCCGCTGCCTTCTCGTCTCAGTGATTGAGAATCAGGCCGGCCTGTAATTTGTTGCAGACCTCCGGATCCTGATCCAGCAGTGGTTCCAGCGCTGGGTGCAGGATGTGCTGGTTTCCTCGAGCAGTCAGGGGGGAGATGACTGAGCAGAAATGGACACCGGGACGCAGGAGGGTCTGCAGAGAACCTGCAGCAGAGCCGACCCGGGAGGCTGTTTGAATAAGTTCAGCGTCTGGCTGCAGGTAGCCGCCGAGCTCAGGTGGGTGTTTATCCAGAGCTCTCAGTCCTCAGCCTCCAGGCCTGGAGCCTCGACGCAAAGAGAAAAATCTTGACTTCCACTCAGGAAATAATTAGTCTTATTTCCTTCTTTATTGGCGGGCTTGATCTGCCAAGATGGTAATGGAAGTTCTGTGTCAGTTTTTCTCCAAGAATGGATGCCTTGAAGAAAGGAGCTTAGTGAGGATTTACTGATGCACTGTCCTCCTTTTTCCCTCCTTGCTCCATCAGCCAGCAGATCCACTGGATAAGGAGCAGAGGAGGAACCTGATTATTGATGATCGCTCTGTTTCTGTTTTAAAATATCAGGGTAAAACTCAGTTAAACTGTGGCCCAGCTGCAATTTGACCATCATCCACTGTTCCAGCACCTTTCTATGGCCACACCCAGTCTGTGATGTCACAACAGGTAAGCTTCATGGCCAAAAGTATGTGGACACTTAAATATTGGAACAACATGTGATAGCTCAGCCTGTCATTACAACACCACAGCGTGTCTTGAACCATCAGATATATTTGAGGTTCTCAAATCTGTCAGGCTTCTCTCTGGAGCTCTAGTAACAACAGCTCAATCAGCCAATCAGAAGAAAGGATCTGGTTCTCTCTTCTGATTGGCTGACTGTTTTCTGAGTGAGCCAATGAAGATATAGCAGATTTCAGGTAAACACTCAGAGAAACCAAATCCTGCAAGGTTGGATGGTGGGTCCAGGTGGGCGGGGCTTGGGGTGTGGCTGAGGGTGGTGACTGCTTTGTTGTGACATCACAAAGTTCCAGAAGTCCTGACGGCTGGTTTTAAGGCTCAGTTTCTGAATACAGGCTGTGTGCATTTCTCTGTGGACTGAGGCTTTGATACTTTCACAGTATTAATATAGAACCTAGACCTGCTTTATAAGCACAAACACATGGACACCTACCTTTAGACTGGATGGAGCTTTAATTTTTTTAATTCTAACAATATTTGTTTTCAAAATGCATCTGAGTGAAAATCTAAACTCATTAACTGACACAAATGTCAGTGGTAAAAGCACTTATCAGTTTTTGTTTTGTTGCACAAAGTCTTTCATGTTGCAACAATTCATTAACAGAAAATTAGCAGTTATTTTGATCAGTGGTTAAATGTTTTTGTTCAAGACACACAGACACACTTCGACAGCTCGAGCTTCTCAAATGGTAAAAACTGTTGCTTTTCATTGTCTCACGTTTTATTAAATTGATGCTACTTTTAGCTGTTGATGCTAATATCCTGTATGCTAATGTCAAATCTTCTGCAGCAGCTCTGACTCACCTACTGTGCCTCTGGCTGCCTCTCATGTGTTGGACATGCAGGTATCATTTTCCCTGACGTTCCAGGACAGTAGGTTTCTCAGACTGTACAGCCCAGAGGTAAAGAGAGCAGTGACTCACTGAACTGCACTCCTCTGATAGTTTCCTAATTTGATTTTCAGCAGAATATTTCAGCACTTTTCCTCATGTGTATCAGTTTAACTGTCGTTATGTTAGAAGAGTTCGTCTTTTCATTCAGTCTGACTGCAGCGACTCGGTGCATAAACCTGAATTCACTGTGACTGAGAACTCAAACTGAGAGGACACATGAAGAACCAGTCGATGTTCATTAGTTTTAAGTTTTTATTATCTTACATGTTTTGCTGTGTAGCAGCTTTTCCTCATATGGGTCAGTGCTGTTTGCAGAAAATGAAGTGCAGGTAGTGTCAGGGCCATTTTTCTTCTAATGGCAATACCATGCTGTGTGCGGTGTGTAATAGATATGCAAGTGCACTTACACATTTCCTTGTTGTGACTCTGGTTGTAAATTGTTTTTAAATGTCTTGAGGACGGGCAGTGAAAGTGCCGGAGGAGGGAAGAGGAGGAAGGAAGCTTGTTCAGCGTTTCTCCATATGTCCGTCCCTGACACTGGAGAAGCCAAACTCTGAGGAGTGGGAGTCATTAGGTGAAGAGAGGAGGGCACTGATGGTTCAAACAGCCTCAAGTGTTGAGAAAAACCTGCTGCCCACTGCAGGTATTAAGGTTTCCTGGTTTCACATCAACCTTAAAGGCTAATTCCAGACTTTTCCCCCCGAGTCTTATTATTTTCATGGCTTTCACCATCATTCCTATCAGTAATAATAACATTGTATTCACCAAGGTAATCACTGAGATCTGGGAACTCAGTTTCAGTTTGATCTCCAAGTAAAGTGGCGTAAAGTTGGATAAACTATTGGCCAGTGTCACCTGGTGGTTGCAGCCAGGTGGACGACTTTTTCTTTAATTGGATGGGTAGAAAATTCACATGGGCACATCACTTTTTGCACCATTAGGACAGTTTCCACCCACGAAAAAGTTAATCTATATTCCAGTATTTTTATTAAAGATCCACACAGTCTAAAGGTAGATGTCCATGTGTTGGTGATTATAAAACAGGTCTAGGTTCTATATTAATACTGTGAAAGTATCAAAGCCTCAGTCCACAGAGAAATGCACACAGCCTGTATTCAGACACTGAACCTTAAAACCAGCCGTCAGGACTTCTGGAACTTTGTGATGTCACAACAAAGCAGTCACCGCCCTCAGCCACGCCCCAAGCACCGCCCACCTGGACCCACCATCCAACCTTGCACGATTTGCTTTCTCTGAGTATTTACCAGAAATCTGCTGTATTTTTATTGGCTCACTCAGAAAATAAACAGCCAATCAAAACTCACAGACACGATACACACACATTTAGATTTACTTTGACTCCGACGTCCCTCCACAATAAATCTTCACAAATCCACTTAGAAACCAGAGAAAACAGAGGCTGCAGAACTTCATTCAGAAACCTCCTGTTTTTAAGTTTCCTTCAGTCTCACAGTGAAACAGAGATGTTGTCTGAACAGACAGGAGCTGATCACAGCTGATCACAGCTGATCAGCATGAAATTTTCCAAATGTAAACAAATATTAATGGGTTCGAGCTGAAGGCCACAGTGTAACTGACTGAATCCATGGTGACGTTACACTTCCTGTTTCAGTCATTTAATTGTTCTGGCATTTAAGCTCATGTCCTATTTGTAAAAAAATCTTACACAATCACACGTTAGTCACGTCGATCTTATTTTTAAAGCACTGACGGCGACAGAAGTTCTCTCAGGTTCTTTCCACACAGAGCAGTTTAGACTGAACTCTGTATAACGTTATGTACCAGCCCACTTTTTCCTCCTTGAGAACTGTGCAGGAAAACCTTATTTAGTTATCATCGTTATTGTATTTGTCATTATCTTATCGGCAGACAGCCGACCGTTCCCATGAATGGACGCCAACACCCGGAGCAGAATCGCCCTAAAAGTGGCAATCTCTGGTTTTCCTCTCCGCTCAGATGGAAAGATGCTTCCACTCCCCGCAGGCTGAGGCAGATGTGAAGCTGGGCTGCAGTATTGATTACAGCCTCCATCTGTTGTGCGTTTTCTCTTTTTCCCTCCATTTTCTATTGTGAATTACTCTCTTTGTTGTGTGTTATTTTTCCCATCCATATTCAGTCTATTTCCATGAGTCACTCAAAGTGCTCAGACCCAAAAGCATTATTACAGACAGACTCCTTGTTTATGGTTTTCTCATCAATAAATAGTCTATTGTCTCTGGACACCATGGGATTCATATTTTAATTTTACTACTAAACAGAAACTCTGTTATAAATATTATTGTGTGAAGATGTTTGTTCTCTTCAACAGTATCTTCATGGTCAAATTCAAAAGTCAACTGAAGTGATGAGGTAGCCGCCGGAGACCAGAGACACATGTGCTCCACTGTAGATCACAGGTTTTCAATCTGCCTGTGGCTGCAGGAGCTGAAAGACGTGAGGTGAAAGTAAATCTGCATCAAAACTCTTCCTTCCTTCTCAGTCATAACTCAGTCCGATCTGAATTCACAGATATGAAACACATGTTTTTGGATTCAGTGTGACTTCCACTTCCTGAGAATATCATCATCTCTGACCTCCATCACTAGTAAACGTCCATAAAGCTGCATAGAAATCAGAGAAAAAAGACGATCCTCATAACTGCAGAACTTCATTCAGAAACCTCCTGTTTTTAAGTTTCCTTCAGTCTCACAGTGAAACAGTGATGTTGTCTGAACAGACAGGAGCTGATCACAGCTGATCACAGCTGATCACAGCTGATTTAATGGGACAGTCTGTCCCCATGGAAACAGATAGAGGCTAAAAACATGGGCTGACTCACAGAAAAACAACAACATTACACTTACTGATTACAGCCCCTAAATCATTATAGGAACTGTAGATCCAAAACACTGAGTGATCACTTGCCTGACATGAATGAATCTACCTTTATTTTTTTGTTTTTAATGTCATTCACATACAGTGAACTCCCTGTATGTCCCTTGCAGGCTCCTGTACTTATAACATATGGCTGCAGAGAAAAGAAATGAATGAATAAAAAGATTTTATTATACATGCGTGTTAAATATATAGTCACTGTGCTGCTGTATCTCCACACACACACACACACACACACACACACACACACACACACTCACACTCACACTCTCTCTCTGATAAAAGGAGGTCAGGCTCTGTCAGTGTTTCTGGATCACAGAAAACATTTTCCACAGCTCGAGCTCAGAACACTTTTATGAAAGATTTGACTTTTTTAAACCGATGACAAAGACGGAGCAAGCGGCCCACTGGGGACACATTTATCTGGAAAGTTTAGTCGGTGGCACTGAACTGTTTATCTTCTGGTGTCAGATGTTAAACAGAGGAATATGTCGGTTCACACACTCTGTGGTCAAACACACATTCCCACTGACCACATATTAGACTGTCGCTGCTCCCACGACACTGGATTAGAGTCTGGGTGTCAGATGATGGCCCTGGGTGGAGGATGAGGGGGTTTTGGTTGGTGGTTGGTGGGTGGATCTGTTGGGGGTGGAGGAGCTTCGGAGCTCTGCCAGCTGATGAAAAAATCCCCGTCTGCTTTAAGTTTTAGCGAGCATTTTCTCATAATTACATTGTCTCGCCATGCAGAGCTGGAGGGTTCGGGTGGGTGGGTGGGGGGTAACTGAGAGAGGTGGGTGGGCATCTTTGCAGAGCCTGATACCAAACTGGTATTAAAGTGGCCTAGAAACAGGGTTTGTCCTTAAAGTGCAGGATTTGGCTCCTCAGCTATAAAAGTCAGAGTCTGAGTGGACCTCTGGCAGTCCCTCTAAAGGGTTCAGGCGATCCAAAGCCACTTTTCCTTTTTCTTTTTCAACGGAGACATGCTAAAAATAAAAATGGGCCTTTTTAAAGAGTGTGGCTTTTAATGGCAGCATGTAAAAATCTGCTATGTGTTAACAGCTTCACTGAGGCAAACCAAAAGACATGCCTTAGTGGCCTCAAAACAAATTGGGATGGCAAATGACGAAGCAGGAGACTTTGGATTGAGTAGGTGGCTTTCTTTCTTTCTTTCTTTCTTTTTTTCTTTCTTTCTTTTCTCTGTGTGTTTGATCAGGTGGGTGAAGGCAGTGGTGACGCTTTCAGGCTCCAGCAGAGAAAAGAATCGTTTAGAAATGTAAAGATAAAAGATCAACCTCTACAAAGCTCCTGTACACACACACACACACACAAATAAAAGAGAAAACATGTCGTCATACTGGACTAACAGTAAGTACCTGACAGACTTTAGTAACGCCACCGAACCTCAGACAAAACGAACACAGCCTCCTTGGGGGGGGGGGGGGGGGGGGGGGGGGGGCAGAGGCTGTGGGCGGATCAGAGCGCGGGGTGAAGAAGATTCAGGCCGGCAGGCAGGAAAACAGCGTCGCCAGGCTCCGAGACAATCAGGGAAGGTGAAGCACATAAATCCGGATCAAAGCGCAGCCATCTGGCACTTTAACAGGCATGTTGACATGTTTGGCAGCATGGAGGTCCCTCCAATTATACCCCCTCTCACTTTTCCCACTGGGTCTAATAGTTGATGTGGACTGGTTGAGCTTAATGCTGGAGTTTAGGTCAGACAGTGAACTCATACGCAGCTGTCTGATGGAATAAATCACTGAGGCTGCAGCTCTCAGAGGCCGAGCACGGAGGAGTCGCTCGGTGTCGCGTCACATACAAAAACTAAATTTAGATCTGATTTGACGTCGTCGTCCTGAACGACGAGTGGACGAGGTTTTTAAAGAGCAGAGCACTGAGAAAGTACCCATGCAGCAAACTGCTGAAAATGCAGAAATGGTGAATTCATTTGCATTTAGTTCCTGTGTGCTTCGTGAATTTCCGGCAGCGGGCTGGATAATCAGCCTGAGCTGTTCAGGAGGTGTTTTTGTGCTCTCTGCAGGGGAATCTGGGTTGTTTTACCCCCATGAAGGCCTGATTGGATCAGGCCCTGAGGTCTTCTCTGTTGTGGTTTGAGCCTCTTCAAAGCTGGGCTCTGCGCTCAGCTCAGAGGAATGCCCATTACCTTGCGGTCGCATGTCTTTCTCCGAGCTGCTTGACTCCTGCAGAGCTGCTGCAGCCAGGTATCCCAGCACCACATGGCTGCTGGTGGGAAAGAGCAGCGCTTCCCTCACATTGTGTTTTTGATGGGGATTACAGACACACGTGAACACGATGACGCTTTCCTGTGTGGGCCTCTGTAGCTGCAGGGCTTCCACTGCCACTGACGCAGGAGCATGTATTTTAGTGTGTTTGAGTTTTAGTCACTGTAGGCCATGCATCTATTTTTAATGTGCTCTGGTCTAAATATACAGCGGCCATGTCTGCAGCTTGACCCTTTCACTCTTTCCTCTCGGCTCAAACAATGCGTAAGAAATGTAAAAATGTAAAAGCTTTGTTTGGTTTGTGGGCTCCGGAGCCCCGTGTGGCGAGCATCATGTTATTTCCGGAGCTGGAATGTGTATGAGTGGATATTTTGGATGTGTCATGCAGTGCAGGCCGCCGGCCGGCGCCCACGCCTTCAGCAGGGATGCAGACAGCGACTTGTTTGATGTTGCGGCTGACAGCAGCCGTGATGCAACCGTCGCTGCAGAAGGGTGCGTCCTCTCCGGCCCACCAGCTGACGCATTTCACTGGGAAACTCCTTCCAAATTCCCAGAGCTCCCGGTCTGCTGGGCTGGTCCTGGACCACTGCCATGACTGTGTGAGTCCTGACTCTGTTTGTGGTCAACAGGATTACAAACCACAGTGTCTGTTTATAGGTTTTTTCCGATAGTTTGTTTTTGTAAAGTTAAAATCGTACAGTTTCTAGTGCACAGCACCAGGGACCCACATTTTAAAGTCAGTGGGGACAAAATAAACCAAATGAATAAAAGTCAGAGCACAAAGAGAAACTTAAAGCACATAAATATCACATATATGGACGTCATCCCAGGAAAAGAAACAAAATAGATGACATAAAAAAATGTTATAACTTTGAGATATTATCTCATAATTGTAAGTTTCTCATAATTTCAAGAGAAAGGGGGCGGAGTCAGAGCAGGTAATCGAAACAAAAAGACAGTTGGTGAAATTGAAAATTCAAGCAGAGAATAACTGAAAAATATTTGAAAATTATTGTGACTTGGTCGAATCTTTTACTCAGTATCTGATAATGTGGCCTTGGAGGATTTATTTGTTCAGTGACAGTGAGCACAGGTCACAGGTGGAGAATCTGCTGGAATCAAACAGACACCCTGTTGTCTCACAGCTGACTTCACATCCTCATGTTTTATTTTCATCATCTAAATAAAGACTCCTGACCTCTGGGGACACAACTAATGCATAACTGACGCATAATGTCTCTTAAAGTCCGTCTGCAACATTGAACATCTACAGGAACAATCATTCACACCCTGAATCATTGATGTTTTCCATGCAATAAGAAGACTGTACATTTCATGACACGGAGCAGCTCTGTGGTTTCTCATGTCTTGCCATCCTGTGGGTTGTCATGTCATCATAGCTGTATTCTTAAGCGCTAAGTAGACAAAACATTTGAAGTCAATTACTTTCCTCAGGGTCATAAAAGAGAAGCCGAGACGCTGCCACGCCTCTTCTGAAAAACAAATTGTTTCGAGGAGCCAACAGCTCATAAAACAGGAACAAACACCGACAACAAGCAGCACGAAGCTGAAGGAGGGAGACAGCGTGATTTAAACTCTCAACTCTAATGACTCAGAGAGGCTGAAGTGACCGGAGTGACAGGAGTCAGATAGACCTTGATGAGATGTCTTCGTCTGAAATGTTCCCTTTGTGGACTTTCAGTCAAGACATGTCACCTGGCCCCCCTGACTCCTTGGGCCCCTGGGCCAGTTCCTGATGGGCCCTTTCAGGAATTCATCCATGGACATAACTGTGGATCTTAGAGGAAGGCTGAGGTTCACACAACAGTCACAATCACATAATTATGGACGTTTGTGCACAGACTGGTGCAGGGACCGAGCAGGGGCCCCAGGGCCTGTGTGCTGCTGCTCAGCAACAGAAACCTACGTCACTGAACAGCTCGGATGCTGACATTGTTTCCTGAAGCAGTTTGGACGTCGGCAGCGAGACTTGGACTTAAAGACAGAGGAGATCTGAGCTGAAACTTTGAGGAGCTCAGACACCTTCGATGCACTTTGATGAGAGGGTCCGAGGTCTAGATGTGGTTCCTCAGCCTCTGTTCCTGTCTCGGTGTTGTACCTCTGATGCCTCTGAAACCACTGATGGTGTTCGATTAGTCAAACACTAGATAATAAAACTCTTTCATTGTGATCATGAACCAAAGCAGAAATGTGAAAAGACTCTGCAGGTGATGTGATCTGGAGTCTCCGTCTCTTCCCTCCTCCTCCTGTCTCCCTGTTCAGGAAGTCACAACAAAAATCAGTCTCAAATGTTGCTGTCATTTTTTAAATCCATCATCAGACTAATGGGCATGATTCCTAAAGGCTGTTTAGACCCAGTGGAAACACAAAGAGGGATTAAAGGTCCTGAGTTTAGCTCCTGGCACCGTTTGGTTTCTAAGGGTCTCAGGATGTTTCCAGCAGCTCTGTCATACGACTGGGATCAAAGACGCAGAGCAGGAACCTGGAAACTTCTCAGGTTTCAGGAGTGACCCGGGCAGGTGGACATGTTGTCCACATACTTTTGGCTCTTAAGTGAATGTGATTCAGTTTGATGGAGCACGATTTGTAAGTTGTGCAACATTTGAACAGGAACATAACGTGGTCTGTATTCCGCTGCAGATCCTGGTTTTCTGAAGGTCTGGAGCTGGGACTGAAGCGTCTCCAGCAGCCGTCAGGTCCGTGTTGTTGTGCTGTGAAGCTGCAGACCGCTCCTGTGAAGAATGTTATCTAAGCAGTGAAATAATGGAATGTGTAATTTAAGGATAAGTCCTAATCCTTCACCGGGGCGCCAGTGCCAGGAGAGCATATAAATCCCTTTCCTGGTATCAGAGCCATTGATTGATCCGCAGATCATCATTCATCATTCAGCTCTCTGTGTTCCCGCTCCATATTCCAGCTGTGGCTCCGAGCCAAAAGGTTTAGGCTCCGTTCACTTTTAAAATATTCCAGACTCTGAAGGACTCAAACCTTCCAAGCATAAATATCATGGGAACGTTTCAGCGTTTTCCAAAAGGCCTCCACATGTGCTGGATGTCCGACTCCACAGATTGACCAAACACAGGAGCAGCAGAGGAAAGTCTCCTGTTGTTCCACTGCAGGACATGAAGTGTGCAGAGCATCAGGTGGCATCATGGAGGGAGAGGAAAATTAAACAAGTTTAATATGTAAAATGTGTTTTATGCATCTTGAAGTCAGCGCTGTGCATGAATGATGAACAAATCTGTTTGCAGATAAAGAACATGAACCACAAGGTGGAGGTAGTGAACCAAAAAGCTGTTTGCCAGCTGCCAAAAAAAAAAAACCAGAAGAAGAAGAACTGCTGCACCACCACCAGCTGCTGAAATCAGTTCATATGAACGTTTGAAGACTTTAGGAACAAATCAGTTCAGATTCCAACAGAAACCAGGATCACCTTCCACTACTCAGACCAATCTACTGATCCCAGGTCGTGGTTCTGAGGACGTTTCAGCACTTTACACCAACCTTCATGACTTTCTCCATCCTGCTCCTCATGATGTTTCCTGCAGCGCCAACATCAGGACAAAGTTCACATCTGTAGCTCCACAGCTGGAAAAGCCAGAAGAAAACAAGTCGGAGAAAATCCATCGTGGACGGAGCTGGAGCTGAAACACAATGAATAAAAATGACTGGTCCATCACTGTCAATAATATTTACAGTGAGATTCTAAATTTAGCTGCAGGTCTTTTCCACTTTAGCAGTTTGTCCATGTAAATGTGTTGGTTCTGCTGGGGAGGATTTATTTATGCTACAGGTATGAAAGAGGCTCTATTTTATACAGAGAGGCCTGCACACACACACCAGCCCAGTGTGTGTGTGTGTGTGTGTGTGTGTGTGAGAGTGTGTGTGTGTGTGTGTGTGTGAGAGTGTGTGTGTGTGTGTGTGTGTGTGTGTGTGTGTGTGCGTGTGTGTGTGTGTGTGTGTGGTCAGACAGACCGTGGTCCAGATGAGGACATGATCTGGACTAGTTTTCTGGATCCACCTGAGACACAAACAGCTGTAGATTATTCAGACGGAAACATCTGTAAACCACCTGACACAGATGTTCATGTTCCCCTCAGGATGAACCCTGATGACTTTTCCTCCAGCGCCACCATCAGGTCAAATTTCATCTGTCCCACACTTCTGATGCCTGCATTTGAAGGAGGACGGTCCGGTCTCACTGACAGAGTCAGTTTTCAGACGCAGCCTCTGGAGGACGAGACCCTGAACGCAGCTACAGGAAACACTGGACCTGCCAAACATGTGCTGGGGGCGCGGCTGCAGATCCACAGTCAGAAACAACAGTAGCTTCATCTTCTTCCATCAACTGATCTGAAAACATCAGCCAGGCAGGATTTTCTCTTTCAGTGGTGATGAGACCAGTGATGTGATTGGCTGGGAGTGAATTTGTCAATCACCATGCACAATGATTTATGTGCTGCGTTCAAGACGATTGTAAAGTTGGAAACTTTTGAGAGGGAACATCTGAGTTCTGAAAAATGTGCATTTGGTTAAATCAGGGATCTGCTGTTCATCTACATGAACAGCAGGTTAAAGGAAGTGAAATCTGCACAGTCTCACCCCGACGCTGAGATTCACCTCTGTCTTCTTCTCAACATCTGTCCAAGTTCATCAGCTGTGTCAGAGCTGCACAGATGTGATGTGGATCTGAGAGGACGGTCGGGTGGAGGGGTGGGGGTGGGAGGGGCTGCTTGATTATTGCCTGAGCTGCTTCCTGCTGAAAGGATGACACACATCAAATCTTATTAAAATGACATTGTTTTGTTTGGATGATGATGTTTTTCTGAGTGAGGTCTGTGATGAAGGACGATGACGGAGCAGAGAGTGGACTGACTGAGGCTCACTGTGACAATATTAACCTCTTCAAATAAACTATTAATCCTTAATTTACCTCTGGAGACACGAGATCCACCACAATAATCTGTGGTTCATGTGAAAACACCTTCAGTTTAAAGGCATCATCTGCTCCGCTTCTTCCTTTTCCTCTAAATCTGATGCCTCAGTGTTTTTCTGCTGTGCTGTTAAAACCTTATTAAACTGAAGCAAAGCTCTGCACCAAACACAACACTCAGTTTGTTTTTACAGGTCTTATTAATAAAGCTTCAGTGATTCAGAGCCTGCTGAGACGAGGGCGGACGCTGCCTCGATCGTCCCTCAGAGATGAGACTGAGCTGAGGGAGCAGCTGACAGGACAGGGCGGATCTGACTGTGGTCGGGGGAATTCACCCTGACTCATCTGATGAAGTGTAAACGTCTCATGAGGGACTTTATCAATATTTTCTTTGGGGATGTATCTGAGTCTATTTGTGTCCAAACACAGAGCTGTTTTTAGACGGATGAAATTCAGTCTGTGCTGCAGCTCAGCGGGAGTTTCCACACATCCCTCAGTGTCAGGACGAGCACCGCAGGCCAACAGGATGATGCAGAGAAATCCTGACAGCAGGATCCAAACTCTCAGTCTATACACTCTCAGTGAAAACTGTTGACTGGCACCATTTTCTGTGTCTGCACAGAGCCCGTCTGTTTCACACCAGTGATCAGTTTCACATCACTTTCTCTGGATCGAGCTTCTATGAGGACACACGTGAACATCTCTGCAGGGCGCAACATGCACGTCCCCAGGTCCCAACATACCAGAGTGATACAAGCTGATTGGCTGATCCAGCGTCTGTTGGATCAGAGGTTTGAACACCCTTTGACAGAAACAGCCTGTGCACGTTTGCCTATGTGCAACCTGGAGGAGCACGTTTCAACCTCCAGTCTGACTTCTGGTTTTATTCTGGAGGTGAAAGTCATCAATGAGCAGCTCCTGCAGGACAGACACAGAGACTGTTTTCTGAGTGGGCCAATAAAAATAGAGCAGATTTCAGGTAAACACTCAGAGAAACCAAATCCTGCAATGTTGGATGGTGGGTCCAGGTGGGAGGGGCTTATTTGTGACTTCACAAAGTTCCAGAAGTCCTGATGGCTGGTTTTAAGGCTCAGTTTCTGAATACAGGCTGTGTGCATTTCTCTGTGGACTGAGGCTTTGATTCACTGTGTTAAAGAGCGTTGTAAAATATGATTATTCACATTTTAAAATTGTTCTCTATTTAACTATATTTTATGCATTAATATTTTATATTTTATTATATGTTTAAAGCTCCATCCAGTCTGAAGGTAGATGTCCATGTGTTTTTGATTATGAAACAGGTCCAGGTTCTATATTAACAGCAGATCTGGCTTCTCTCCTTTTGTTTGAATGACTCTGTTCTGGGTCGAGTTTGATTTGCGACACAACAAAATGAATTATAGGTCATAATAAGGTGCATGTTTTTCCATCATCACATGATGCATTTCGTCATCACACAGCCCGTTGAGTTCTCACCATTTAACCACAACATCCCTGTTCTGATTCTGGCTGGAGGCCTTTGTGGCTGTTGTACCCTGTTTATCTCTTTTCCCATGATTCCTTTCTGCCTCTTACAGAATCACCATCTAATAAAGGTAAAATGACAGTTTGGACTCAGTGTCTCATAATTTTATTTTACTTTTTTATTTTCATCTTTCCCAGACTGCTCCGTAAACACCTTCATCTCCTTCGTTCACCTGTTTTTTTATTTCTCATGTCTAAACCCTCGTCATGACTTCACCACTTTCTCAAACAGTGAATGAATCAAGCTGAGGCAGCGAACCAGTAAGAGGCTTAAATATTCATGAGAACTAGTCCAAGGCAAACACACTCACAGAGACCTGGTGATCCAGTTTCAGTGGTAACAATAGTCTGACAACAGGAGGAGTCACAGACCACACAGACACCGTACACACAATCCACATCCATAAGCTATAATTCACAACAATCAGCCACGGCTGGAGTCTGTGCTGCATCTGCAACGTTTGATTTGGGATCAGTGTTAATAAGCAAATTGTTGCAGTTTGATTTCAAAGAGGCTTCACAGTCAGACTCTTATTATGAGGGAGAGCTTCTGGCAGAGCGGCGGGGACCTTCTGATTGGTGGATTTATTAAAGATGGCTGTTCTCTGGCTGCTGAACACTCAGGACCTGATCTTTGCACAGAAAACACACTTTCCCAGGTTGCAGGTGTGACAGTAACCTTTCAAATATTTAGTCAGAGGAGGAAACAAAAAAATGACTGATTATGATCAATCAGTTGTATCAGAAAAATTAGAAATGCTGTGCTTCTTTAATAGATTATAGATCCGACCCACAGGAGTGTTTCAATGGTGGGCGGCGTCCTGGACCTTGGTTGTCATGGTATAAACCACGTCACCTGACCTCACCTGACTTCCTCCTTTGCTCCTGTCATGATCTCTGTGGCCACTAGAGGTCGTCTGACAAGAAAATCGTAACTATATGTCCTTTCCTCCTTCAGGACAACTGTGCGGGGCTGATTTTTCACCTGTTCACATTTCATTAAGGCTCAAGGTTATGTATAATTGAGGGCGTGGCCAAAGCTGCTCGCTCTGAGCCTCAGGAGCCTGTGGGTGACGTCACAGAGACTCCGTCCATCTTTATTTACAGTCGACTAAGCAAACGACCTGTGGGCTTGTTTTTCACACCTCCTTTTACCTGTTGGGTGGAGCAGCTGTATCCTGCCTGAGATGCAAAAGAACATCTACCTGAATTAATAGAAGTGTGTCTAATTAATCTCATTCAGAACGGCCACTGCTAAAGCTCTGTCACACAGCACTGGATGAGATGTACAGATTCATATCCATCATCAGGGAGATCGAACTGAAATTCATCATCATCCTCACTGTGCTGTGAGTATCTGAAGCCTGTGCACAGCTGTGTAAATGTATATACAGGTTTGTCCTTGAAGCTAATTTAATCCCTGTGTTAGGATGAATAGACTTTTATAGTCATTCAGACTTTACACTGTACAGTGGACATCAGTCTGTTGCAGTGGCTCAAAATAATGCAACAAGTACGATACATTAAAAACAAACAAAACAGAGGAAATCAAATAAATAAATATGTATCTATATACAAAATATAAAAATGTTGAATGTTAACGTGTGATTCTGCAGAAACAAGTTATTCAGTGTGAATATTCTCTGTCTCACTGTGCACATCACACTCAGAGATGCAGATATAAAAAAAATAGAGTGACTTTCATAATAAATGACATTTTAAAATGACCAAACCCTGACTCGACCTGAGTTTGAGGCTTTGGGCAACAAAACAGCCTGAAGCTAATAATCCAGAACCTGATCCGGAGCCTGTTTGCTTTGGGTCTGGGAGCTGAACTCTCCTCTGGTGGGATGATCGTGTTGTTGTGTGTGAGCTGGATATGAAAGCAGGCAGCTGTTTGCTAACACAGTTACAGCCACAGTTTGTATTAATGCCCCTTTAATATGATGATAGTTATGATTGAGCTTTAAATCCCAGGGTGATTATTAAAAACACCAAAATAAAAGCTTCTTATTTCTCCTCACAGCTGAAAATCAGCTTTTTTCCCTGGTATCTCCACTGCTGGCTCCATCACCAAGAATTTATACCAGCACACACACATCAGTAAATTACCTCTCCCAGCAGGCTGAGCAGCCAGAGTACAGATGTAGGCCTAATTATAGAGAGTCCTCCTGAAAGAAACGAATCCTTCCCGGTCTTGGAGAGCTTTCAGTCCTGGAGAAGGCTCCACGACTCATCAGCCTGTAAATCAGCACTCCATTGGCTCCAGCTCCACTTCCTGCCCCCATGGCGGGCCTCATACTCTCTGAATCACCGCAAATCCCGAGCACTGGAACAGCAGGGAGGCCAGGTACACTGGACACTGGAATCTGTGGTATTGAATATTTGGCATTTCTCTTCCTGTTTTAAAGCTCCACACAGTCTAAAGGTAGATGTCCATGTGTTTGTGATTATAAAGCAGGTCTAGGTTCTAGATTAATACTGTGAAAGTATCAAAGCCTCAGTCCACAGAGAAATGCACACAGCCTGTATTCAGACACTGAGCCTTAAAACCAGCCGTCAGGACTTCTGGAACTTTGTGATGTCACAACAAAGCTCTCAGCCATGCCCCAGGCCCCACCCACCTGGACCCACCATCCAACCTTGCCTGAAATCTGCTGTATTTCATTGGATCAGCCAATAAGGAGAGAGGCTCAGAGTCTAAAACTCCAGGTTGTGTTGTAGTCTTGACGGACACAAACAGAGACCTTTGGAAATGATGACATAGACGCCCACGGTGGCTCCTGATTGGCTCTTATCAGCCTGGTAAAACAACATGGAGAATGAATGAAAGTGTTACTGACCTTGTCTTCGCAGCAGCTGTTGTTCAGTCAAACTCTGTATTTTAACTCTACAATTGTTCCTCCTTCAGAGGTTTTACTGTAACGAATCAACTGCAGAGGAGAAAATCTGCTTCCTGTTGTCACCAGCTTGCACATGCTCAGTATAGGTGAAAGGTGCTGTGATGTGTTTTCAGTTGTGTTAGTGAGGAAAGGGATCGTTTCAGTTTTAAAACTAAACGTGGATGTGTTCTCTCACCAGGACAGTGAGACCTGGACTTCACACCACGTGTTGTAAATCCATGAATCACAGTAATCTGGTGATTATTGTTCCCACAGTGTCTGAGTCATCGTTCAGGCTGAAAACTGAAGAAGAAAATCTAAATCCAGCCAACATCTGTCAGAACAATCATTAATATTATTATTATTATTATTCGCTAACCTGCTGAAATATGATCAACCCTTTCTCTTGTCAGTCAGCAGTGAAAACATAAACTCCCTGCAGCCTCACCTGGGCAGGTAATAATCAGCTTGGACTCATACCTGCATGTCAGATTCCATGAAAACGTCTTTTCTCCTGTCGTCAAAGCAGAGCCGACACACCCTGAATCAACCTGAATCAGAGACTCTTCAGGTAATTGCTGAGCTGTCAGGTGAGAGTCTTTGATGTTCAGGGGAGCGTTTGTTTCACTGATCACCATCATTGTTTGGTGCTGAGCCGCTGAGCAGAGCATAATAACAGGGAGGCTGACACATCCTGCAGGCTAACGCTCACTGTTTATGATATTTAGGACAATTAAAGCTGAACATCCCACAGAGACCGGGGGGTGGGGGGTGGGGGGTTACACTGGGACACAGTGGATGTAATGAAATCCGTTTATACTTTCTTTGTAGTGTGGCAGGGAGGTGTCCTCATGACGTCAGGTCACCTCACAGGTAAATACACGACTGGAGAAAGTGAAGAGTCATCATGTGATCAGACGTTTGAAAGTTTGTAAAAGAAGAAGAGGAAGAAAGAAGAATTTTATTTTTCCAGAAAACTTTAGTCATATGATTTGTAGATTTGTAGTAAGTAGACCATACACACACACACACACACACACGCACACACAGATGCAGGGGAGAAACAGAGCTTTTACCTGCTTTGCAAACCAAGCATCAACCTCTGGGCCCCCCCATCAGTCAGTGGTTGTGTGTTTTTAGAACTTATTTCGGGGCTGCAGCTGCAGTGTAGCTGTGGTGTTTCTGGTGCAGCACCGTGCTGGGCAGGGGACAGGTGTGTTTACAGTGTCTGTGCTCTGAAGCTACATCACTGCTGATTGGAGCTGGAGCTGATAAATACCTGCGTCTGCTGCAGAGTCGTTTGACCTGGGAGGGAAAACTGCAGCGGGTTTGTTGACCGGTGTGAAAGGGGCTTAACTCTGACATCCTCAGGTTCTTCAGATCTTTAGGACCTTTTTCACTGGTGAACATCGTTGTTGTTCACACTCATCAGTACCAGACGTTCAGTAGAAAGTGGCTCTGGACTGATATGTTTCAGTTTTTAGAGTCATCTCTTTGGCCATGTTGACACTTGGCGTCTGCAGAGTTTGACGGAGTCTGAAAACTCCAGGCTGAGACTTTTAGAAACGATGACACAGACACCCACAATCACCACCTGATTGGTTCTTATCAGTCATGTTGTATCCTTCCACGCCACGAGCAGGAACAGTTCCACCTTGTCGTCAGTCCAAGCAGAGAAATCTCTGCTCTTAGTCAATGTCAGACGTCAGAAGAAGAAAACCTGACACTTCAGTTCCACCCTGTACATCTCCCATAATCCCCGGAGGTTGAAGTTATAGATAAATGTACATGTGTGAGTCATTGTGTTATGTGTTGTCGTCTGGGTGACGGGTGGAGACTGACTCACCTCTCTGTCATTTACACAACAGGAGAGACTCTGCATCGACTCGTGTGGACTCGACTGTGAGGTTCAGGACTCTGACGTTTCCTCAGAGGTCGAGCGCTTCCCTCAGCTTCTTCTTCTCTGAGCTGGTTTTAGCGTCCAGCAGCTTTTTCAGCCTCACAGCCTCTGAACACCAGCGGCTATTGTTGCTCTAAATGTGACAGCAATAAAAGAGGGGAGACCTCAGCAAAGTGAAGCTGGAAAAACACATAAAGAGCTGAGTAAATTAGTGTATACAGGCGCGTGTGTGTGTGTGTGTGTGTGTGTGTGTGTGTGTGCGTCTGGCAGCAGCAGCTTTTATTTCCTGACTTGGAGGCTTTGTATGACCTCTGTCATTTTGGTCTGCGGCCGTGTGCCTGTGGTCAGTCACTGTCTTCCTCCACTTATCCTCCGTAATTCAGCTCTCGCAGCATCGACAGGCAGCAGGAGGAGAAACTGACTTTTACAGCAGGAAACTGAAATTTTAAATCTGCATTAACCTTCAAACACGATGCTGCAGCTCTGGTTTCACAATGACAGTGAAGCTGAGAAGTGTAACCCAGCTCCACACAGGCTCCACCTCTTTGACCATATTTGGATTAGCTGGGAGTTAGGGGCAGAGTCAGGCACTGCCAAGATGGCGACGGTGGAGCAGCTCACTCTGAGCTTCAGAAACCTGTGGGTGATGTCACGGAGGCTCCGCCCACCTTTATTTACAGTCACAGTTCTTATGTTTTTTGGTATTTGGTAAAAAGCTGTTCGGAGCATCAGCATCATCTTCAGCAGCTGTAAGCAGGGACTGGTGTCAGACTGCTCCTCTGACCGGCAGCAGGTGGCAGTGACGTGCAGACTGATTCAGCCGCGTGCGAACAAATGCAGTGAAGAAAAAGACGTGGACGAGAACAAAGATTTAAATGATTTAAAATTAAAACGTCAGTGTTCAGCTGAACCTCTGGATGTCAACAGTTGGAGAAACTTTAAATTAAGTTTGGCTGTTGAACTTTCATAAAAGTTTGTTCCCTTCACACTTTGAGGTTTCTAAACCTTTTCGTTTTAACAGTGTAGATTTTCTCTTTCCTTCAGCAAAGGTTTAAAAAAATCTTATTTCACGCAAAATCTCTCAGATTAGACACTGAACTGGCTCCGACTTCGTTCAGTGCTTCACTCACAGCTCAGATCATCACCTACACTTTGACTAGTTTCACCTCGGAAATAATTAAGTCTCAAGTCAGTTTTTTAAAAAGCTTTAACTTTAGCTTCTCATTGTTTCAGCCTCCACTTCAACTTCCAGCTGTTTCATGTTCAGTAATAAACATGTTGATATATATTTACTCAGCATGCAGAATGAAGCATTGTGTTCCTCAGACAACAGCCTGATTTACCAAACCAGCCCCTGTGTGACTGTAAGCAGCGAACACACGACACCAGAGTCACATTAATGCAAACACACAGCGTCTGATCCGATTTCTTCATTACAAGCAGAACAGAAGTTATGAAGCTGAAGGAGCTCATTCAGACCCCCCCCAGCCCCTGCAGCAGAAATACCTGCACACAGGTATGCACCACATGAAAGCAATCCTCTTTACTGGTAACAGTGTAATTAAAGCTCGCCCCGAGGCTTCGCCTTCCACGCCAGTGTGTGCACGTACACACACACCAGCTGCAGCCGGCAGACACCGACAGCACCAAATATTTACAAGAGGAAACTGCAGCGATGTGAAGTGAGCAGGACGGCTCTGTGTGGTCTGAACGCATCACACGTCCCATACCTGTCCGCCCCTCCAACTAATCCCGGCCCAGAATTTCCCCCGCATGCTGTAATACATGTTTTGTGTGTCTGTGGGTGCCTCGCTGTGGGTCAACGTTTGCTTCACAGCAGAGGTGGAGGAGGGAACGTCTGAGCTGGAGCAGATCCACCTTCATTTACGTGAAGTCAGTGTCTCCGCTGCAGACTGATCTGAGGTCTGATTTACAACCTGTGCAGCTCTGATCATCTGTGTCTGAGCTCATTTACTGTTTGATGTGTATGTTTCTATTCACAACTCCGGGAATAAATCAATCATATTAATACGGTCACGGCTTTGATGCTAAATAAGGTAAAGTGCAAGGAGCATAAATTGTACATTGTTGGAACTGGACTTTGTTGGATGTTTGGATGTTGACGAGAAGATTATTGAACAAGTCAGTTATCTGGTATTAGATGTTTTGTTTGTCAGGGGTCCAACAGATTCTTCTGTTGAGTTCCTCAGGGATCCTGTGTTATTGTCCATCTATAAATCTATAATTTACATAAATAGTGCAAACTTCCATGTTATGCTGACGATGCACCACTGTTGCCTCAGATAAACCTACATGTCCTCTCTGACCTTACTGACATTAAGTGCTGGGTCATTTCCTGCACATCAATCCTCTCTGGTTAGTTGTCAGTTTTAGTATTAATGCTAAGATTTTATTTATTGTTTGTAAATTTACATTTAACATTTTAGATGTTTTTAGATGTTTCACTTAAACAGCTCAAACTTTACAGACATCAGTGAAAATGAAACTATAAAACTACTGTTCTTTGTGGGCAACTCCAGGACCTGAAGCCCCATCTCTGTAACACCTCCACAGCTGGGTGATGAATGTCCTCTGCCAGCTCAGAGAGGAAGAGGAGGAAGAGGAGGTGGAGGAGGGACAGAGGTGTCCAGCTTCCTTTTTTGGGTTTCCTCTCCAGCTCCTGTTTCACAGAGGGGGTCCTGGACCTGGTGGTCTGTCACCACCGTCTGCCCACACCTCTGACATGAGCCTGTGCCTCCTCGCTGACCTCCGGTAAGACTGCAGGAGGGGGAGGAAGAGGAGGAGGAGGAGGAAGAGGGGGAGGTCAGGTGTCCAGGTGATTGATGCTGTGCTCAGAGGTTTGTGATACTGAAGCCTGAGTCAACAAGAGTTCAACCAACATGAAGCCTGATGTTGGACGAACGTCGCTGTGAGCTGATACTTTGTGGAAAGATTCAGGTTGAAAACCTCAGCAACTCATATGCACAACGGTTACCATAGCAACCAGTGAATATACGCAAAACAAGAGTAAAAGCCCCTCTAGCATCGTTGTCTTTACTATTACTACCTGTTTCTATATTATTGTTCTGTTTGCATTGTTGCTATGCTGCTGCTGTTGCACTGCGTGGTTGCATTGTGCCGGTGGACTGCAGCTGGTCCAGGATCAGTGGCTCTGATGTCTCCTCTTGTTTCTGTGACATCAGATCGAACGTCTGCAGCTGATTTTACAGAACTTGAGTTTTTGCTGCTGCTGCTGCTGATTTTGATGAACTTCCCACATGAGAAAAGTAAAGACGGGGGTGTGTGAGGAAGTGCAGCGTGCGTCTGATTGTCATCGTTCAGGTGTTCAAAGCAGCGGCTGCGGCGCCTGAGAGACATTTTTATGTCACCGCCTTCAGAAGTTAAACACAGGCTGTTACACATGTTGTACATGTTGTAAAGGAAAGAGCTGCCTCCTCCACCTACAGTGTGGGTATGATTTTTATTTACTCCCTCTGTTCATTTCAGAGCATTAACTCAGAACAGAGAGGGTGTATTTTATCCTGAAAAACTTCCAGTGGACTGTAAAATCTGACAGTCTGGCAGACGAGACCTCACTTATTTTATTTTCTGGAGTCCTTGAAAAGATTTTGAAACATTTCCTCCTGAACAGTTCAGTGTATTCAGTCTCCAGAGGGAAAAATGCAGTCAGTCTGTGATGGAGGAGGCTGCCGAGTGTTTGTATCACTCAGAGAAAATACCTCGCCTCTGATTGAGCACGTCTTAAAATAACTGCACGCTGAGGGAGCCTCAATTAATTTTTCCACACCACCACTGAACAAAACTTTCCAAGAATTATGTAATTTCATCTGAAGGCCCAGAAAGCTCGGCCTCACCTCTGCACACCGCCCCCTGATGGAGGACACTACGAACTGCAGAGATTTCTCCATAAAACAAGAAACTTTAATTTACCTCTGAAAACACACAGCAAATTATAAGGATGTTTGGGGCCAGAAATCCCTTCATTTTGTCTTATTTTTTTAGGGGTGGGTTGGGTCAACACCACAGTACAGTACCACATAATTAAATAAATGTAATTCCTTTATTTAATTCTTAGAGTATGGGCCCCAGAGCACAGACAGGTAAAAGGCCCCCCATCCCCAGGCTGTCAAGAAGTATTAACTCTTCAGCATCACTTTACACTTTACCCAGTGAGTCTGATCAGGAATCTGATCTTATCGGTTCTCTCTTCCACAGAAAGAAGATTTGATGGTTGTGACCTGGTTTCTGGACAAAAATGAAACTGATCTGATGGTTTGTTCCTCAGAACGTCTGTGAGGACTTCGCTGGAAACAGTTTGGAAAAGGGCGGGAGCTTTCAGTACTTGGCAGATGATTGGATGAACCCTCAGATTATCACAACCTAACCTCAACCAATCAGATTCTGCATCCTTCCCTTTTTTTTCCCGCCACCAACAGAACCAGTTTTCTGTCGGTTTGATTTTTGCAGCGACAGGAAGTAGCATAAAACATCACAGTAAATACATCTGTGTGTATGTTGCTGCGTGCTGGGTGGGGGGGGGGGGGGGGGGGGGGGGGTGTCTTATAAAAGTCTTTCTGATGAACAGGAAACGCTCGCAGCTCTCTGACTGATTATGTTGCTCTAACTTGTACAAATATTTGGAGGCTGATTATTTTGGAAGTGCAGGTTTTTTTTCTTCCACCTGAACTGGATAAATACAGCGTGGAGGACCTGTCCGTCTCCACGGTGACGGGTGGGGGGCCGGCTGCAGCGTCGCCGGTGGGCCAGGTGAGACGAGAGGAGGCTGACGGAGACCAGAGGACGTTTGGCTGAGAGGTCGGGAGGGACACGGAAACTTCTGGAAGTCGTCTGGGGGGGGGGGGCTCTACAGCCAAACAGAGCCAGAAACAGGCGGGAGAACACACACTACATATAACTATACATACATACATATATATAATACATATAATATTCTGTTATTTTATCTATTTTTTATTTTATTCATTTTATATTTTTTATGGATCACCCACCAACCAGCTTTTTGTTGCACTTTTTTTTAATTTAATTTAGTTTTTCTACCTTATTTACCATGTTTTCTTGTTGCAATTTATTTCTTACATTTTAATTTTATTTCCAATTTAATATTTATTCATATTTTTTCTTCTTTTCTTTGGATATTACACATCTGTTTAATCACATTTTTTATTGTGTATTTATTTACATTTACATTATGTTTTACAACATACACACGATGGGCCTATACTGGTTTTATTGTGTCTTTATTTTGTAATTTTTTTCTACCTTGAGATTATATTTATTTATTTATAGTTACATTGATTTAATTTATTTTTTAGATTTTGTATTTCAATTTTAATCACATTTATATTTACTTTTTACTTTGTGTTCTTTGAGTATTTTTTTAAAACTTTTATTTATGTCATTTCATTTATTTTTATTGTTTATTTTTGTTTCCATTTCTACTGACTTACATTTTCTTAAAGTTTATTCACTATTTCATTGTACTTTATTTTCTTTGTGTTTTTACTGCAGTGTATTGTATTTATTACTGTTGTCCTCTTTGTTTTTGTGACGTCAGTGTTTGTGTTCACACAGTCGACCTGTAGATCTGCGCTTGTTGGACTTTATATTGTTGAGGTTTTTCCCTGAAACTCTAACAGTTCATTTTTCCCAGAAACCCCGGCGGTTCTTCGTTCTGAGTGTCGGTGTATTACTCAGCCCTGAGAGGACGACTGGACCTCCCTGAGGAACGCTGCTGACGAATCACAGTCTCAGACATCAACAACCAACCAGAGGCTCCCCTTTCCATGATGTCAGCACAGGAAACTGAAAGTCACCGATGAAGGTGATGATTCTTCATCAGGAGGGAGGTCAAAGAGTTTTTGATCCATTTCCAGTCAGAGGAGTGAGTGCAGATGTGAAACGTACAACAGTGTCAGTGTCAGTCAGTCCAACACAAACATCCCACTAACCTGCAGTGAGGAGCTGTTCTCCAGAGGATGAACCCTGCTGCTCCTCCTGCTCCATCATTGTTTCTCTGGTGATCAGAGCTGGAGCTGGTCACAGCTGCTGAGTTGATTTTTTAATGTAGCTCTCACCACAGTGTGTTCAGACGATATGAGCAGAGGTTGTGCTCGTTCTGTCCGGCAGTGTAACAGACAGACCTGCTGCATGTGTGGCTCTGATCTGTTACAGAAGCCTTAACCTGCAGGATTTCTCAGTGCTGCACCACATTAGTTTTCATATTGTGAGTTATGACACTGACTGCTTTTTTCTCTGTGACTCTCAGTTTGTTTAAAGTGAATAATGTGTGGAGCTTAGCGCTGCAGTGACTCAGAGGTTCACATCTGTCTGCAGCTGTCTGCTCTTTGTCTCTGAGGTAGGTGGACCATGTGGAGGTATTTCCTGTTGGAAACTGGTCTGGGTGGAAGATGGAGCGGAGGTCAGCCTCTGTCTGCTCTGAGAGATCACTGAACACTGACCGACGTGTGTGTGGGTCCCACTGACAAACACCAACACTCAGCTTAATTTCTTAATGTTTCAGTTTGAATGGCATCTCTGCTGCTGAGCTTTCAGCTGCAGGTCTTCACCTTCATCTGAGTGCTGCTAAAACCAAAGCAAATAAAGAGCCACTGAGGTGGAGGCACAGTCCAACCGACCAATCAGAACATCAGGAAGCTGATCAGCAACAACAGCAACCAGGTGAGGAGTTAATCATCCAACCAACCAATCAGCCTCAGAGTCTCTGAAGTTTCTGAAGCTTCTCTGCTTTTTCACTGGAGACATGAATTTGTGTATCTGTGGATGAAATATGATGCTTCATAAAGTCATAAAACACATGATGGTGCAATAAAACATAAAACAGTATTTAAGTAAGAAAACAAACATAAAATAATGTTTAATAATAATTTTTTTTTAAATAATAAAAAATAAAAACCATTTGCCACATGACAGAAAAGCTGGAAACTATTGATTTCAAGCTCCATCCAGTCTAAAGGTTTTTAAAGCTCCACACAGTCTAAAGGTAGATGTCCATGTGTTTGTGATTATAAAGCAGGTCTAGGTTCTATATTAATACTGTGAAAGTATCAAAGCCTCAGTCCACAGAGAAATGCACACAGCCTGTATTCAGACACTGAGCCTTAAAACCAGCCGTCAGGACTTCTGGAACTTTGTGATGTCACAATGAAGCAATCACCGCCTTAACTACGCCCCAAGAGCCGCCCACCTGGACCCAACATCCAACCTTGCAGGATTTGGTTTCTCTGAGTGTTTACCTAAAATCTGCTGTATTTTTATTGGATCACTCAGAAAACAGTAAGCCAATCAGAAGATAGGCTCAGATCCTCTCTTCTGATTGGCTGACTGAGCCAATAAAACTACACTGAGATGGTTTTTGGTTCTTAAAACCACAAATATATCTTCTGATGGAGATCAACACTTCAGATAAAACACAGGAGAAGTTAAAATTCATTTTCTGTTGTCCCTCCACTCTTGTTGTTGTTGTTGTTGTTGTTGTTGTCCAACCTTGTCTGTTTTTGTCTTTATTGCGTCACTGCTCATATGTCTCTATTTGTCTCAACACTGCCTGTAGATGATTTATTTCCTGCAGCAGCTGTGATGTTTCCTCTGTTCAGTAGAAGCTGAGCCTGAAGCCACTGAGCAGGTTTCTATCAGAGTGGAGGACACAGACGTACGGTGTGTGGACTGAATGTAGGTCTGAGTGTGTTCACCTAGTTTCTGAGCCCCACAGTTGGACACAATGACGTCTCTGTTGTGAAGGGTAATTATTTGGAAACTGGCTGGTGACCACACCTCGGCCTCCTCTGACAGCCCCATTAAATGTGACGTGGGTGTGCTGAGCCCAGGAATAATGGTGTGTGCGTCTCACACTGGGACCTTTTAACCAGAGGATGTCACTCCACATTTTACCCCCATTAACACATCAGTGACACGTGTCCGTCCATGTCTGTGAGGGGCTGGATGATCCGGATCGTCCTGCAGAGTCTGATTAATTCATTACATAACTGCTAAATGAAGAAAGTGGCTGAGGGAAATTGAGATTTATTTCAGCGGTGGAGTCAGCTGTGTGTTTTGGACCGCAGGGTTATTTTCTAAACATGACGGGTGCATGTTGGTCAGGGAGAGGTGAACAGCGGGCTTTTGTGGCCGGCCGCGGGGCTAAGTGTGTTTAGACTTGTGGTTTTAAAGAGAGGGACCGGGCCCTCAATGAGACGGAGCGAACAATACCAGCAGACCTGCTGCAGCAGGAGCACGCTTCACTTCACCTCTTCACCTCCTCCTCTCCCGCCTCCAACAGAGGAGAGTAACTCACGGTTACTGAGATCCTGCTCCTCACAGTCCAGAGGTCTGATACAGCGTCTCTCCACCGAACCTCACAGGGAAATATTCTGCAACCACGAGCTGATTTACTGTTCAGTGTAAATGTTCCCATGATGCCACACACTTCCACTCCCACTCACCAGAGTTATAATGTGCAACATTTCAGCATTAAAGTGTCTTAAAACCATTGACTGACCTGTGTTATGTTGTTGACTTCACGACTGTGCAGCGTCAGCTTGGTTCAGTGTTTTTACTGGTTCTGATCAGCTGCTCTGTTTGTTGAGGAGAGGAGGAGACTCTGTGGAGAATCCAGCTCCAGGTCAAAACCTCCTGAACCTCTGACACTGAAGGATCCAGACCAGGAGAAGCTTCCTCTGCTCCTCAGAGACTCACCTGGAGAGTCTGAAGTCGATCAGATGAGCTGCTGTTGAGAAGATTTCAGACAGACAGAGATTCATCCACATGGTCGTCAGTCACAGAGCTTCAAAGAACATCATGTTCACGACTGCAACTGAACAGAAACAATAAAACCTGTTGTTTTTGGTTCCTCCTGCAGCGAGTCCTCACGGACGATGCTGGACCAGGTTCCTCAGATGGATTTCATCACTACTGTAGTTTTTGGAGACGAGGCCCTGATCCCTCAGAGGGACAGTGGATCATGAAGAAATAGTTTTTCAGTTTTTCCCACAGTGAAATCTCTCAGGTTTACAATCAGTTGTCATCACTGATCAATGAGGCCTGAGACCTTTGAAGTCTCTCTTCAGTCCTGGTTTTGATGCACAGATGACAGATTTTGGGTGGAGCTTCCCTTTAAAGTGACAGTAACGTATCGATCTGTGTGTTTCTGCCGCCGTCTCCAAGCAAACACACAAACACAAACCAAGCTGCATCCAGAGATCTGAGTCTAAGTGAACCTCCAGAGACCTGAAACCACATTATCATCATCATCATCACCACATGCAACACAATCTGACTCCACTAATGAGCTGAGTGTGGAGATGTTAGCAGAGAGGAACGAGCAGGAATGCTAACAGACACGCAGCAGCAGGAAGTGGAAACAGTGGCTGCCGCCACTCGGGCCGAACGGTTTTCTCTCAGGACGTCTGTTTTCATTCCAGACGCTCGGCTCGGCTCCCGACGCGCCTCTGAGTAAACGTCTGAGTGATTATTGGAGCAGAGGTTGGCCCACGGCGCTGCAGATGGCTGATAATTGGTGGAGCTCTGGTCCAGAAGAGACCGCATGTTGACGCTGAGGTGGAGACGTTTGGTTGGGTGGTGAAATCTGCGATTCTCGTTGAAAGGAAGGTGTGGACGGACAGACCGGAGCTGATTTCACTGATAGAGATGAAACGATGACACTGAGCAGGATGTGTTTCAGATGAAGCTGCTGATGAACAGCTGCTGCTCCAGAACCAAGGACCTCAAAACCAGGAAGTCTTTTACTGCTGAAAGTCAAAATCTGAACAATAGAAGTAAAAATCTGTCACTTTTACTCTCAAAGTTCAGAATAAACATCACTCATCAAAAAAAGTCTCTAAAACATAATTTAGAAGCTGCAAACCAACAACCACAACAACTTAACACTGTTGATTCAGTCACTGTCTGAACATCTTCATCAGTGTGGACATGAATTCTGCTTTTGTTGCTCAGACGAACCTCGTCGAGAACTGCAGAACTTCTTCCCTGGTTCTGTTTATGCAACAGGAATTTATTAGATCAGAGGTTCCCCACATTTTCCAGCTCATGGCCCAAGAGAAAATCTCAAAAAACTTTTCAATATCCACTGACTGTATCTACTGTATCCACTGTATCTACTGACTGTATCTACTGACTATATTTACAGACTGTGCATCCTGTCACCTCCAGGTTCCCATCAGGTCCTACACTGGAACAACATGCTGCCTGTGTGAGTCTTTGGGTTATTTGAACTGTCGGATACTTTTCATTAGACCTTTTTACTCGCGGTGATCCTGGGGGGCCGCGGTCAAACAAACAGGTGTGCGAGGTGAGGACATGTCTTTAAATAGAAAACAGGATCTCAGAGACCTGGACCAGGCTATGGTGGAGTCATCTGTTTGGACTTTGGATGGGAAACACATCTGGGCAGAGGTGGGGAGGGGGGGGGCGACCCTGTACCTCAGTGTCTCATGAGGTTAAAATCCTAAAAATAGAAAGTGTGTGTGGAGGAATGTGTGTGTCCCACTGCTCCTCAGTCAGTTATGTGTCAGCGAGGTGTTTGAAGTGTTTAACGAGGCGAGGCCGGTTACAGGAACTGCTGAGGGACAAAAAAGTTAAAGAGAGAGAAAACTATGTGAAGTATTCACATAACCTAGTGATGAAGAAGAGAAGCTGATGCAGGTCAGTTTCCTGCAGCACAGACACACAAAGACTTTAACTGTAGTATCATTATTGTCCAGAGGGAAATCTGCTCTGCTGCGTATGGAGGCCCAACCACGCCAAAAGAAAAGAATGTTTCTCTAGGAATGAGTAGAAGAGAAACACACATGGTAACGTAAAATCATATACCGATATTTAAGTCAAAATCAAAATCATGATGTATTAAGGCTAAATTGTCCATCCATCCATCCATCCATCCATCCATCCATCCATTTTCTTCCACATACCTGAGGTTGGGTCCTGGTGGCAGCAGGTTAAGTAAAATAGTCCCTCCTGTGGAGCCCTGAGCTGTTCCCAGGCCAGATGAGATATATATTCTCTCCAGTGTGGTCTGGGTCTACCCCGAGGCCTCCCAACAGTTGTCTGGAGGACCTGGAGGACCTCCAAAGGACGGCGCCTAGGATTCATCCTAAACAGATACCTGAAACAGCTCATGTGGCTCCTTTCGATGGGAAGGAGCAGCGGATCCACTCATCACCCTCTCTCTAAGGCTGAGTCCAGACACCTGGTGGAGGAAACTCACTTCAGCTCCTTGTATCTGGGATCTCCTTCTTTCTGCCACTACCCAGAGCTTATGGCCACAGTTGAGGATTGGACTGAAGATTGACTGGTAAACTGAGAGCTTTTCCTTCCGGCTCAGCTCCCTCTTCACCACAACGGTCCAGAACAACATCCATCTACTGCTGATGCTGCACTGATCTGTCTGTCAGTCCTCTGCTCCATCCTACCCCCACCCATGAACAAGACCCAGAGACACTTAAACTCCACAGTGGACAACAGTCAGAGGTTCTGACCCTCACCCCAACCGCTTCACACTCGACTGCCAACTGGCCCAGTGTTGGTTCAGATATAGACCATATATAAATATCATGTATATGATGATGAATGTGATGTGTTGTCTTTCCTTCCTTCCTTTCTTCCATCTTTCTTCCTTCTATCATTTATTTCTTCAATCCTTCCGTTTCTACTTTAATTCTTTCTTTATTGGATTCTCCCTTCTTTCCTTTATCTATTGTAACCTTTATTCTTTCTTTTCCTAATTGTATTCCCTGTTTCCTTTCCTTATTCCCTTCCTCCTTTATTGTCTTTATTACCTCTGCCATGAAGGTTATGTCTTCACCGGCTGTTTGTTTGTCAGCAGGATTACACAAAGACTACCAAACTGATTTTCACTGAACTTGATGGAGGGATGGGTTGTGGTCCAGGGACGAACCCAATACACTCTGGGGCAGATCCAGATCATTTACTTTGAATTTGATTTTTTTTGTCTATAGTCTGGTGTGTGTTGTTTGACATTGGCCTTGGTGGAGATCTGCTCTCTCTCTTTTTACATATTTATTTTATACTTCCTTCCTTTTTTCCAACACTAATCTACAAACACACAAATCCCCAAACCTGGACATGCAACACTTTCCATCCAACACTGGAGTATTTTCCCTCCTTCTCCACCACAGCCCAGTATCTCCATCTCCTCCACATCTGCTAAAAACTGATAAACAAAGCTCCAACCGTCTCCTGTCTGAAGAATTTTCCAGTTGGTGCGGGACATCCTGAGCTGCTTTTCCAGAGAATCCATTTATTTGGAAAAGACACATCAGGAAGTGTGAGTCCAAACAAAGGCCTGTGATTGTAAATCTAAATGTGGGTCCGGCCTGCAGGTCTGTGGTGGTCTACCTGCCCCGGCAGAAGAAGAGTCCAGACCAGACAGAGGTTTGTGTCAGACCGAGGTCAAAAACAGACTCTTCAAAGCTCTCTCACACACACACAGGAAGTAGGGTCACTGTTTATTATGCCACCCAGAAGACACACACACACACACACAAAAGACTCGCAGTACCAACAGAAACCTACAGTGTATCAGAAACTTTTTTTCAGACTGTTCAAAAAAACTATATTTCACAAAAGTGAAATAGAACCATGTTTTGCACATTTAAGTCACATGACTTGAGTAGTCACATGACATCCAGAAACACTACAGCCTATCTCCCAACAATCCCTGCTGCATGGCCACTGCCAGATATAAGGAGTTTGCCCTCGTCGCCTTTGATGAAATACATCTGTATTCCACTGTGGTGGAAACAGTCGTCTCAACACTTAGTGACACGCACATAGCCAGGGCCACCTCCAGAGACCAGGAGAACCAGGAGTCCTGCAGCAGATGGTCTGGCCCCCACAGAGCCCTGATCTCTCCAAGATACTGGAACAACCTACCTGACAAGAACCTGCAGACCTGAGTCCAGGTTCAGGAGAACTGGTTTAAGGGTGAAAGGGGGTCACAGCGAATCCTGATCTGATTTAGGTTTTTACTCTAAATGGCAAAGATCAGAGCTGAGGCAAAAACTGAGACCTGAACCTAAAAATTGTTCCAGAGCAAGAAATCATCTCACCATCAGCCAACCTTCATACTGTCCTTGGAAACAGTTGTTTCAGTCAACAGTGTCAGAAGAAGCTGTGATGAAGCTTCTGTCAGATCTTCTGGTTAAATCTGAGTGAGATCTGTCTCCCTGTGGATCATGGTGATTCTGCTGCTGATGTTACTGAAGGTATAAAAGCAGGATGTGGCTGTGAAGAGGACGGAGCAGAGTCCAGGTTGAACATGGAGGTGACGTTTTCCTTCTGAGAGGTGGAGCGTGCTCCTGAGACGACGTTGTGTCCACACACTCGTCACCTCAGGCGGCCTTGAGAAGCTGCAGAAAGTTTCCCCCCATCTGATGACGTAATGACCTTTCCGTTGTGTCCGCTGCTCGAGCTCGGCCTCACGCTCACGTCACTGCAGACTGAAGCGTGCAGACACACACAGCTGAACAACAGCTCCAACATTTGCTTTTGGCAACAGCTGGCCTTCTGAATGACATCCAGAGTACAACACAGGCCTCGCTGACGAACTCAGAAATGACACGATGACAAAACACGAGTCTGATATCAGAGCGCTCGTCCGGACGCCGGTTATCTAACAGACTCTGCCTGTCAGACGCAGGTACAGGAAACCTTCACACGCAGATTGATTTGGTTATACAATAATGTTATGAAGGCGGCATTGCAGTTTATTTAAATCCTTTCTGACAGGTTGAGGATGGAAAAGTTTCTCCTGCTGTTTCCACTGAGCTGAGCAGTTTAACTTTAATTTGACTCTAAAACTACAGTAACTTGTGACTCCAGCTGTCTGATAAATATACTGCAGAAAGAAGTAAAACACCAGCACAGACTAAATGCACCTCCTCACTTCCCTCCTCTGGTTGAGTCTCAGACATCAGTAAAAAGACAAATGAAACATTAACTCAGCTGCAGAACTCTCCTGGTTCTTGGTGCCAGTGTATAAAACAGCGAGCCATGTAAACCAGAGCACCTCTGAGACGTTCGCTGACACAAACAAAAGTCCAGAGACGTGAGGTGGTGGAAAGGTCCAGGCTGTTATTCATTCTTCTCGTGTCTGAACGGACGTGTTGATGTTAACGCTGGATGACTTTTTAACATTTGGATAAAACAGGTGACACATAAAAGGTCCTGAAATATCCCAAACCAGACCTGAGGCCGAGGTGAGAGCCGGAGCTGGAGGATCTGCAGGGACGTGTTTGTGTTGAAATGCAGAGCTGCTGCTGATGAGCTGTAAGGACTCAGTGATCAACAGTGAAATTAATGAGTCTGATTTATATGTTTTTCTTTCTCTGGTTGTGTTTGCAGCGTCTGTTCTCACGGCTCTCTTCACAAAGACGTTATGCAACTGTGCTGATGGCAGATGGCAGAGTGAGCGAACCAGTGTTGATGTTCCTCTGGAAAAAACAAAGCAGCTTCAAGGAAAGACAAACAGGGCGGCAGGAAGGCGTTCAGAGAGATGGGCGTTAGATAACGCTCCACCTGTCTGAGGACAAATCTCCTCAGGAAAGATAGCAAAGCTCCTCAGTAATGAACGTTTGTTTTTCTGGTCTCTCTCCAGCTCTTAGGGAAACCTCGCTGAAGTTTGACCAGCGGTGACGCGTGGGAACGTTTCAGACAGGAGAAGAACCGAGGCTCGGTTTGGCTTCGGACTGAAGCTCGATTTCACCGACGCAGAGGAACATCTCAGAAATCCTGGGCTCAGCGATGAGATCACGTTCTCATTGATCGGATCACGGTCGCTGCAGTCGAGACATAAAACACTGAGAAACAACGTGACTCAGATCTGAACAAGGAAACTTCATGTTGTTATAGGGAAATTAAATAAATGACATATATGATACATGTAGATATAAGTTTATAACATGTAGGAAAGACCCATCGTAAAATTTGTATCTGTACATATATTAAAAATATTCTGTATTATATGTTGCAACCATATTTGTTAATATTATATATTTAATGTATATAAACCAGTCAATTAAAACAACATATAAAATGTGTCTTTCTTATTAATTTAAACAAGGGTCTTTATCTTCTATTTATATATATATAATATTAACTTATACTGAAGTCTTGGGATGGATATATATACACGTTACATTCGTCCACACTATATACATACATATATATTTGTATTGGCCTTGTATTGACATGTATTCTACAGCTTCTTTATACAATTTTTACATTAATGTTTCTACTTCATGTGTCCATATATTTCATATATGAAAATGCAATATATATATATATATATATATATATATATATATATAAATATACAGCATGAACCAGCTTCATAGAACATGCTGGTGTAAAAACACAGAGGTTTGAGGTCTTCACCTCCAGGTGATTGGGTCCAACTTTACCTGCACAGAGACCAGAACCAGAATCTGACAACCAGCTCTGTAGAGACGCTGCACATAAGACCTGAGCGGAGGGATACACTGAAGAAATAGTTCCAGCACATAAGGTTCAATCAGCTAATCAGTGAGTCCTCTGATCATGTCAGCTGTGTATAGATTAATGTCAGGTTTGATTCGTGTCTGATGACTCATCACAAACATCATGAGAACAAGCAGCTGCTGGAATCTGTGACTTCACAGGGTTGAAATATGAATTTCCCACCGTGTGTTGATCTCAGCTCGAGCTTTAGAAATAAATGTTATAACTCTCGCCCAGTGCTGATATATAACATCAATAAGGCAACGCCCTGTGGGTAAACACTCGGCCCCGGCCCCTCGGCCTTCGGGGGCCCAGGCGCTCCGTCCTGACCCCTGCACCGTGAAGGTGAGCCTGTGGTGTTTGGCAGCGACGGCGGAAATCAAACCCTTCCATTTATTAGTTCTCAGAGCCGCTGTTGTTGTAAGGATCAGAGATGAAGAGAGAGTCGGGATTAATGCAACGAGAAGACAAACAATCGACGGGCTGTGGAAGATGTAAATGCACCGCTGAGTATTATTTCCACAACTTCAAAGACTCACACACACACACACACACACACACACACACACACACTGGCTGCAGCTGCCGCTTCAACACACTCCTCTCCTCTGTTTTTAAAATGATTCCCAGTATTTTAACATTTCTGTGAATTTCATGTGATGAAACAAACTCTGACAGTTTGAGGCTCCGCCCACTCGACTATGTTTGAGTTTTACACCTGACCGGTCATGTGATGTGTGTTTTCAGGTGTGTTAGTGAGGACGGAGACTGTAATGAAGACGCAGCGTCTTTGTCGACTCGTTTAAAAGACGTTGTGAGAAGAAACTTAAATTAAAGTCAAATTGTAAAAGGTAAAAAACTTTAAATCCAGGTTCTGTGTTAACTGTGGTGAACATCTTGCCCTCATTAGCAGAGTATCCACCTCACACACCCCCACCGACCACCCGACTGTCATGGGCCCAGCTGCACTGTGGGAAATGTAGTTTTTGACAGAGAGGGAGAGTGGGTTGTTCTCCGCTGCTGTTTGGATCCTTTCAGAACAAACTGTCCATGGTCTTGGTCTACCTGTGGACCACAGCTCTCCAGTCTGAGGGTCACATCTGGTGCAGGTCACATCTGGTCCAAAGATGAGACCAGTTCAAACACAGGCTGGTTTCACTCATGTGGACTCAGGATCTGGATCCTGGCTGCACAGACTGTTGAGTCCCCACCTGAAAGTCTGGTTCAGGGGGTGCGGTGATTAGTAACCGCTCTCAGCCAATCACAGAGCTCCACAAACCTGCAGCCACAGACAGATGGTGTTCAGAGTCCTCTCCATCAGCGGTCCCATCAGAGGCCAGGAGAACCAGGATCCTGTAGCAGATGGTCTGGACCCCACAGAGTCCTGGTGGAGACCTGACAAGAACCTGAAGCCAAAGGGTGATGTATGTGTGTGTGTGTGTGTGTGTGTGTGTGTGTGTGTGTGTGTGCAGATACAGCAGCACAGTGACTGTATATTTAACATGTATGTATTCATACACATATAAATCTGTAACTGACTTCTCTGCAGCCATATGACTGTGGTTCTTCTTTCCACCTCCTGATCAGTGACACACACACACACACACACACACACACACACACCCTCTGGGATTGGCTGCAGTCCAGTCAGTCTCCTCCCCCTCCTGGATGAAAGATGTCTGACATTCTTCTTCTCTGCTCTTTAAAGGCCTCGCTCTGTGTGGTCCGGTCTCCGAGGACGACATCATGTCGGTGAGAGTCAGACTCGTCACCTCCACCTCCTGTGATCTCATCATCAGTTCATCTCTCATTAACTGGTCCATGTTAACTAACCTGCTCAGTGACAACAGCCTGGGAACATCTGTGATTTAATCACATGACCCTCTGAAACAAATGTTGATGAGCCGACACAGACGCTGCAGTCAGAAGAGCGTTCTGTTGGCGGGAAACATTCGATCAGTGAATGGACTCAGACTCAGATCAGGGAGAAGTTCAAGTTCACTATGAATCACAGACAAGCAAACATCAGAAACGAGCAGAGAGAGGGAAGGAGTCAGTACCTGGCAGGTAAAAAGGAAAATGTGAAACTAGACTTGGACGTGTCTGAGTGACCATGATCAGAGGTGGCTGAGGTCTCTGAGGAAAGGAACTTCAATGTTTCCTATCTTATCTCCTTTAGCATAGGAAACACTGAACCTTCCTTTACAGAAGGAAAGGAGATGATGTCGTCCCACAAGATTTAGCACTAAGAAGTGAATTTTCTCGACTTGACAGAAGCAAAAAAAGGTCAAAGTTCACATGTCAGTAAATTCTATATTCTTACATCTGAATGTAATTTATTCTGGCCTCTTTTATTTATTGATTATTTTACCAAGAGTAGCCCAAATGATCAAACCTGCCCAAAACCATTTTGATGCAGCCAGTTACAGCTTTGTCTGCTGAACCAAAACTCGGAGCTAAAAGAGGCTGAAAAGCTGCAGGAGGTCGGCTCGTCTCGCCTCACACATCATCATCGGATCCACTGCTGATATAAAACAGAGATGAACAGTCTGCAGCTGTTATTGAAGCTGTTCGTGGATTCTCTGCATGTTTTTCATTCCAGCTGAGGCCGAACATTTCTGTCCCTGACACTACGCCTCATTTACACCTGGAGGGTCTTTAATTCTCCCGTCTGTTCCCTGTGACTGAATGAAAACACAATGCAGAGTCCTTCATGCGAGGAGGGCCCTCTGCAGGCCGCCTCTGTTGTGGTAATGATGTGTGGACTCAGCGGGGCGAAGTGAAGTGAGGAGCCCTGTGGAAAAAGGAGGTAAGATGCTGGAGGGGAGCAAGGCATGAATACACTTTTGAGAGGTTTTCATAATGGCTGCAGTGATTCAGAGCTAAATTCAGCTCAGGGAAGCCGGCTCCAGCTTCAGGGCGGGGCTTGTATTCTCATAAGTGGTATTATTTAGCCGGTGATGTCAGTAAATTGGCGAGTCGCTGGTGGCCTCGCTGTTCCAAACTGACATAGGAGAACAGTAAATACATTGATGCATGCAGCCTCACAGAGCGGCTCGAGAGCCAAGAGCTGCACACACAATCTCTGAATCACATCCCTGAACATCAGAGGCGAACATGTCACCGGTGCAGCATCTCCCTCCGTCTGAGGCGCAGCCTTCACCGCAGAAACCGTTTCTGTCTTCACCGAGCTGCTTCTGTCTGCGACACGGCTGCAGACCCCGAGGGCTTTTAGACACCTGGAAAGGTGAAATTAACTAAGATTAAAAGACACAAACTTATTTTTGTGTATCCATGTGCAGCAAAACTTTACCCTGGACCCACACTGCCCCCCGTCTGTGGTCTCCAGTTCCCATTAATTCCAGTACAACCAGTAGTCCTAAGATAAGGTTTGTGTTAGTGGTATCTGATCAAACAGCTTTTCTCTGGGAACATGCAGCTGAGGAAACATGTAAACACAAAATAAAATGTCTTCAGAAAAGAACAGGACCTGACTTATTTATGCAGAACTGCAATGAATCAATGATCAAAGAGTAAAAATTAACAGTAACCTGGTAAATCATTCGATATGAGATGACTGAGAGTCGGGAGGGTTTGAACAGTGACAGAGCTACCAGCTGAATCTGAGGAAACAGTGAAACAGTTTATTCTGCTGCCAACACAGTTTTACAAACGTTGTGCAGCACAGTCATCTGTTGGACGTCACGTCACTGAAGTAATACGACGACTTTCAAATGTCCAGAATCAAACCAAGAGGCTTAAAGCTCAGAGGAGACTCCACAGAAGCTGCCATCGTTTTCATCACTGCCAAGTTATTCATGCGTTGGCTGCAGACCCACAATCCCAGGACCACATTTCTAGGACCCTGTTTTTTTGGAACAGTGCCACTGTACTGGGAACTAAACTTATTCTAAACATGCAAGTAGAGAAACCGTGACCCCGCCCCAACCCAATATTAAGGTCTTAAGACTGTGGTCCTGAAAGTCCTGAAACTGCAGAAACATATTATTGCAAATTACCAGTAACTCAATTTTACTAAGATTTGTGGAGCTAAAACTGTAAAGTTTGTCCAGAGGGTCAAAAAACTCTAAAGGGTTCATCTTCTGGAGAGCAGGAAGGAGATCAGAGACCGCCAGTTACATTTTAATACTGTTGTAGACAAATGAAATTTTCTCCTGATGGTTGTGATTCAGGAAAAGGTCAGGATGGTTCATCATCAGGGATCATGAATATCCAAATAACAGTGAATTACTCTGGACCGGTGTGTTGGGCTGATGTTTTTTTAGTGTGTTGTTTTTGTATTTTTAGTTTTATGTGTAGAAGCTTCTTGTTTAGTATTTTCCAGTTTTGGTGATCAGTCACCTGCCTGCGACCTGGACGCAGGACAAAGCTCCATTTTATATACGTTTCATGTACCTGCACTCATTCACTCAAGCTGATTTGTTGTTTTGCTGTCAGTTCCTATGAAATGAAAACTGAAAAACAACCCCTGCTCCTCCAGCTGTCGTACTCACACCGAGGTCAGCTCAGTTAAAAGGTTCAGTGTTTGTGTTTCTTTGGTGGAAGTAACACCCAGCCGTCCAATCACTGGACAGCAGCCACGTCGGCCTTTTGAAGTTCGCAGGTGTACGAAGCTTCTCTCAGCAGAATCTTTTGTTTTGTTTTGTCTTTATACGTTTCAGCACCGTGTCTCCGACCCTCAGATAAGCCGCTGCCAGCGAAATGTAAAAGTAGGTCATATGTGGAGGCGAGCGGCTGCGCCAAACATTCTCAGATTCAGTTTCATTATTTGTATTTCTTGTTTCCTCCGGAGCCTTTCAAACAGTCAGCTGGCTGAGATCGGTGGGACGTCAGGGTGAGGAGCTCAGACGGGGCAGCCAGGTGAGATCGACCCTGAGCAGGCGCTTGGAGGGAAAAGGTCACTGAGGTCACCGTAAGCTTCACCCGCTGGGATGACGTGAAGGAAGGTGTGAGGAAAGGATACAACCATAATGCTTCTGCTATTGATATAATTAATCAATTAATGAGACCTGGACCATGTATGGATGAACTGCAGGAAACAGGATCAGGGCCCAAAGGAGTCAGTTAAAGCTCCATCCAGTCTAAAGGTAGATGTCCATGTGTTTGTGATTATAAAGCAGGTCTAGGTTCTATATTAATACTGTGAAAGTATCAAAGCCTCAGTCCACAGAGAAATGCACACAGCCTGTATTCAGACACTGAGCCTTAAAACCAGCCGTCAGGACTTCTGGAACTTTGTGATGTCACAACAAAGCAGTCAAGCCCCACCCACCTGGACCCACCATCCAACCTTGCAGGATTTGGTTTCCCTGAGTGTTTACCTGAAATCTGCTGTATTTTAATTTGTTCATTCTGAAAGCAGTTGACCAATCAGAGGACAGCCTCTCTTCTGAGACCTTGTTCCAGACCCACAACAGACTGTAGAGTTTACAGACCCTGTCTGTCTCTGAACACCTTGGATCAGAACCTGGACACAAATGGACAGGTGAAGGCCTCACACCAGAGCAGATGAGATAAACTGCTGCACGTCTGCAGATGCTTCACATTAAAAGTCTCCTTTCCTGGTAGGTTCAATAAAAGCCACTGGGAGGCTTTTATTGTGAAGCACCTGTACAGGAAATTTTGAGTTCCAGTGACTGTAGCTTAACAGTGATTTAAAAAATGGCAAAGTAGATAATGACTAAATGATGCTCTACCTGCAGCTGAGCCAAACAAAGACCTGAGTTTTCAGATATATAAAACACATTTTTCCCAGTTGCGAGGTTTAAAGTTAGAGGGGTGGTCTCACTGGTCCCTACAACTCAAGGCCTTTATGTTCTGTCAACATCAAGTATAAAACTGGAGTTTAAACATATTTTCAACACTCTGGTAGATATTCACCTCTGTCCAGTATCATTAAATGAATTCCACCAAAGTTCAACAGGAGAAATGTATAGAGCAGCAGAGGGAAAACTCAGTCTTGGCAGCAGTGCACATGAACATGAAATTGGATTATAGCAGAATACCTTCAGCCAATATTTTCCCTCTCTGGTAAATTACCCTCAGCCCTCAGCCGCTGCAGAGTTCAACAACCAGATCTCAGATAAGGCCACAAAGTGATGTTGAACAACACTTTTTGGGAATTTGAGGCAGCAGCTTTCTGATTCCTCCATAAGTGTCTCTTTGAGTCCAAACTGCATGGGAACCATTACAGAGAAACGTATACAGAGTAAATATATAGAGCGGAGTGTAAATTGTCAGCTGGCTGCAGCTCTAAGTAATCAGACGGGAACTTTGGAGCTGATGTGACCCGATACCTGTGTAATTTAGCTCTTCTTTGTGTGTAATAATCCATTTCACGGTTTATGTTTTAAGTGGAGAATTAAGTAATTCTTTGCTTTCTCGCTGCGCTGACTGTTTGTTCAGCAGTTCTGGGGTCAGGGCTCTGCTGCGTGTGGTCATTTTCTCCACAGTTTATAATACTCCCCGTATAAATCGCTCTTTGAAGCCTCCTTTTCCTTCCACAGAGGAACATTTCTCTGTATCCGGTTTATGAAGCAGGTCTCCGGATTCTTTTGAACAAACTCCCTCCTCTTAAGTTTTTTTTTCAGCCCCGGATTGGAGCGAGATCTCTACTTGTGTCATGTAAACTTGGACATTCCCTGGGAGGTTGTCAGAGGAGGAAGAGGGAGTCAGCCTTTTCCACGAAGGCCAAGGCAAACATTTCCTTTATTGAGGAACAGTATCTGCTGATGTGAGTTCTGTTAGTTGCTCTCCTATAAAGAGCCACTGTCTGAATCAAAGAGGTATTGATGCAGGGACTCAGACCGCCGGCTTGGAGGAGTTTCTGCCTTTTGTGCTGCTCATAATTAATCATTTAAATGTATAAAAAAAGAGGGAAATCCCCCAAAATTCTTACTGGAGGGAGTTTACAGCAGAAGGGAGGAATGCTGTTTGTGTTCAGATCCAAACCTTCCACACACATTAAGGAAACTTCTGTCTTTTTACAACCTGGAGCTTATTCTGTAGTTTTGGCTTTAATTCCTATTGGGTTCGATAACATTTTACTTACAAACTTTATAGCTGAGATCTGAGGAAATTAATGTGATTTACTTTTTCAACAGCCTGCAAGAGGCAGCAGCTTAAAGGATAACTAGCATTTAACAACTACAGCTTTCATGAAGCTTAGACAACGAGCCAACAGCGAAGACTTGAATGCTAACAAAGACGCATGTAGTTTCTTTGTTAAATTTATCCTAGAAACATTTAAAAACTAATAAATTTGGGCCATTCTTGGGCCACTTGCTTGTTTTCTTCTGGCCCAGTTCCACGGCCCAAATCTGGCCCACACGCAGAAGATCCTGCACCTGTCAGACAACAAGATAACGATAAGGATGGACGCATATGGGCCAGACTTGGACCAAGGACCCAGGCATATGTTGGGCCAGACGTTTCATTTTGCTACTGTTTCTCAATATATTTTTTTTTATAGTTATTATTACAAAATTTAATTTTTTGATAGCATGTCTGTGGCTAATGGTGCGTTCAGGCGATGACGAGAGAACAGGTCTTTTCGCAGATGTTGGTTGTTGCGTCTCCATCTGAGTGTTGTTCATTGCCGTCTGGTTTTTATTGATTAATGCACAGTCTTTATTAGAACTGAAATGATTAGTTAATTAATCAATTAGCTGATTGACAGAATAGAGGTCAGTTGATAATTGACTAATCAATCATTCAATAATTTTTCGATGATAAATAGAGAAAATATTTTCTGATAGCAGCCTGTAAGATCTAGTTAAGATTATAAAATAATCACCATTCCTGTCGCACCTTTACCTCTGGCTCACCGAACCTGATTGGCTGCTGACAGATTTTATTTATGTCAGCTGAGATCAAAATGAAGAGTTAATTTGTTTATTTTTTTATACCATAATTATTAATGCTTGTACGAAGCCAGAGGGAAAAGTCCAGGTGAGGTCACTGCTGTTATTGAGTCTACAGTCAGATTTCATTACTGGAGCCTCCACCTGCTCTCAGGAGGTTAATTTGGACAAATACAGTTTGAGAACATGTGGGAACATGGCAAAGATGTTTTAACATGAAAATCTCACCTCTTTTTAAAAATCCTTCCCACCTTTAAGTGTTAGCAGAGCCTGAGCTGTGTCATCAGTTTCTGCTAAAGCTCCTCTGCTCTCACTCTCTCAGCTCAGCTCTGTTTCACCGTCAGACCCGATCGAAGCACCTGGAACCGCTTCAAGGACTCCAGGGTGGTTCTCCAAAACCAATAAACAAACCAGTTCTTAGGTGAGCAGTCCAAGTGTTCATCAATCTGATAGGTTAAGGACACGTTACCCCGTGGTCCACACCCAGATCATCTCTGAGCGGCTGCTCGGCTGCCCTCTGGGCTTTCTGTTGGACCTGCAGATCCTCAGCAAACCGTCCAAGTTGGCCTCATTTAAACAGCAGAGAGGCACAAACCACTGACATCACTCCTTATTTCCCAAACATGTTGGCAACCGCAATGTTGGAAAATAAGATAAACTTTAATAAACAAATTGTCAGAGTCTCTGAGGAGCTGTGGAGGGAAAATGCCAGTTTGAGAGCAGACAGCACTGAGGCAGAGACACGCGTGTGCTCATGAACACATTTAGCCTGACAGCTCTACAGTGTGGCACTACAATGTGTTTGGAATTACACTATTAAAGGATTAAGGCTCAAGTTCAAATTTAAATGTGAGATTTTCACACAAAACCAAGCAAGTACTTAAAAGTCTGTGTTTGTGTTGCTTCTTGCACACAGGGATTTTAGAAATGCTGAGTCTTCATTCCCCAACATCACTTCATCCACTGAAAAAATTCCCAACTGGCCACCAACCAAACTCTATACAGTTCACCGGGTATTAAAGAAACATTCAGCTCTTCATGTTATATAAATCTTACTACATTATAGTCTAAATGTTTGCCAGGGATGAATTCTTTTGTCAAAACCCTCATTTCAATTTATTCAGAAAAAACTATTTTCATATTTCCAAAGATGAAGATGTGAGCTGACTGCTTTTCTGGATTTATTTAAAATTCTAGCTGCAACATTCAGAACCAACTGAAGAAAACAATAATCACAAAGGCGTGAATTAGGAATTCAGCATCTGCCATTGACAAAAAAGGCCTAATTTTAGGTAGTTAGCCTTTAGCTAATCACACAGTTGTCGCGAGTTACCAACGACCAGGAGCTCAGTTTTGTCTGAATGTTGGGGCATCCAGGTTTATCAGAGCAGATGAACAGACGTCTAACAGGAAGGCAGAGCGGAGTATCATCAGCGTAAGAGTGGAAATTAATTCCATGATTACAATTTGTCCAAGAGGTGAAACATAAAGAGAGAAAAGCAGAGGGCCAAGACCAGAGACCTGGGGTTCTCCATATTTCCCATCAGAAAATACTGATATATTGTAGGAAACACACTGTTCTTTCAGATAAGTAAGACTTTGGCCTGGCCTCATATGGTTAGAGATGCCAAATAGGTTTTCCAGTCGGTCTAGGAGTATACAACGATCTCTGGTATCAAAAGCTGCGCTGAGGTCCAGTAAGAGGAGCACAGAGGTGGAATCTGACGCCATAGTAGGCAGAAGATCATTTAGCACTTCAGTAGATGCAGTTTCAGAGGAGTGACAGGTCCAGAAAGCAGATTGAAAAGGTTCAGCAAGATTAGTGTTAGACAAGTGAGCTGAAAACTGCTGAGACAAAACTTTTTCCAGCTCTTTAGGAAAGAATGGACGGTTAGAGACTGATCGATAATTATTCAGAGACTCTGGATCAAGATGTGGTTTCTCAAGGAACAGTTTAACCTCAGCACTTTAAAAGCTCCTGGGAATGAGGTCAAATGTACATGAGAGATTCATATTTAGGATCACAGGCCAAAGCTGGACAAAGATCTTTGGACAGTTTTGGTGGGACAGGGTTGAGGGGGCAGGTAGTAGGTTTCAGAGTCAACACCAAGTTAGACAGAGTCCAGAGATAAAGGCTGTGTCTCTGTTCAGGGGCTGTAGCTTTCGAAGAATGTGGTCTACGAAGGCGTGGCCACTGAAGACTACATGGACTGCAAAGGCCGAACCCAAATGAGACAGAGGAGATAATATTTATTCTTGGCCACTGTTTTATTTGTGGAGTCTGATTCTCTTTTTGAAAAGTGAGTCATAGGTTTGGGCCATGACGGATCCACCCATCGGATCCTTTGTTGCCTGCAAAATGATTTTCTCGGCTGCATTTGAAATGGGACAGAGTTGTTGCATTGCCGTGACAGAATCGGTCTTCAAATGCAATATTCGGACGTCGTGATTCAAACGTGATGATCCGCAGAAAAAGCAGGAGATGAGGATCTGATCTCATCTATTTTACATTGAGAGCCACTGGTACTGGTTCTCAAACCAGTGGGCAGATATCCTGCAGCCATGTTTGGTTCATGGCACAGAAATATTAACCTGTTTGCTTCCACACTCGGACGCCTGGTGTGTCCTGAAGCCTGCATAATGCTCCGACTGGAGCCCGCTGCTGTTACCTTATTAACCCAAGAATGTAACACTGCAGTGAGCTACAGTATAACCACATCTTGTGATTAATTCAAATTTTAGCTCCACAGTGGATTTTGAATGGATGATCACTCACCTTGAAACACCCCAGTTTGGCAGCTGGTAGCACTTTCACCTTTTTGGATTGTGACTATAAAACAGGGCGATGTCAGTCTGACCTTTGTGAATGAAATGTTCACCCAAACATTTGTGCATTTGAAGGATTGTTGGAAGCCTGACATATGACAGATATGTGACAACTTTTTGGATCATTTTAACATCATCTCATATTTATATGTGGACCACTTCAGCAGGGTCCTGACCTCTTAGACTGGGAGCCAGTGACCAGTCCAGCGTCTCCCCGTCAGTCCACAGCTCATTACAGACCTGCAGCTCTCCAGCTAGCTGAGTGTTAGCGCTCTGACACTGTCATCATCCGTCACACTGAGTCGCGCTGCCTCCAGTAATTCACCCGGTGGTTACTTTCCCGTCAGAAACCCACGCTGTAAAACTCAGTTGTGTTTGCCCTGGGTAAATTATACATGTGCAGTGTTCATGCTGTGGTTAACCAGCGATGTAAAATCATTTTCTACCCAAAACCACTGTGTGTCTGTGCCTCCACAGTCCATCTCCCAGACTCTACCCTCACACTGTAAATATGCAGCGCAGTTATTATGCAGGGTAAACGGCAGCCCCATCACTTTCTGAGCGGGCAGTCATTTTTCGGGGTATTCGATGCTCAGGAATGCCTGTCAGCTTCTCAGATTTGCATAAGTGAGCAGCCAGCTGACTGGCTGAGGCACAAGGCTTCTCATCTTCAGGTTTGGCTGAACAACATGTGGCTTCAAAACAGATGCTCAATTAGAGACAAGAGGTAACGTTGAGGTCTGGGGGCTCTGTGCTTCTATATGCTCCACATAACGTCCATGATCAGGTCGGATTAAGAGCCAGAGTGAGGAAGACGAGTTAGTAAGTATCCAAGTCTAATGTCAAGTAGAAACTACACAGTTAGAATAATGGACGTATTAAACTGTAGAAAAGTTACTGCAAAGAAAAACTTTTTCCTGTACAGAGTCCGAGACAAAAGTACATTTCTTTATGTGAAATAGGTTCAAACAAGTAGAGAAACAATGACAAACTTTATTTACTTCATTCAACCTTTTCACAGGTGCAGGTTTCATTAGTCAAACAGTGAAACTTTGTATTTTCAAGAAGCAGAAAACTGCTGCTTGGTTTCGTGTTAATTTAGAGGCTGTTGAACCTTTTACAGATATCACAGTCTGAGGAGTTATTGTGACGGATGACTCACCCTCTGTGAGACGAGCAGCCGCCGCCCTCACACAGGGACGATCAGGTCATCCTAAATGTCACCCCCCCGGCCTCCTACATCCAGACTGTAACAGAGTCTGTCAGCGTCCTGGTGTGGCTGGATAAAAAGGGCAGGCTTCCTCACACCGCACTCGCTCACTCTGACGTTACACAACTCTTCAGTAATTAACTGGAACATTGATGATTAACATCATCTTTACAGACTGATTCAGAGAACATCAGAGGTGCAGACCTGGACTTCTCTGTACGTAACCCCCTGCTGTCACCTCAGACTCCGCCCCCAGCCTGAACACCTGTACCTTGTGTCTGCTGCTGCAGTCACGTAATTTCTCTCTGCTCAGTCTTGTGGGTGGATCTGGTTCACAGGTGTATCCAGGAACTTTTAAATGCTGGATCTGACTGAAGACTGAAAGGAGTACAAACAACATGGCCGCATCTCTGTCAGTCTGGGGTCTTGCTCCTCCGTAGCTGGGTGGGGGGCCTTTTAATATGTTCGTGTCCAGGGGCCCATTATCTCGTCATCCGTCCATGGGATAAGTCCTTTTACTTTTCAGCTGATAATTAACTGAGAAAGAATCAGCAGATTCATTAGACAACAGTAAAAACCATCGTCTGGTAACAGACTAATTGATAATGAAAATAATCAATAGCAGGATCCCTAGTTTAATCAAGCTGTTTTATCTCATCCCTGCACTCTCATTTTAACGACAGTCCAGTGAAATAAAACACAGGTATCGGTCTAACCCTCCTCTCAGCAGCTGGAGAGGACACTGCTCTGTACCATCGGACTCCTGTGTAAATACCCTGTGGTGGAGAGAGTGCAGGAGCTGGAGAGCAGCCAGCACCTGGATGTGCTGATGGGGCGTTTTGCAGCCTCTCTCTCGGCCTCTGGAGGGCAGGGCCGCGGGTCTGGAGCACATTAGAGGAGCTAAGCCCTAAAGCCGGCTGATCAGTGCCTGGAGTTCCCTTCCGAGGACAGTAAGTCAGTGTATCACAGATTGGACAGATCAACCCAGAAACCTTCCCATAGCACCCCCACCCCTATACATAAACATACACACTCCCAGCAGCCATGTACACCTGCAGGAACACACACAAACACACTGACGCTGCTCACACAGGGAAACTCTGAAATATCCCAACATCATCACGCTGGACGCTCCAGTCAGTCAATGCACATCAACTGGTTGCTGATTTGTAAAAACTGGGGGAAGAATATCTGTAGCATGGACAGTTCCAGTCAGGGCTGAAGGAAAGGTCACTGGATTCAGTGGATTCATCCACTCAGGACCATAAACGTCTGTATAAAGTTTCATGGTAAGATTATTTTGCTGCGGCCTATAACTGGGAAAACTCCATCTGCTGAGGAAGATCATGTGATGTGATCAAAAGCTCCAGAAGCTCCAGAATGAAACTGGTGAGGAGGTTGTCTTGTAAATAATTCAGATACGACAAACAAAAACTTCACCTCACAGCATTTCAAAATAAGACAAACATGGCTGACGTGTTGCTGCTGCTCAGACCCAACACATCAACTTTTCTTGTGATGAAGGTGTGGACCTGCATCAGCTGGAGGCCTGGAACCATCCCACCCAGAGAACCAGAGTCAGGGGGGCTTCATCAGATGAGGGTCTGACCATAACACAGCACATTCCCACAGTAGCACTGGCAGCTATTGTCAACAGGTCGGGAGATTGAGGGTAAATCCTGCCCTCTTTGTTGCGGTGCTGGTATGCGCTGACATCTGGATCAGCACACCCATGTGGAAGAGGCTGGGTGGGACCGACTCGGGCCACTGCTCCCCTCCCACGGGTCTTAAGACCAATAACAGGCTGCAGGCTGAGCGGCCACAGGTGCAGGGAGCGCTGCAGCGGGCCTCCAACAACAAATAACCGGATAAGACGGGATTGAAGGAAAGAGGAGATTGGATTCCACCTGATCACCTGCAGCACAGTCCCAGCATCCAGACCCCCGCTGCCGGTGTGAACGCGTCTGACTGCCGCTGATACAGGGACAGCGTCTGATTTAGGAGCAATGTGCAGTCGCTGCAGTGTGAAGCAGGTTTGTGAAGAACTGAAAGTTCTTAAAGCAGAATAATCTGTTAGCTGTAAGAGTCATTCAATAAAACCCAAACTGTGTCTTCTGCTTTGTTTCGTTAGCAACGGCACGACGAGACTGACATCGTGAGACGCGAGGGTCTGACTGACTCTGAGGTTAGTAAAGCTTCTGTTCACTTTAATCACTGAAACTTTGAGCCACTGGATTTCAAGAGGTTTTATATTTTTCCTCCTTGTTGTCAGGTTACAAAACCTATTTAAACCTAATTGCATCTAAAGTGGCTGAGGTTAGCTAACGTACAGGTAATGTTAGCCTGTTGCACAAGCTAGCGGAAATATTAGCGTAAACTGGTTCAACATCAGTGCTTGATTTTGGAGTCAGAACTTTAAAACTGATAAAACACAAACATTAAAAAGTTATTTCACTGTGACAGTATCAATCATCTTTACACAGCACGTTAGCTAATGTATTAGCATTAAGTTGGATCCTTTTGGATTTTATTTGATTAAATATCAGATACACTGATGTTAGCTTTTAATCTGGATCAATAAAGACTGAAAATCTCCCTGAGACTAAACTTCAATAACTTTAATAAACCCACTAATTAAAGTACAAATGTCTCAGCCTGTTTACATAAAGGTTTTTCTTGCGTGTGGTTTTTTCTCCCAGCAGCCCCCTCTGTTGTTGACTCATGCAAACATCTTTTCACACCACATTTCCATCAAGGTCAGAAACCCCCCTCAGGGTCAAATTAACATCCGGACTTCCCCGATAAATAAATGTCTGTGGCTGGTCACGGCTAACGGACTCCTGTTTGTCCTCAGCTCATTCACACAGGAAGTGGCGGCTGCAGACTTTCACATGCTGTCAGCCGCTCGCCGCTCATCCTGCATCTCATCAACAAGTCACAGTCTGTGGATGCGAGGTCCGATCCGGGGGCGCGCTCGTCCTCGGGCTTCACTTCCCATCTGGAGGTGAGAATGAAACTGTGAGGAAGCGTCCCAGCAGCTACCTGTTGAGAAGTGACTTTAATGCCACTTTCATTTACATCATCTTTGTTTCCTGCTTCTTAATTAACGACCTGGTGATTTGTGCCCTTGGTGCTAATGTAAAGAGACTGTTGTGAAGTTCACAGAACAAGAAGCAGATCGGTCTGGATGTCTCTCACTGGGAGCTCACTGGCCTGTTGCTCTCTGAAAGTTTACTTCCATGTGTTATCACCTTCTGTTGAAATGTTCCTCCTCTCTAAAGATGTCCCGGAATCTCTGTGACTTCTCCTCGTCAGCTGATTGCAGTCCACACTCGGCTGAGCTGAGGTCAGATCACAGCCAAACTGTCGGACGCCACCTCAGCTCGGTGTTAAGACCATGAACATCTTGGGTTCAGCTCTGGACCTTTGCTGCTTCTTATACTCACAGACTCTTCACACCTTTGGTTTTTAGTTGTCCCTGATTACACCTCCTCTCAGGACCGAGCACGACGCCTCCCTCACCCTCCTGTTCACCAGTTTCCCTCCTGGAGCAAACATTTAATTTTCATGTCTCCTGTTTTCCTCTGACTTTGTATTCAATTGTGTCACAACTTAAATTTTTATCAGAACACACACACACACCTGTTGTTTCCCACGTTCGTCCACCCACCCACACACACACACACACACACACACACACACACCTGTGGAACCTGAACTGACTTGTGTCTAACCTGGTGGAGGAAGGGTCAGTGGCTGGAGAAGAACCCGTCACATTCGGGGGCAGATCCAGACCATGTTGTATGAATGTGAGTGATTTACTGTGAAGTCTGGTGAATGTTTGACTGTGAGGAGGTTTATTTTTCATCCTGTGTCAGGTGTGTGTTACTGTGAGGCTTGTTCTGAGGTGGATCTGTGACCTCTGCGTGACCTCTGACCCTCTGTTGGCCCACCTGAGGCCTGATGTCATGATGTCACCCGGTGTGAGTGAACCTCTGCAGCACCTCTGCGTCTGTACCTTTGTAAAACCTGAGTTGGGGGCAGCTTTTTCCTCCCGATGACAGTGTGTGTTTTCAATTAAGGGTCAGTCAAATATTCCTATTTATCCCTTCAGTGACCCTGTCGCTCCCTCCATGTTTCCTTCCTCTCTAAAAGATTTACGCAGATCTCCTTCAGAGCTGGTAAACGCAAATGAAATCCAAATGGTTTGTTTGTGTGCAGACCCTCGCTCTCTGTGTAAATGTCAGCTGGCTGACAGGAGGAGGTGCAGTCACAGCTACCAAACACTGCTCTTTTCATTGTGGACTCTTTGTGGCCTCCTTCAGCGGTGGAAGTCGGCGGCTGAGGGCTGAGCCGGCTGTCACATCTGATTGGTGGAACATGACGGCCTCTCAGAAACACCACTTACCGTGGAAAGTGAACACATACCGCGCAGGAAATGAGATGTTGAAGATTTTCACTCAACAATTGGTCAAGTGAAACCTACAAAAACACAATCCTCTGAGGTCACATTACTTTTACAGCTCCACCATGTTAACGTTGTTTTTAAAAAGCAAATGAAGGCCTCATGTACTTCTGAAACACGGCAAAGGCTCCACCACCGCTAACTTTTCACATGTAGCTTCACAACCTGACTAATTCAAATGGTGTTCAAATGCTGGAATGAAAGAGGCCTGAAATTATTATAAACTTATAAATGAGTGTCATGGTTCATCTGGCTGTTTACAGGAACTTTAAAGCTCCATGTTTTAACTTCTCCTGTGTTTTATCTGAAGCGTTGATCTCCACCAGAAGATATATCTGTGGGTTTTAGAACAAAAAACATCTCAGTGTAGTTTTACATCTCCTCTCTCAGGCTTCTCTCTGGAGCTCAAGTAACAACAGGTCAGTCAGCCAATCAGAGGAGAGGATCTGAGCCTCTCTTCTGATTGGCTGACTGTTTTCTGAGTGATCCAATAAAATAAATACAGCAGATTTCAGGTAAACACTCAGGGAAACCAAATCCTGCAAGGTTGGATGGTGGGTCCAGGTGGGCGGGGCTTGGGGCGTGGCTGAGAGCAGTGACTGCTTTGTTGTGACATCACAAAGTTCCAGAAGTCCTGACGGCTGGTTTTAAGGCTCAGTGTCTGAATACAGGCTGTGTGCATTTCTCTGTGGACTGAGGCTTTGATACTTTCACAGTATTAATATAGAACCTAGACCTGCTTTATAATCACAAACACATGGACATCTACCTTTAGACTGTGTGGAGCTTTAAAGAACTGATATACTTTGGACTTGAACAACCACCCAGTGACATTTACATTTAAATTAGGTTTATAGTCATTTCATTGTGATGAGTTTTGGGCTGAACATGAACGTCTTCGTCGACACAGACGTCACAAGCAGCAGACGTCAAGCAACAATCCATCCGACCTGTAATATGAGGCAGATCGTTAGGAGAGAGTCTTTATTGGAGTCTTACATAAGCAGGGAGCTGAACTCCAATTAGCCACTGTTAATTACATAACAGATAACAAATGAATCATGACCCATTTCTCTGATTCATCCTTGGAAGATTAACTCCGCTGTCTGGTCATTTATTCCAGGAAATAGATGTTCGGCTTCATTACTGAATTTTAAAAAAGATCAATTTGTCTTTGCTCAGATTTTTTTATCCTCTGTTTGCAGCGTTTCTGTCCGGGTGGTCGAACATCAGACGAGCCTCAGGGCACGTGGCTCATCGTGTGCAGCTTCACCAAGCGAGTGAAAGCGAATGTCGATTCCCTGAAAGTAAAACTGACACTTAATCAGTCATTTGTAGGATTTGAAAATTGTTGCATGCAGCACATCACAATATTATATCTGTTAAAAATACATCTTTGTGCTTTTTTTAGCTGCTAATCTACAGTGGGACCCTGCATTTGTAGAGGAGCATTTCTGTTCTTGTTTCCCTCACTGATGTCTCATCCTCACGTCTTCATCCCTGACGATGTGAGGAAGAGGAGAGAGGACTGAAGGAAACACATTTTAGATAAACCTGTTGTTTCCTTCGACCTGTCTGAAGGAACATTCTCCTTTATTTAAAGGCGGTGCAGGTGAGAGCAGGTAAGGGCTCAGGTGAGGGGAAGGGACAAAGGCAGCAGACAAAAACAGGTGAGAACAAAAACCTGGAAAACCACAACTGAGACAAGCTGACAGGAGACAGATGGAGGTGGACTGGTGTATGTACTGGGGAGCAAATGAGGGAGTGGGAAACAGGTGAGCAGGTGGGGGTGGGGGAGTCAGGTGACTGCAGAGACAGGTGGGAGTGGCAGGACAGCTGGTGAATGACTGAGTCATTGAATTCTCAGCTCCGTCCCCCATGAACCTGATCAGACGTCTGATCAATGACTGCACACAGGATCAGGTGTGTCCACATACTTTTGGTCAAATATCCTCCCTGTGCTCAACGTTCAACATCTTTAACAGTAAATGTAGAAATGGTTCAGATCTACTCAGACGTGTCCTCGTGAACGAGTTTACATCCGTCTGATTGGTAAAGTGTCCGTCCCTGTGAAAACATGAATAAGATGCAGGTGGTTTGTTAACTGCTGCGTTTTGAGCCACATAATGAAGAATGAATGAAGTGAGATGAAACTGTTCAGTAATGATTAAATGTCAGTATCAGATATTCAGCTGCTGAAATGTCTCCAGTGATTATGGCTCTGATTTGCAGCCGAACAGTCGGATGATTTCCTGTTTCCATTATGCGATGAACATGAAATGTTGTTGTCATCAGCCTTTTTCTCAGCAGCGATCCTCTGCAGTCTCCGGGGTCAGGGATCTGTTCATGGACTATATCAGGAAAAAAGAAGAAGTAGTCTTAAGTCTTTCAGAGACCTGACTCACAGAGTCCTTCAGTCCTGCAGCTAACGGCCAAGTGACATTTGGAAGTGGAAAAGTCAGGGAATGTTGGAAGAGAGCGAAGCATGAAACTGGTTTGATCCTTGTTTGGTTTTTCTGTGAGATAAAGGACACGATGCTGCCAGTCTCCATGCTCTCACACTTTCACTTACACACTGCTGCTTTTGTTCCGTTCAAACTTTACTGTTCTGGAAAAGTCTTAATGTTCAGATGAAAGTGGTGAAAGAAAGTTATGAAAGTGTTGGACTGAATTAATTCTGCTGATTTGTCTGGTCTTAGTGTTTTAGCAGCGATGGAACTAAAACTTCAAGTTTGTCGTGAGGTGCAAGAGAAGAAAAAATGTAAAAGTTTCAGAATTATCCAAAGAAACACTGCAAACAACCCTGAAGGCTTCCGTCTGCAAGTTGACATTTCTAAAAATATAAATGTCTTCAGCTGCTAAACGCTGCACTTTGTCCCCCAGCTGCTCTGTGACCGTGTCTGTCTGCTGTTTGCTGCTGGGACTGAACCAGGCACAGAACCAAAACCTGGAGCTAAAAGAGGCTAAAAAGCTCCGCAGGGCTCTGTGACTCCTTTTACATCCTGAATGTTGTAAGACTCAGGTGTTTTCTGGTCGAATCAAAGATGTTAAAAAAACATGATTTTTTTGCTCAAAGTTAAGTTTCTGTGTCTTTTCTGACTGAGCTGTTAATGAACATTTATCACGTCAGAAAAAGAGAAAGTCTCAGGGTCGGCTGTTAATGTTAAGAATAAATCTTCATGTTGTCTTATCATCAGTAAAGAAAAATCTGATTGGATCAAACTTTAAACTCTGTGCCACAGACTCATTTCAGTCCAGAGAGGTGCGGGTTCGATGCCCTGCGCCCTTCACTAACCCTGCATTTAACTTATCTCAGAGTCAGAGCGGTTTAACTGCAGATCACTGCCTCTGATCTCTGAAGGCAGCAGCCAATGGAAAAGACAATTTCTCCAGCAGGACCAATAAAATCTCACACTGCGTTTTTCATCTGTGAGAGGCAGCTGAGAACAGTCGTACTGTAAACAGAGCCTCTCCATCAGCTCTCGCTGCAGCACAGAAACGGCACGCTATATATTAGGTCATTTGGCTGAGCAGAGGAATCCCATTTAGCAGCTGATAAAAGCATTTGGGATGAATGCTGGAGCCCCGGGCGGCTTGGAGGAGTCCTTCACCTCATCTGGGTTCAGTCATTGAACGCTCTCCACGGAGCCGTTTGAGGCCGCCGGTTGGACGGCTGCAGGGGAAAGTGTGGGCAGACTGAGACACGCGCAGATGAGCAGGATCAAAGGTGCTGCTGGCCGCCATTTAACACTGGAAAAACCATCGCAGGCTGCACGGGCCAGAGAAGAAGAACAGACTGAGACGAGGGGCGGTGGAGGTGGTGAAGTGGAGGGCGGGGGCTGTATTAATGGTCCACTTTATTGCTTTGTACTGTTAAAATTAAGAGCTCAGATTTCATGACAGCACTTCAACCGTACATGCTGGAGTTCTTCTTCCAGACCTGGTTTCAGTTACTGTTTCAGTCTGAGGAGTCGGCCTGAAGCCTCCGGAGGAGACCACACATTTTATTCATCAGTCAAACTATTTTTAGTTCCACTCAACTTTATAAACTTCGTCAATAAAGAGGCTGAAGATAAAAGCTGCGTCCTCAGTGTTGGAGCAGGATGAGCAGGACGCTTCCTGTTGTCGGTCGGAGGTGATGAGAGGTGCCGTGATGTCGTGTCTGCTGGAAACCGTGAAGCAAAACAGAGATAAACAAAGTGAAAGCTTCCTTTTAATTGTCTGAGTGAACAGTTGTTGTGCATAATTACACAGTGGTTTGAACTGTAGGTGACTCAGGACTGAGTCTCTGTTCACCTGTAAACCAGCAGGTTTCATTTGATTTATTTATTCAAACACATAAAATATTCAAATTACATCGAATATAGTTTTATAGTTTTTTATGAAGTGGGTGTGCAGGTGAGGTAAGAACCCAGCAGAACCCAACAGAACAAGTCAAAAGACACAGCAAAGACAACACAATATACATATATACAATTATTTAAATGTATCTGTCGACCAGAAATACAAAAACATAAATAAATAAAATACATACAAAGTAAATTAAATACACAGATTCACACCCACGAAAACTATGAAGGTCACTGGACTGAAACGTGGCTGTTTAATGAATTTAAATTTCTCATGAATGTTGAAACTGTGTCAAATAGATTTTGGTCACTTCTCTGCTACATTCACCAGAACTGATCAATCTCTAATGGCCGATCAATCGACCAGGTTCATTTATTGATCAGCTCCAGTGTGAACAGAAGAGTCTGAGCACAGCATTAATAACAAATATGTCACATCTGTCAAATCAAAAAACAATTCACAAATATTTACGAAGATGAAATGAGATTCGCAGATGATTTCAATAATCTGTCAATAATTAAAACAATCTGTGCACAGCTTTTTTTGCTGTGTTTTATTTTAAATAACTGTGAAAAATGAAACTGTGTGTGTCCCTGTGTGTGTGTCTGTGTGTGTGTCTGTGTGTCCCTGTGTGTGTGTCTGTGTGTGTGTCTGTGTGTCCCTGTGTGTATGTCTGTGTGTGTCTCTGTGTGTCTGTGTCTCTGTGTGTGTGTGTGTGTCTGTGTGTGTGTGTGTGTGTGTCTCTGTGTGTCTGTGTCTCTGTGTGTGTGTGTGTGTGTCTGTGTGTGTGTGTGTGTGTGTGTTTGTGTCTCTGTGTGTGTGTCTGTGTGTGATTGTGTGTGTCTGTGTGTGTTTGTGTCTCTGTGTGTGTCTCTGTGCGGATGAACTGTATGTGCTGGCAAACATGTGACGTCCGTGTTTTCAGACACATACGTGTATAATAAACAGAAGCACGTGTGTGTGTGTGTGTGTGTGAGTGTGTGTGTGTGTACTTGTACTTGCTACATAGTAAGGACCAAAAAAAGTATTTTACTAACAGAGTGAGGACATTTTGGGAAAGTGAGGACATTTTGGCCGGTCCTCACTTTTTGAGACACCTTCAAATCACATGTTGAGGGTTAAGACTTGGTTTTAGAGTTATGGTTAGAATTAGGTTTAGGTTAAGGTTAGGGTCAGGGTCAGGGTCAGGGTTAGGTAAAAAACGCAGCACTCTTAAGAGTGCTACGAGGGGCACGGGCACACGAGAACCCATAAAAATAAAAAAAATAAAAATAAATAGGTCTCCCTTAAAAACTTCTTGGGTTTCAGTGCTTTCAAATAACTTAGGGGTGGTGGAAGGCAAAGGCCATGGACATTAAGGTCTTTTACTGCATAATTAAGTCTGCCGGGGCCGGGTTTTAAACTCCAGTCTACTGTATGCAGGTCCACAGCCTAAGCCACTCCACCACCAAGGGGACACAGAAAAATAACAATTTATAAGAGGGTCTAAATAAAAAATAAATAAATAATTAAAAAAATAAAGATAAAACCCCACGGTTTAAAAGGTTGTCCCTTAAGGTGGTAATCAGATTAAAAATGGATAAAAAACCTTTGTTTTTAGAGGGGGAGGCAGTCAGCACTCACTGTAACCGTAAGGTTTTTATTGGTCCCGAGCTGGGTTTGAACCCAGAGTTCCCGTGTGGGTGCCCTGTGCAAGGCAGAGGTTAGGCTCTCAGTTGTGATGGTTAAGGTTAGGGTAAGGGGCTAGGGAATGCATTATGTCAATGAGCGTCCTCACAAAGATGGAAGTACAAGTGTGTGTGTGTGGAGGTGTGTGTGCGGCCCTCACGGACCCCTGCAGCTGTGTGAATGAGGAAAGTTGAGACCTTTAGTGTTTTGACAGTTACACACAGTCACAGTGCAGCTGCCCAGTGCGACCACAGTCTGAGCTGCTGACCACTGGGCAGCTGCACTGGAACAGCTGGGGGCTCAGTGTTTGTATCTAATTTTAGCTCTGGAGCCTTTTTATAAAATCTCAAATCCACCATTTAACTTCAGGGATTAAACACAGGTCTGATGACGAGTAGAAAACATAAACATACAAAAATATTAGTTTTTTTCAGAGTTAATGTGTTTAAAATTCAGAAATATACTCGTCAACAAAACACATTTATAAAAGTCTTGAATTTGATTCATATTATTTATTTAAAGGTTTAAAGGTGCTACATGTGAGTTTCCTGTGCCGCTGAATGTGGGAGGTGGTGATGCAGCTTCTGATCAGTGCAGCGTCTTCATCTTCATCTCAGGCTGAACTGAGGGCAGACCAGACAGGCTGCAGCTAGCTGGTTAGCATGCTAACTTCAGTAGAAGAAAAGTAATGGCAATAGAAGCAAAACAAGAGTTGAGTTAGCGTTAGCATTGCTCTCCACCCCTGCAGACAGATCTTAGTAAATAAAAGAATGAACAGCTGGTAATGCTAATGCTAATGCTATGCAGCAGGAGCAAAAACTTACATATAGCACCTTTAATGAAACAAAACTCATCGAAGTCTAAAGTGTGTTTAGCATCAATCAATGACTTGATCTGAGTTAAACTGAGAAAACACTGGATTTTAACACTTTAACTTCATGTTCTTTAATATTCAGTGAGTGTTTAGAGTTTCAGTCTGTTTCCGTCCAGTTGAACTGTGAACTTGTTCCCTCCCGACACCTGTCAGTCATCCTGACGAGCTGCTGTCCCGCCTGAAGCAGAGCGAACAGACTGACAGACGTCACAGGATCAGACAAATCGATCTGTGAGGACAAACCAGGAGACGAGTCCTTCAGGTTCATCTGCAGGGGACCACGAATCTCAACAGTTACTGTCACAGTCAGACACAACAGCCTGCAGTCTTTAAGAGACAGATCAGTGTGATTGACGGTAGATTGGCTCCATCAGACTCACAGCTGTTTGTCAGTTTGTGACGGAGCTAGGCTAGCTAGGCTAACAGCCTCCCCTGCTAAAGCTAAGCTAAACACTGGTGCTTCTCATCTGATGCTTCTCTCTGTCATTTCTCTGGTCTTCATCTGCTGCAGCTCGTGGAAGAGGATCGACCTCTGGACGTCCTCCGCAGCCTCCCAGGTGACTTATCAATTGTCTGTTTTTTAATCCAGATTTTCCTGAATCCCGTTCCCTCTGAGGTTAGTCTGAGCCCCTGCAGACAGCCGGGAGCCGTCCTCCGCTCTGTCCTGCTGAGATCATGAATATGTGGAGACTTGGACAGGTAGCAGGATCAGAGGAGCGCAGCGTCTCCGCCGGCGCTGAAGCCAATAAGTGAGTGTGAGGTGACACTTCCCAGACTCTGCTGATGAAACTGTCGCACCTCTTTAATTCTGACCCGACGAGACACGGCCTCTAAACCCGCCCACGCCGCTGGTTTTCACATCAGACTCCTCATCGTCTTCATCCTCCGAGGGCCCAGACACAGACAGACCGTCCCACACAGACACACACACACTGACACACACTGACACACACAGACAGACGCACACTGACACACACTGACACACACAGACACACACACACTGACACACACAGACACACACAGACACACACTGACACACACACACTGACACACACACACTGACACACACAGACACACACTGACACACACACACTGACACACGCACACTGACACACACTGACACACACTGACACACACACACTGACACACACACACACACTGACACACACTGACACACACAGACACACACACACAGACACACACTGACACACACACATTGACACACACTGACACACACTGACACACACACACTGACATTGTTGTGTCCCTATGATAAAAATAAAGTGATATAATAATATGTTTGTAATTATATTTGTTCAGGTCATTTTTAACAGAAATTCAGAAACAAGTCCTGAAGAACTGAGCTTCAGTCCAGATCTGGACCTTTTCTTTATACTTTACATGTTTTATAAATTAAGACTTTTACATATGAAGCTCTATAAACAAAATATGATGCTTCATTCTAATGATAATATAATACAATAATTGTTTAAATCATGTTCCAGGTTCTTAAATGTGAGATTTGCTACTTTCCTTTAAAGACTTTTAATTTGATTTAATCATTCTGAGGTTTTGACTGTTGATTGGACAGATCAGGAGACAAAGTTTAAAGCTTTTAGTCTCAACATGTAAGTTGGACTTTATGTTGAAATGTATTTCTTTTCTGTTTCTTTAAGATCAAAAACAAACCTTGATTCAAATGATCATGAAAAGAGCGTTTCACGTACTGGTCGACCAGAGGCTGGATCACATTTTATTAAATTACTTCCATCTTTTCTCTGCATCAATAATTTACAGAAGGTCGTTTTATTACATCGGATTATTACTGTGAGGAATGTAACACGTTTTCTTTAATAACTGATCAGTATGTAAATGAATAAAAGATCATTCAAATACTGATCATTTTTCCCTGATGTCCTAAGAGCTTTTGTCAGAAAACTGATGAATCTTCAGATGTGAGGAGCAGATACCAGTGATCCCAGTGACTCAGTGCTCTCAGCTGCCGTCAGTAAATTATCTATCTGGTTGGTTTGTGGGGAAACATGGAGACTGATGTGTAATGTGGGTCGATTTGAGACGGTGGATGTGGGTCTGTGTCGACCCTGATCCGCCTCCCAACCCTCTCACATGACAAACAGGTGAAGGCAGCGAGTCCAGTTTATATTATTGTCACATAATCTTTTCCTCGATGTGATGCAGGAACAATGTTGAGGTTGAAAACACGAAAACCACATCAGTTCTGGTCTGTCGGCTCGGTGTGTGCAGCAGCTGTGAAAGGATGGATTGTTTTTCCCTCCGTCGGTCCAGCTCGTCCTCGGCTCGATGGTGGAGGATCTGCTGGACCGTGGTGGACCAGACGCCGTCTGTGTGGCCACCTGGAGCCCCTCAGCCGGTTATTTTTCTTAATGGAGCTCCAGATTTTAAACACAGGAGTCCTCAGAGTGAAGGTCAAAGTCTTTTAAACACTGAAGAAATGAACCGCTGGGACGGGGCCTGACCTCGGCTCCGTGGATCTGACCTTTTTATTTTTAAAGACAGAAAACCACCAACAGACTCGTCTTTCTTCCTGAGAGCTACAGCTCATCACAAACTCCACCTGGAGGAGTATTTTTAGACAGGAAACCCCCCGAAACGAGCTCATTAATCAACGAGGAGCTAAATTTAGCTTGACACGACATCATCCCAACACTGACCCAGGACCAGCACTGCAAGCAGGACTCAGATCCTGAATCCTAAAACCACCACATGGTGAATTTTTATCTTTCAAAGTTAAAGCTCCACTGGGTGGAGCCAAAGGTGCCAGTTTTCTAATTCTACAGCAAACTTTAAGTAAAATTAAAAAATTAAAAATTTTAATTTTGTAATTTTCATTTTTGGATCATTTTGGCTGTGTTAATGCAAACAGCATAAATCTTATGTATTTTTTGTGTAATTTCAGAATTTCAACCTCAGCTCCTGTATTATGTCTATAACACACAAAATAGTTACACTCATGACAAAAGTGTCTCCATTAAAACCAACTATAACCACATTTTTTAATCTCTCTGCCATTAGAACATAAAATCAATTTATCAGACTTTTATTCTGAAGTCTTGGCTCTAAAGTTTAAGTTTTTACTTAAAATCTATTAATTTATCGAATTAAAACCCAAATGTGCAGTGGCCTTGGATTTGCAGCTTTGCCTCCCTCGTCCTCCTCCCCCAATCAGCGGACAGGAACCTCCTGATAATTACGGCTCTTTGTGCTTCGTTCTACCTGCATGTGTTTCTGATTTGGACATGAGGCAAAGTGTTTTCATTGGCCGGCAGCAGCGCTCAGTTTCCTGTTACAGACGCTCTTTTGTGCCTCGTCCTCTCCGCTTTTATTTCCTTTAACATGGAGGTAAGAGGCCACTCAGCTTTTCTTCATCCAGCTAATTGGGAGCCACTTTGCCCCCCCACCCCTCCCCGCTCCTCGTTATGACAGGGTTAATGGCTTTACTGAGAGGGTACTTTTTACTGGTCCTGCTGGTTTCTGCTGGGCCTCAGAGCCAATTACAGTAATCAGAGCCAATATGTGGATCCAGAGAGAGGAGCCACATGTGGTGGTTCAGGTGTAAACCAATCTGTGGAGCTTTCTGCTGCAGAATAACTCATTGTTTAAACCACACAGAGGCAGGAAGAGGTCAGTGAACCTCTGAGTGACCTGCTCTCTGATGGTCACACACCGACAGACGGGGTCTCTGAGCTGCTCTCACACACACAGTCATAATCTCTGTGAGTTTACTGAACTCAGTCATTAAACCTCCTCAGAGCTGTGGAAACAGGCGGTGAAGCTGTTGAACCTGAAACCAAATCTTCAGTAGCTGCTGATCAGACCTGCTCCAGGTTCAGGAGGAGGTCTGGACCAGTCCTCTTACAGAGCTGCTTCAGCTCAGAGTCTCAGAGTCCAGCTCTATTGGATCTGGGCTCTGACTGGACCTGATGTTCAGGGTCATTGTCCTGCTGCATCAGCAGCTTCTCCTGACATGATCCTGAAGAGACCTTGATAAACCATGATGTGGATCTGTGCAGGTCCAGGTCCTGATGCTCCTCCACCTGCTCCAGGGATGCAGCAGCCTCCTCTGTGGTCTCCATGGCAACAGGACTCCATCCTCCATGATGTGGGCTCAGAACAGAGATGTGAACCAGCTCCTTCAGCTGGACTCAGTCCTCTTCTAGACTTGAACCATCTCCATCAGTTTGTCTGTGGACTGATGAAGATCTGACCTCTGTGGCTCTTCAGCTTCATCATCACTAACTATTCTTGAATCATTTTCTCTGACATTAATGTTTTCTGAGCTGCTCGTCAGTCACAGCTGATTGTTGACAGATTTTCTCTCTGGTTCATTTCAAATTTCTGCAGGTTCAACAGGACGAACCGAACACAAAGAGTCAGAGTTGGAGAATCTGTTGTCAGCAAACACTCTGAAACGTTTCTGAAAACATGTCAGACACATATTTGAGTCTGGATCTGTTCAGTGACTGATCATCGTGTTTTCATTTCCATCCTCTCAGCTTCCTGTGAAAAACACCCTGATGCTCCGAACTCTGTAGGTTCCCACCAGCGACATTCACACAGTGAAAAGTGCCAAATCCGGACCCGCAGCACAGATGTTTATTTAGTCTGTCAGGTTTACTTTTAGACTGCAGCGGGGTCAAAGGTCAGCTCATGAGGCCTATACCTACAACATCTGTCAGAGAGAGAGGAGGTTGGAAAACCAATCAGAGGTGAGGACAGACCTCCAAAACACAAACACGGGTCCTGCAGAGATGATGAACTCTTCCCAGAGCTGATCCTGCAGAACACGGAGCTGCTGCAGGTACAGACCTGGAGTCAGATTATAAAAACACTGCTGCTGCACAAAGGTCCTGAAGTTTACCTGCAGCTGGACGGAGATGGTTTCTGATGCGGAGCTGAAACACTCGTCTGGACGGAGGTCGGTTTCATTTTCAAATGAAAACGTGGTTGTTTGGTCATCGCCTCAGTTCCTGTGACAGAAAAGCAGAGAACGACTCGTGTTTGTGTTTGGGTGATGACTTTAAATGGTTAATCAGTTTTAGTCAGTTATCAAAATCGGTGCTGATTAAATTTCTGTTTCTCAACTAATTGATTATCCTGATAAAACCATGATCCCCCCCACACTCTCCTGTCAGAGTCATCCTCTGCCACTGATTCTCGGCTGTTTGACAGATTTTCTCCCTAGTTCATTTCTGCAGCGACGACGTCAGGAGGTGCGGACAACGTTTTTGTTTCCCTCCAACACATCTGATGAATTACTTGCAGCGTAGAGTTGAAATCAGACTGAAATATGATGAGAAATCCTGGTTTTCCCTGGTTGTAATTTAAAAAGTGAAGGAAGCCTTCGGTGACGCAGCCAGTGTTTGTCACTTCTCATGTGCTCACAGACCAAATCTTGTCATCAGATCCAGCAGCAGGATGATGGATCAGCGTGTTATATGTCTTTTCCACAGTTTCTGGTTGCACTTTACTTCCACATAAAGTCAGCTGTGTTGTTTCCAGCAGATCCCTGCAGAGGAAACTTTGTGTTCTGGGAAAGCCCCCGACCCTCTGACACATGTCCCCTTCTCTGTAATTGCGCCAATTACTTTTCCATAACAGCCCTGAAACACTTATGTATGTGGTTAGAATAACAATTTCCACATGAAACACTCGTTCATTCATGAGGTCCAGCGGCGCTGCAGAGAGGGGGGATCCTCTGCAGACGTCACTGAGCTGCAGCCGCAGGACGGATTAAAGCCGCTGGACGACGATGGCGTCTGTTCCCTGATCTGGGATCTGTGACTGCTGATGCCACCCTGAACCTCGGAGGACAGGAGGATCCTCTCTGGTCTGCTGCTTCCTGTTCTGTCAGAAACTGGAAGCTGAAAGTTAGAGTTTAAAGTTTCAGTTTCAGCATCATCAGACCTGATAACATGAAATCTGCTGTCGCCTTGTTCTCGTGGGCTCCCTCCCGGAGAGGAAGTCTAACCTCCTGGAGGTGTGAACGGTTGTTTGTCTCTCTGTGATTGGACTGTACCACGCCTCTTGTCCAATCTCAGCTGGGATCAGCTCCCGCCCCAACCGGCCACAAAGGATAAGCAGAACAGTTACTGGATGGCAGGATATTCCTGCTCCCTGAGGATGAACCCTCTACATTTAATGATTACATCATCCTTCCTTTAGCCCCGCCCTCAGGAAAAGGAAATTAATCTTTATTTAACTGACTTAATCCAACTTTTCCTCCCTGATACTCCCTGATATCCAACCTGAGGATCCTCTGATAGATGTGCTGAAAATAATCCACTGATTTTAATCATCTTTAAGCTGTTTGCAGAAAATAATGAACCTAAAATAAAACTGGTCTTCAACCCGTTTGATCACAGTCAGAGGGTCCTGGAGGCTGCAGCTGAGCTTCCTGCATTAAAGGGAAACAATAAAAGCTCAGAAATATTTGGTGCATGAGGCGACAGCGTCAGAGCAGCAGCTAGAGACAGAACAGGTGATGTGGTTTTAATGTCGTGAAGCACAGACAGGAAGTGACAGAAATATTTAATGTGGACCTGGTCCAGGACCCATGTAGTCCCTACTGTACATAGATCTTTTATATTCACTGGAGTTTGTATAGTTGTTTCATTAATTCTCCTCTGAATTTATGATTTTCCATGAACTGATCTTCCTCCTCCTCTTCCTCGTTTCCACACAAACAACAACAATGTTGTCGTCGGCGTCAAACTGTGAAACACGCCAACATGAATCTTTAATGTCTTCACTTTATATTTAGATTCTCCTGAGCTTCTGTTCTTCTGAGTGGGAGCAGCGTGACGTTAGCATCTGTTAGCACCTGTTAGCACCTGTGCAGGTTCACCTGGAGACGCTGAGGGAGATGATGTCAGACCTGACGTGTGGAAGAAGTTACGTAAGTAGACCATTTAGCAGGTGAGTGCAGATGTAGAGCCTCTGTCAGCAGGATGTTTACACAGCCCAGGTTTAAATAACTTTATTAATACCCCGCTCTGAGTATGACACCACGGTAAACAGTCTGATTTGATTGGTTGATGAGGTGATAAGGAGTCTATTTAAAGTGGTGCTGCTTGTTGTCATAGTGAGGAGTCTGATGACAGCTGAGGTCACACGCCCAGCTGGAAACACAGCGAAAGGCACGTACCGCACAGCTACACACAGCCGCTGATGAGAGGTCAAAGGTCACAAGCTGAGGTCAGAAGATGCTGAGATTTTCATTCTGGACTTTAACCAAACAATCTTAACCCCAGGTCCATTTAGCAGCAACACTCAGCTCCATCGTCTCTCATTAACATAATAGTCAGGATGATGTTGGTCTGAGACGTTTGGTTCCTGAAACACAACAAGAACTAACAAAACATCAGCGTCACCTTCTTCTCCGTCAAATTAATGTTGTCCTGATTTTGAACCTTGGTGACATGACGTCACAACCACAGACTGTAAAGATGGGCGGAGCCTCTGTGACATCGCCACAGGTTTCTGAAGCTCAGAGTTTTAAAAAAAATCTCCTCCATAAAGATAAAGTTATTTTTTTTTCATCATTATTTGAATATTTGTCTTGTTGACTTTGTCGACCTAAAAGCTGAAAGTTGAAGAACACGTTGCACTTTGTGATGAGGCTTTTATTTTTCTGTCAACATTGCAGCTCTGTGAAGAAAAGCAGGAGCAGAAAGTGTCATTGAGAGTAAAAATATTCTGTTTTTAGAGAAGTTCAAAGGTTTGTAGATGTGAAGCTGTGCGACCTGTTGTGACCTGCAGAGAACGGATCAGTGAAATCACAGGATAAACTCAGTCGTCTAATCATGTCGTGTGTCTGTTGATAAGCCCCCGCTCAGGCTTTTTACCACCAAGGCCAAAGAGTCATCGAGTTTTCACTAGAAACCAAACAGAGAAACTGATTGACTGATAAGAGCCACAGAGGGAGGGGTCCATTAGTGAAGGCCGCTGAGAGCTGCTTCCACCGCAAACAACCGAAGCTCTCAGTTTAGCCTGAATCTCTAAATTTATCCCGGTTGTTCTCGTCCTAATGAGCTCATCTGTGTCTGTGATTTCACGTCTGATACTGTGGCTTCTCCTGTTCTTCTATTTTTAACTGAGGCCAAGAAGCCTTCAGCAGCTGCAGTGATATCTCTCTTCACTATCACCCCCTCCCTCAGCTCTGTCTCCACCATCAGATATTTAACAAACGAGTCCAGAGACTTTAGATTCCCTCAGTTTGAACAACACAACTCGGAGTGAGGACAGAGAACTAATTGTCCAGAGAAAAGAAAAACACTTCAAACTCTGTTCTCTGGCTGTTTTCCTCATGTGTGAGCACAAATCATCACAGTGTAATGAATCTGTCTGTGTCGCTTTCCAGGCCTCTCCTCCGCCCGTCGTAACTCTTCTCCACCCCCCCCACCCCACCCCCCTCCTCCACCTCCTCTTCCTCCTCCTCTGATGTGTGAATTATTCATCTGAACACTCATACTTTATTTTGAAATACCTGCTCTACCTGAGAACAGGAAGAGGTCTGTTATTCAAACGTTAAATGATGAACAGACTGAATCAGAGTCAACACGTCAGCCAAGATATGAAGTTATTTTAATTCAGACTAAAATCTGTTTGATAAGTTATTAAAACAACATGAGGTGATGAATCCTGAGGCTGCATCACATCTTCTTCTTCTTCTGTGGTATCTCTGACAAACTGAGGCCTGTGGTCGTACACGTGTCATTTCCACTAAAATGTACAGTGGCTGGAAACATGCAGCCAATCTGAGAGTCACTGCGTAGTGATGGAAGATTCATGGGGGATTCATGGTGTAGTGATGGAGGATGAATGTTATCCAGTCTATAATATATATATCAAAAATTAAATGAAGTTTGGTTTGGACCAAGTCGCCTCTGTTCATTTTCCTTTACTTCCATCAGTGTTTATTGAAATGTGCTGATGTATCTGTACATATATACTCCACAGACTCACTGCTGTGGTTAAACTCTCCAAAAAAACTTGTATCTCTTGTGTTTTCAGCTTCACGTTCACACAAACAAATATTCTGACAGTGAAGTTGACCTTCCATCAGAAATTAAACCATAATTCAAAACACAACAGAGCCGGTGTTTAGTTATAAGAGAGGTGAGCAGAGATCAGTGTTCTCCCTGAGATGATGGAGAACATTAACCTGATCCCGCTCAGTTCCCTCTGATAGCTCTGTGTTTGGTCTCCTCCAGCTGCTCTGACTGAGTCTGGGACACACCAAACCAAAACCAGGAGCTAAAAGAGGCTGAAAATCTGCATAGAGCTGCAGAGATGTTGATGAATCTCTGTGGGTTTGTCAGGAGTCATTGGGGACCCTGTGCAGTGTTTGACCCGTGGTGCCATATTTTAAAGAGTAGATCCTGTATTGTTTCTGCCCCGTGTGACTCTAGACACAATCCAGCTGACTTTTTTCACACTAATTAAAAGGTGAGAACCATGAAGCTTCAAATGATTAAACTGATGTATTGTCCTGTGAGAAAAAAAAAAAACTTCATGAACTTCAGATTAAATCCAGTCACTCGTGTTAATCTTTGACCTGGTTTAGCTGCAGGACCAACATTTAAACTGGTTTATTCCCAGTCCTCTTCTCGTACAGGAAACTGACCCAGTAAACTGACTCTTATCTGTGTGTGTTTTTCTCTGCAGAGCTGTAAAGAAACTCGCTGTTCGCTCTTCCACCCGTCCTCCAGGCTCCAGGAGGACGCTGGCTGTGTGATCCACCCCGGCTCGGGTTACTCTCTCTGGGTGTGGAGCCGTGCGCTGAAAGCTCCTCTTCCTTGTTTTGATTGTGAGCAGGGAGAGGCTCAGACTCCCCGACTCGGGGTCCAGGATGCTGAGACTCTGCTGGCTCCTGACAACATGTCATCATGGGACACATAGTCCCGACCGAGCTAGGACGATGACGGGAACATGAGTGAAGAGGTTTTAATGATGAGCGGCTGAAAAAAGACTCATGATAACAGTCAGAAAAAATCTGGAGAATAACAACTGAAGAGGAGGATCTGTGGGTGGTGCAGCAGTTTGTCCTGAGGGGGGAGGAGAGGACAGGTCACAGGTCACAGAGGACAGGTCACAGGTCACAGAGGACAGGTCACACACTTTACCTCAGGCTCAGGGGTCTGTGTCAGAAACAGTTGAGTTAGTTAAGAAACAGTTAATCTTTTAACTGTTAACCTGCCCACAGCTTTAACCCTGAAGTTGTCAGATCTACTCCAGGTTTCTGTGTATTTGATGTTGTGTTCCTTTGTAGAAGCTCTGTGGGCAACTTCCTCTCCTGCACTGTTTATACCTGTACATATATATATTTATATATATGTCTTAGTGACAATAACTTCTAACTTTAGAAAACATCAGAACATTCAGAGCAGTTTGAGACAAACTAACAACCATCAGAGGAAACTGCTGCTTTAGTTTCATGTTGGTGTTTCAGTGACTCTTCAGTTTTCTCTGGTCTTCACCTGCACAGGTGTTCCAGGTTGTTCCTCTGCTCACACACACACACACACACACACACACACACACACTCACTGTGTGTGTGTGTGTGTGTGTGTGTGTGTGTGTGGACCATGAATCTGCAGGAGCAAAACCAAAACCAAACAAAAGAAAATATTTTTTTAGCCTTTAATGATCAAACACTAATAAACTCCAGATTTTTATTTTCTCTCTGAAATAAAAACAGAAGAATTTTGTAAAAAGTTCATTTTTACAGTAAATGTGTAAAATAAAAAATGACTTCGCTCCGTCTGCAGGTCCAGGCTGAAGACGGTGTCAACGTCAGACAAACAGCTTCACACCTTTTCATCGAGTCCACGTCGAGGTGAGGGACCTGCAGACGCCTCCGGTTCCTGTCTCTGCTCAGTGGACTCCTGAAGTCTGAGAGGTCACAGACTGTCCACCCTGCACTTCATCATCCTCTCAGCGCTGGAGCAGATAGAGGTCTCTCTGAAACCACATCCACTCTGAAATACTGAAAACCTGCAGCTTCCTACTTTTATATTCAACCTCTGTGGACGTTCAGACATTAGCTGGATAAAAAACCAGTTTCCAATCAATCAGCTTTTATTTCACTGATCAGTGCAGTCCACATTGAGGTGAAGAGCCAACCACAGTAAAGATTCCATGATCCGGACTGATTCCATGTCGCTCAGATCATTTCTGTCGTCACAAAGCCGCTCACAGATTTATGCAGCAGCTGATCCTGGATCAGCGGTCCTGCTAGATCCTGGTCCTCCCCTCCCGGGTTCACTCAGTCAGGGTGAGCGATGAACATCTCGGCAGCAGGAAACAAGCCATTCATCGTCCCAGGATCCTGTAAAACACATCCAGTGACAGGAAGAGGGAGGATCTGCTGCAGGTATTTGAACTGTAGGAGCTTTGTGTGAAGGTTCTCAGTTCAGGTGGACGTGGAAATGATTAGTCAGACCTGCAGCCACGCATGGTCCAGGAAAACAGCTCCGGCTTTAAACACTTTATCACCAGGAAACAGAGAAAACTGTCACTGCAGCTTCTCTGGGAAAATCAAAAGATGCAGTCAGAATGTTAACAATTTATAAAACCTACAGCAGATTTTATCATATGAGTCAAAATAATCTAACAATTGAAAGATGATTATTCATCTTTTATTTGTAGCTTTAATCAAAGGTGAAATGGAGAAAGTTTTAGTTGTGTTTACAGACAAACACAGGAAAGTTTCCAGGAAATTAGCTGGAAAGTAGAAAGTATTGCTGAGTATTTTTACAGTGTTTACTGTAAAATCTTCTGGTCACTGCTGCTGTCATCGAGCTGATGCCCAGACTTCCTCTAAAACCACCACAGACACTCAGAGTCCAAACCAGACTCTAGTCTCCTGCAGGACTGGAAGCTCTGGGGTGACTGTACTGGGAGCTGCCAGTCCTACAGTAACAGGATTACTCAGAGCATCTCTGTGGAGTTATTTATAGGCTGTGGTTTGGTGAGCTCAGATGCCAGCGTGAGTGTCAGATGAAGAGGAGGAGAGCTGACTGAAAGATGACACAGGATTTGGCTGCGAGGTTGTTTTTAGGAAAGATTTCCACCTGACAGGAGCAGACGAGTCTGCTTCTTCTTCTTCTTTTAATATTTCTCCTGTTGGAGCTGGTGCTGCTGGTCCTGGTTTTGGTGCTGGTCCACATGCAGTGTTGCTGCTGCAGGAGGCCCAGACCCAGACCCCGAGTCTCCACCCTGAAGGTCTGAAACTACAGCAGAGATCATAGAGTGACTGTGAGCTGAAACTGGTCCTTCAGTCCCGCAGGAGACTGATGTTGGATCTGTGGTCTCATGATGCAGCAGCTGGTGTCCACACTGAAACATCATCAGGCTGACACAGTGGGTCTCTCTCACATGAGCAGAGAGGTGTGTTGTTAGTTTGTGTAGTTGTTGTGCGGATTGTCTCTGCTCCAAGCAACAGACACAAACAGGCCGATCAACAGATCAGAGAAGAAGAGGAGATCATTTCCAGCAGAGACGACGTCTGCCCACCACACCCACAGCGTTACATAACAGAGACAGGAGGACGACGCCGAGCAGCTCCAGCTTCACAGTGACGTCACGACCAGGCAGAAGCTCACAGACTCTCTCTGTCTCTTTCCTGAGGTTTAAATGACTGAACAATGACCTTTTTTCTTTTCTTCCTTCCTTTCCTTTATTATTCCCTTCTTTCCTTCCCACTTCCATCCTTCCTGATGTTGTCACCTGAAACTTTTCTTCACAGTGAGCTCAACAGTTCTTCATTTTATTAATATAATCTGGCAGCGATGACTTGTACGACAGTGTTGCCTCCGTGTGTGGTTTTACAGCTCGGCAACAACAACATGATTCTTCAGTCTGTCCTGTAACAAACAAGATCATAGGTCGTCTGTCAGCAGGTCACTATGACCCATAGTTAGGTTCTGTTGCTCGGCGACATCTAGTGGTCGTAGAGATGATGACAGGAGCAAAGGGAAAAGTGCGGTGACGTAGTTTATAGAGCGACAAAGTCCACGTCAGGAGGAGGTTGGGGTGGATGGATGAATATGACCCAGGAGAGCGGTGTTCGATTCCCATGTGACAGGAGCAGTTTATGTTGTTTCTATTATCCATGACCGTTCGTTGTTATTACTGTAACCATGGCAACAAAGATCGTCTAATGTTGAGGAAGAACTTATTTTAACCCAAACCACCATCTTTTCCTGAACCTAACCAAGACATGACTGTTATTATAGTAACCATGGTGACGAGGAGAGGTACACCAGTCCACGTGTTTATTATTGTAACCATGACAACCAAGGTCTGCTACACCTGCCACCATAGGGGCGCTATTTCAGGAGAAATGACCTGTATGGTTGTTCAGGTTTAGTTGGAGGACTGGTTGGAGGACTGGTTTGGGGACTGGTTGGAGGACTGGTTTGGGAACTGGTTGGAGGTTTGGTTGGGGGACTGGTTGGGGGACTGGTTGGGGGACTGGTTGGAGGTTTGGTTGGGGGACTGGTTTGGGAACTGGTTGGAGGTTTGGTTGGGGGACTGGTTTGGGGACTGGTTGGAGGTTTGGTTGGGGGACTGGTTTGGGGACTGGTTGGAGGTTTGGTTGGGGGACTGGTTGGGGGACTGGTTTGGGGACTGGTTGGAGGACTGGTTGGGGGACTGGTTGGAGGTTTGGTTGGGGGACTGGTTGGAGGACTGGTTGGGGGACTGGTTTGGGGACTGGTTGGAGGACTGGTTGGGGGACTGGTTGGAGGACTGGTTGGGGGGCTGGTTGGAGGTTTGGTTGGGGGACTGGTTGATCAGGTCTGTGTCTGTCAGCGGGTTGTGGAGCTCTCCTGCCCCCCTGTGAAGAGAGCTGCACAAACATCATCAGATGGCGTTAACATATTTGATGTGATGATAAACTCACTGTAGCTGCAGCTTTTCGTCCACGTTCATGTTGCTCACATCACAGAAGTCCATTTAAAAAATGTCAGTTGTTGAGCTGCAGACTGAAAAGCTTCACACCCAGATTCTCACCCCAACACAGAAGACCAGTGTGAGGTTGTGGTTTTCTAAACCTTCATCAGGAGCCTCACAAACATGAACCAGTGTACAGATCAGATATAATGTGTTGTCAGTGAGTGTTTTTCTGCAGCAGGTTTTGTTGCAGGATTTCTTCACAGCTAGTTTAGTTGATCCACTGAAGACACAGAGGTCGGTTACATCCGCTCCCACTGATGAAATGAAAGTCTATTTGTGCCTCTTACAGACACTACTTGGACTACATTTAGTTTCTTTTTCTGTCTCCACGATCTGGTTTATTTTCTTAAACTCCAGCGTCAGACAGCAGCTCTGTCTTTCTTCTCTTTGTGGAAAATGTCCTGCAGAAATTAGCTCTCCAAACACCGTTTCCAAAACGCACAAATTGAATAATTCGGCCCAATTAGCTGAACAAACACACACTTTCACGCATGTTAATGGGATTAACGAGCTGCTCTTAACTGTCTGTTGACATTTGTGTCTTTAAACCAACATCCTCTCCTGTAACGAGGCTGCATTGATTAACTCCTAGCAGCGCGGATGCTAACGGAGTGGGACACGTCCAGCTGAAGTCTCTCCAAAAACAACCGGACAGTGTTTGAAGTGTGAGCGAGCGTCCGGCAGACCTGAACAACAACACCAAGGTTTCCAGGCCACCAAAGAAGAAGAAGCTTCAGCCTGAGAGAGGCAGAGGAGAGTCTGCATGGAGCCGGTACAACCAGCTGATTAATTAACTGCACTTTATTTCAGAAAGTGGAGCAAAGTCCCTTAAAATGAATGAGAGATGGGTTTATTTTGTGCCTCGTAAGTCACAATAAATCGGTGAAGAAAGTCATTTTCCTTTCTTTGAAAGACAACAGGTGTCATATGGAGAGAGCCTCACTGTACAACATCAACCTGCTCTCTATAATATTGGTCCATTTATTATGTATGTTTACAACTGTAAGAGTCATTCAAAGAGACATTTGAGGAGCTCATTGAGCTACATTGTCGTTGTTGTCCTCTGATTGGCTGGTTTTCCTCCAAGGTGAGAGCCTGTAGCCTTTATACGGTTTGTCTTTGTGAAGTTTGCCTGATGAGGGTCTGAGGACGATTCGTCGTCAGGTTTGACAGGTTCAGGATTCTGTGATTTTCTTTCAGAACACACCTGTTTACACCTGGTATAAAAACCTGATCTGTATCCAGATACGTAATCCAACCTGATTTTCATTTCCAACAAAACTTTAACGTCTGTCCAACGTGTCATTAGAGTCCAACGTCTTTGAAGGACATCCAGCGCTTGCTGGGACGAAAGAGGAAAAGACACCTATTTGTTGTCTTTCAAGAGTTAGATGAGAAGAAGAAGAATATCAGTGTAAGAAAACCAATGAAATATGTTGGTTTTCAGATATAAACAATTCTTCACAATCTTGATGAAAACATAATCCAGGCAGCATCATGTTTCTGTTGTTACCTGTTAAATTAGTCTCCTAAGAGTCCTGCACGGTAGGCCAGGTGCTTCAATCCGATACACCTGGGTGTTGTACTCTGGGTGAATGATGCCTCAGAAATCACAGGTTTGATTCCACAAAAACTGATTCTCAGCTCAAACTGGCCCAAAGTCGCATCCACGATCCAAATCTGGCAGCTGTTGTATGTTTCAGTGCCAGAACACAGCCGAGGGTGCCGACACTGACCCACAGTTGGCCCAACTACGCAGGGACAGTACTGACGTGAAGGTTGGAGCGTTCCTGATCAAAGCTGGATGAACAGGAGGAAATTCAGAAGTAACGAACTGAACAAGCAAAGACAAAATTAATCTGTCACTGCCACATTTTTATTGATGCCAAAATAAAGTCGGTGCATCACCTTCCCTCCTCTCTCCACTTTAAGCTGATGTGCTGTTAAATCTTTACTTCCATCACCTTGAAGTTTCTCCTCCCTCCTTCTTCATCCCAGCGTCTTCCTGATTCCCCACCATCCTGGCGCCACGAGCAAGGATTTTTTCTTCTTTTTTTCTTCTCTGTCAAAGTTCCTCGCTGCTCCAAGCCTGTGGACTGGACTGTTGTAACAGATACGACGGGCAGAAAGTTCAAAGTCCTCCCTCCCGTTTTCAGTGAGCGTCCTCTCTGTGAATAAAGCCTCCTCTGTGAGTCCGGTTTGCAGCCTCATTGTGGCGTCGATGGGAGCTGACAGTGCGTTTCATCAGAGTGAGACTTCAGATGAAAGCTGTCTGGACCTGGGTCAGGACGGGGGAGGAGTCCACTTATCGTCAAACAAACGAGCAGCGCTGCGTTTGACAGTCCAGAGGCCTGAAAACCAACGAACCTGGAGCCGCTTCAAACACGGGGCTTTATGTAACTCTGCTCTGTGCTCAGTGTTATTATGAGATGTTTTATGAAAGTTAACATGACTCAAGATGAGCTCATTTTTCATTTTCAAGTGAAGTTTACCATGGAGATTACAGTCATGGCCTGATCAGCCTGTTGGGACCCCGGTAACCCCCTCGTTCATCCAGCTGTCCTCTTTGTAAAGATTCTGTCTGCTGGAGTACTACTGAGTGGGATCATTATTATATATTATTATGTATCATTACATATGCAACACAAGCACAACTGAAACTGTTTTGTAAGAACTGAAGAACATTTCATCATCGTCAGTTTCCTCCTCTCATCTATTATCTACTGACTTCCCTCTGTTTCTTTTGATATTTTTATCTTTATTAATGAATTTAAACTTAATCACAAGAGAGAAAATCTTCTTAAACAAAGAGACTGTCCTGTAACAAACGAGCCCACAGGTCATCTGTCAGCAGGTTATTATGACCCACAGTTAGGTTTTGTTGTCAGGTGACATCTAGTGGCCGTAGCAAATAAAGCTTCTGTTTTCTTGTTAACTGCTGTTGTTAAACTACACATTAACACGAGGACCTTAAAGCCTGCTCCACAGATTTAGCATTGCACTGTCACACTCATGATGGACAGTTAAAATCAATGCAGCAGAGTCAGCTGTAAGTCAGAACGGCAGCACAAGGCTCAATCAGTCACAGTTAGGTTAACAGTCAACAGCAGAGAAACACAAGAAACACAAGAAACTTGTTGACAGAGCAACAAAGGTCTCCAGCCAGAACTCAATCAGGTCGTTTCAGTCGTACATGTGGTTCTTTCCCCATGAAAACTGACCACAGGATGTGTCATTCAGTCGATCCACCACTTTGGTCCAGACTGTTTCAATATGTCACAGTTCATTCATGTTCATTCAGTTAGTCTTTCTCTGCCTGCCACCTGTCATTCAGACCCTGCCACTCCCACCTGCCCCACACACCCCTGCTCACCTGGTCCTCATTCCCTCGTTAGCTCCCAGGTAGATACTCAGGCCCATCTCACTTGCAGCTGTAGCTTTCTAGCCTTCACTCTACTTTTACCCCCTGTCTGTCTTCTGTCAGCCTTTTGCCCGCTCCTTTTTACCACAGTCACTTGGTGTTCCAGTCATTTACACACCTCCACCTGTTTCATTCAGTCTGCCCTCCAGTCCTTTAACACGGTTGCAGTACCAGGCTTTGGCCACCAGATGTCGCTGTTGAGACTGAATCTAACACTTTGAAACGATGAACTTTTTCTGGCACAAACAGTTCAGTTCTTTAGAAAACTGTGTTTCCTGATTCGTTGCACAAAAACCCTGTGTTCTAGGCATCAGAAAATGATTCGCCTTTCACAACCAGCTGTATGTGTGTGTTTCCATCTCTTTAGAAAGCTGGCCTGTAGCTGGTCATGGTGATCCTCTGTAAAAGCTGTTAAGGCTTTGTTGATCTTTGTGATTACATGTCATCTTGGCTCTGGCAGGTCCGAAGATTCGTGGGAGGTTCTGAGAAACATTAATGCGAGGGAAAGTGTTTGGCTGATGTGGACGGAGCTTTTAGCACATTCCTCTGCAGCAGAACGTAGACGTGGTCTGGGTTCAGTCCTGGTTTGTCCGCGCTTCGCTCTCCTCCTGCAGAAAACTGGGCAAACTTAAAGCCAGTCAATCAAACGGGCTGAATCTGAGTCAGCAGGTTGTGGATTCTGCCATGCTGCCGATAGCTGAGCTGGCTGTTACTCTTCTCCCTTTCTCCGCTCTGAAGAAAGGTACTTCTGTTTTTAAAACATGCTCTCTGCTTTTTTTCTCTGTAAGGAAACCTCTCAGGAAAATCTTGACCTCCACTTGGAGTGTTACAAAGATTATTTAAACACCAGCTTGCCACAGTGGTAATAATTACAAGTTGTTTTAGACCTACTACTAAAATCTGATGAGCTTATTGATGATTTTATGTGACAAGTCCAACCACATTATTTGGTTGACCCCCAGTTTCATATAATAACTATAACATATAACCCTCATTGTGACAGTGGAGAAACAGAGCTAAGACTAAGTGCCCAGTTAAACCAGTATTTATGGCAGCAAACTTCGGACTGAAATCAATTAATTGAAATGGACCTGCCATAATTTGTGGATTTGCTCATGAGAGGAAAATAAGTGAGTTCAACTGTGGTGAACAAAGCTCAGACTTGTGGCCTTGACCAATCGTCTCTAAAGCACAAAAATATGTTCAGCTCAAAGTAAAGGATGAACTACTACGACTGGTTTAAGGACAGTTCTGATACAGAGTCTGTGCAACAAATATGTCTCTTTCTTACACTGTGTTGTCCAATTAAAGGCTAAGCTAGTGAGGCTTGCAGTTAGCAAGCCAGGCTGCCTGACGGTGTATTGAACCTGGCTGGGGCTAGCATGTTCATAGATACAGGGGGGTCAAAAAGTCTGAGATGAGAAACTTCTTTCGGTCTTTACACGACTTCTGTCATCTCCTGTAGGTACAAACAGAAACACCATCAAAGTCTTCCAGGTGCGACATCTGAAACTGAGCTGTGACTTCTGTAACAAAGGTTACAGAAGTCCAGAGTCAGTCCCCCACCACAGCGTCTTTGCAGCAGGTTAAATAATAACTTTTCCCTTCTTCACCAGTCGACCTCTCCACCTACCACCTCCTCTACATCCATCATCCTCATCTCGACCTGGCAGCTGCTTCCTGAAGACACTGACAGCCTTTATGCCCTGTGGATTTTGTGGCTTAAGGTCTCTGCCACTCTGTGCCCACAGAGCGTTCTTGGAAGTCCAGGGATCCACAAAGCCTCGCGGCTGCCTCAAGCCTTCGGCCCACGCCGCAGAACAGTAAACCTGGCAGAGGCTGAGACCAGACTGTGGTCAGCCCCAACCCTCAGAGCTGGAGTCACGATCTCCTCAGTGTGAAGGAAGTCAACACAGAGCTACACGAAACCCCCGGCACACAGGCAGCATCGCATACAGGAGGCCACTCATGATGCCGAATGACTACAGCTGCTCTGTTTGATAACGTCTCTGGACAAACTGATTCAATATTTGCTGTTTGATTATAAAGTTTGACTCTTTTGGGTGAATTCTGGATCATTACAATCTGAGTTTTTGTCCATTTCTGTGACACTGTACTCATCAGAGAAGACGATATCAACCCCCACCTTTCCATGTAGAGACACCAACAACTCCAGTGTGTCCCCTTAAAGCTGGTATTGATTTCCAGGTGTCCATGTGTTCACAATCAGGACTCCAAGGTGTCCATGTAGAGAACACAAGTCCACGGACTCCCAGGTGTTCACATGGTGATGATAACGAATGGTAATGATTGACTATTGACTCCAAGACGATAACGACTCCTGGGTTTCCATGTAGAGACAATATTGACCTCCAGGTGTCTACAGAAAGACAATAACAGACTCTTGGGTTTTAATGTGGAGATGGTAACAAGTCCAGGGTTAGGGTCCAAAGACTGAAAATAATGGCCCCACACTGAGATTCTTTTTCCTTCACAGCAGGACGTGATTACTCTCGCACCATCTTTTGACCTCAAACATCGCATTAAAACTCAACCGTCATATTTTCTGTGTAGCGTTATGTGTGAGAGCCATTAGCAGGGCTGCACTTCATGAAAAGTATTTCATCTGCAGTGGGAAGTCTCCAGTATTTCAAACATTTATGTCGGGCAGAAAGCACAGCCAGTTATATTTTAATGGCCTCTGAGTTCTTGTCGATTTTGCTTTCACAATGAGCTCCACTGGGAAGCACTAACTTTAACTTTCTGTGGAGTCAGAGAGCTCGAAACCCTGAGAACGTTTAAATGTATTTCTAAACAGTCTTTTAATTCCCACAATAAAAAGCTGCAGTATATACTGAACGTCTTTGTATGGAATTGATTTCTAAAACTATAACCTGTTTCCTGTCAGAAGTGCTCTGTAAGGAGCTGCTCACAAATAATGGAAAATGTTGCTGCTAAGCGAGCACTAATAGTTGGATCCGGCTCATAAACATGCAGCTGTATATTAGAATTTAATTAACCATCAGAATCACCAGCTTGAGTCCCATTTTTCTGCTGTTTGGTTTGGAGTGAGTTTCACATACTTCAGGGTGAAGTCAGACTTTTTTTCATGTATCTGTAATGATTTTACATGTTTATGACTGTGACTCATTGAAAAGAATGTTTTCCATCACTGAGTGAGGTCTTTCTCTGCAGCCACCCACTGCTCCGTCTCCTCCACACACGCCCAGTTAACGCCCGTCAAACTCTACAGTACCTCCACCTCTCACACTGGAACACCAGCCTGCTCCCAGCACGCTGCCTGATAATGAGCCAAACATCATATTATTATAATGAGCTTCCACCTTCTACCTAAAGCCTGCAGGTTAAACACACATCATCCCACTTGGCCAAAGTCCAGCTCAAAATCTGAGTCATCTAAACATCACTGTCAACTGGGTTTGTGCAGTTCAGTCATAAAGTTTATTCTTAACCAACATTAAGAGTCTTCAGTCATGTCAGCAGCTCTGAGAGGGAGCACTTTAGCATAATGCTAACTAGGTCTGCAGCTCACCATTATTTATAAAGTCACAGTAACTGTTTAATTTATAAAACATCTGAAAAAAAAAAGTATGTCTCACCTCGGAGTAGAGCCGCTGCTCCTTCATGTCGAAAGGAGCCAGTTGAGGTGGTTCTGGCATCAGGTCTGGATGCCTCCCGGGCTCCTTCCTGTGGAGGTTCTCCAGGCAGGTCCAACTGGGAGCAAACCTCCGGGTAGACCCAGAACCTGCTGGAGGGACGACAAATCCCATCTGGCCTGGGAACAACTCGAGATCCCCCAGGAGGAACCGGATAACTGGAGAGAGGGACCATCCATCCATGGGTCTTATGTTGAGACAAAGAGAAGTTCGTGGCCTTTGTCAGGATGACCCTGAACAGTTAAGTTCTTCTATATACTGCAAGTGTGGCTGAGTTTTGACCTCTTTTGAATCAAACAACATTTGGTCCAGCTGCCAGAGTCCTCACAAGATCATTTCACAGCAGTCCTGATGTCTTTGTGTTGGTACCAAATCAAACTCTGACTCACAAGGCTTTAAATGCACTGACTCCTTCATAGAGCTCCAGTCTTGTCCCTCTGCAGACTCCGTCGTGCCCTTTTGATGTTGGTTATTTAACTGTTCACTGATTTAACAGAACATCTGTCGGTGGTCGAACCTTTGCCCATCGAGCTCCACGTCTTTAGAATAAACTTCCTCTGCACATTCAGCTGACAGCTCTGTGGAGACGTTCAAATACAGTCTGAAAAAACATCTTTTAATAAACTTTATCTTGATATATTCTCATTATTACCTGTTTGTGTGTGTTTCTACTTATTAAGTGCTGAGGCTTTTTTGGTGATGAACAAACTGAGTTTTAAATACAAGAAAGTACAGGTACCACACACTGGGTCATGTTTTACGTATTTTGACTGAATTTCAGAAAGTTTTATCCTAAAGAACAGTCGGCCTTAAAGGAGCTAAAGTTTTACTGCTACATAGCTAACATTAGCATTAACAGCTGAGGTTAGCTTCTTCAGACTGGAGGCTACAGCGACAGGCGGCCGGGCCCAGAGCTAGCTGGTTAGCATGCTAACCTCAGTAGAAGAAAAGTAGTAATAGAAATAAAAGAAGAACGAGTTAACATTAGTGTTTATTTCCACCTCTGGAGACAGATGTTGGTGAGTAAAGAATAAAGTTTGATGCTGAACTCACGTTTCTTCTAGACTGGTGAGTAAACAGCTGCTAATGCTAATGTTAGCTATGTAGCAATAGCTCAAATTTACTAATAGCTCCTTCAGTAAAGTGGGAATTTTCCCTTAAAGGTTTGTGAAGAAGGGAAAAGATTATCAAAGGTCATTTTCAGCCTCATGACCTTCATCAGGTTCTTTCTTACCTGATGAAGACAACGAACCAAAGCTACAGCTCTGACAATAACAATAACTCATCACCTGATTCTACTTATACAACAGTAGAGCTAAAAGTAGAAGCAGTAAAATAACTAAATCACTATTTGTGCAGCAGGATATTATTCTGGTCTTTGTTGGGACATTTTGTTAAAATTAAAAATTCTAAATTAAATGTAGAGGTTGTTGCTTTATTGTCTGCTCATTTTAAATGATACTTCTTGAACTGATTGATTATTACCAGTGTGAAGCTGATTATCAGCAGCTCGATGTCTTAGGCAACACTGCCACCACGTGGACAGATGACGCAACAGCCGCAGCTTCACAACCATCAGGATGGAGGGTGGCGTCCACCAGAGGTCAAAGGTCAGGGCAACTGGGCTCCATCTTTATGAACCATTCAACTGAATCTGACCAGATGTTTAATTGTTTACAGATGTTTAGATAATAAATCTGATGTAGCTGCAGAAATGTCTCCAGGTGAAAAATGAAGGGTTTTCATTTTATTTTAGACAAACTCCTCTTGTGACTTTTTAAAATAAAATGTATTAAACATTGAAGGATGACAGATGGTTTTCTGACCCTCATTTCATTGGGAAAACTGTTGACATATTTTTGTGCATCATGTATAATAAATTGTCCCGATGGGAGACAAACTGCAGTAAACCAAAGTTATTCTGTTGGTTTGTTAGTTCTCATTTTAACAAGTTTAAATATTTCTCAACTTTTCACAATGAAAATGTTAAAATAAAATCAGGTGGAAATCAATCTAAATATTTTTAAAGGTGCAAATTTAAAAGTTGTTTTTGATTTTTATATAATTCAGTTTTTAAGCTTTGTTGTATGTTTCATTTAATGGCTTTTGATTAATTTATTTTTCTTGACTTTGTTTCCAACATCAAATTTTCTCTTTGTTACAACTTAATTCTCAAAATCTCTATTTTCCAAAAACAAACCCTACAACTGTCACTGTTCAGAAACAGAAGTCAAAGTTTATTACACTAAAAACAAAATGAGTACAGAGGAGATATAACAAATACTCAGGTCTTTAACCTTTGGTTAACAAACTAGTTTGACCCATTTAAGTTGGTTATTGTTCATTTATTCATTTAACTTTTTCTGCTCAAACTTTTGACTTTATTCTCAAGCGTTTCCTTCAGGAACTCTCGATCTGCTGTCGTGTGGTGTTGAGGTGCGTTCAGGGACAAACAGGATGAATTTTATTTTAAAGTAAAAACCACTCATATGTGACGTCCCTTCTTCTATTATAGAAGTTTTATTATTTCCCGCACAAAGTGAAAAAACTGGTTTAGTAGAAGGTGTTTGGTCTCTTGGTGGTGAAGCGGGGTTTGTGCTGGCGACGCAGGACCCTGTGGGGCAGAGGGAACTTGATCTTGGAGTCCTGCAGGAGGAAGCAGAGGGAACAGTTTTCAGGAAACTCATTTTAAATGGGTCAGAAAATCCAGAGTTATTAATCATGTCGCCAGTTTCTGAACCGCCAGGTTTGAAGATGGAAGCTGGAAATCTGGAAGAGGAATCTGGCTTTTTGTCTGGCGGGTTTTTAAACTGGATCTGACAAACGTGGAGGCAGTCCAGAGAGAGACCCGCCGCGTGCTCAGAGAACAGAAACGTGTGTGGACTCACGTGGAACTGCTTGATGGCAGGTCTGCGACACTTGTTGGCGGGGATGACCTGCACCTTCATGATCTGGATGGAGTGGGCGCGAGCACGATGGCGAGCTCCCATATCACGATCTGAAAGACAAAGACGGTTTCACACATGTAGACGAACTGCACGATGAAGTCTCAGAGGTTCACGGAGTCTTCATCAGGTTTTATTCATCCTCCAACAGGAGACAAAACATCACTGTATCAGGTCTGTGTTTCACTGTGTCTTTCTAAACCACACACATGATGATGATGACGACGACGATGATGGTGACCTTCTCACAGACCTGTACTTCCAGCTGTTTGTTTTGGGTTTGATATGAAAACTTGCAGCAGCGACGAAACTAAAACCAACTCAACTACTGGAAACTGGTCTAGTTACTAGAATAACTAGTGAACAGTGTTAGAGCTGCAACGATTAAATCAACACATTAGCAAATATTTTAATAATTTAATCTTTAGTCATTTTTAAAGCAAATGTGTCAAATATGAGGATTTGTGCTTTTCTTAATCAAACATGACGATAAACTGAATCTTTGTTTGGCTCTGTTGGTCACAGACATCTCAAGATCCATCGATTAATAAAACATCAGCAGATTAACTGGTAATTAAAATGATAATTGCAGTACTTAATGGTAGTTTATCTCCTGAGCTGACAGAAAAACTAAAATAATTATATATATATATATAATTATTTTAGTTTTTCTGTCAGCTCAGGAGATAAACTACCACAGAACAAACCTCAGTCTGGACTGATCCAGATCCATCCCCTCCCGTGTTCCTGTCTCTGACTCATTACTCTGATAAAGCCACTGATAGAAATGTCAGGATTCACAGAGTCTGAAATCTGTTTCATCTGCAGCATCAGAATTTAACGACACCACACGACCTGCTGCTCATCAGGTCTGACAGTGAAGTTACAGTTAAACTCAGACGGATTCAAAAGATTCATGGGCCATGATTTAAAAAACCCAGTCGTCTTTTTAGTGACAAATTATTCAGCTTTGGTTCCATTTCTTTCAGGACAGGAAATAAAAACTGAGGAAATATTGATGTTTAATTTCTGAACATGTAAAAACTAATTCTATTAAATCTGATCAAAGATCTGTAGCCCTCATATCAAACTTGTTTTTGAAGATGTCAGAACATTTCTTCCTCTGCTGCTTCAATCAAACCAGTTTATTCTGTGACACACACACACACACACACACACACACACACACACACACACACACACACACACGATGAGGCGTTCACGGTCAGGTGTTGACCCTTGGATTCACTTTCTAAGGCACCGCAGCAGCAGAGAAAGGCGACAAGGATCAGTTTTCTGTCTGCACACCAGACACAGTCAGACCACCGACATGATGTGACCTTTGGGTTTGGGTGCAAATGTAGAGACTTCATTCATCTGTTCAATCACATGTGGATCCAGTGCAGGCTTGTCGGTCAGTAAATTGTGGCGTGTGTACTCACAGCACTGAGTGACGGCTCCAGAGGTGGTCAGGTCTCTGTACTCTCTGTACATGTTGTGGGTTCCGCTGCGAGAGTCGTAACGCAGCCAGATACCGAAGTTCTTCACCTTCAGAGGGGTCTTCTCATGGACCTGGACCAGGACAACAGCAGCAGAACGTCAGAATTCACATATCAGCAGGTTCACTGAACAACTGGAGGGTTTGTTTTTAATCAAGCAAACCGCCAAACTGGACTAAAGGTTCGTTATAATTCAGTCACATGGATGAAACCACATCATTAGAAAACAGCAACAACCCTTCATCATGTGAGTCACACAGGTTACAGGCTGCCCACACTGAACTGAACAACAGGTCACAAAATAGAAAAATAATCAAACTGTTTTATGACTGATTAATTATTCAACTCACTGTTTACACAAAATGTCAAACAGAACCAAGTTCCAGCTTCTTAATGAGGCTTTGCTGCTTTTCTTCATCTCATGTGATGATTGAGATTAAATACTAATGAAAATCAGCTGCAGCCTGAGTTCAGGGTTTGATGTTAACGTGAAAAACCTCCAAAGAGATTTACAAGTGAAGGACAGTCTGAAACATTCAGACAAACACTGAGACAACAGGACGTCACTGTCTGAACGTCATTACACAGGGAATGACAGATCTGAACGCTCCTCTCACGGTGCCTTCACAGACCTGACCACTGACAACAACAGACTTCAAACTCAGGTCTGAGGGCTCAGTCCAGAGGGTGAACATCACCCAGTCACCACTTTAACCTGTGCAGCCTCCTCACAGCGACAAGCTGAACCTCTCATGTGCTGACACCTACCAGGCCACAGTAGACTGTCTCTCCAGAGGCCTTCTTCATCTTCCTCAGCTGGGAGACGAAGTACCAGAAGCGGGACTTGGCCACGACATGGTTGGGGGCAAAGATCCTCATCCGGTACAGAGGAGGGGCAGGGTTCTTGGCAGAGGGCAGCAGACGCCCAATGACTTTATACTCCCTAAGCTGTGTGCAGAAAAAAACGCTGTTAGTATAATCACATAAACACTGAAGTGCACAAGGCGTTCACAGTCCCAGGTGTTGACCCTTGGATTCACTTTCTAAGGCACCGCAGCAGCAGAGAAAGGCGACAAGGATCAGTTTTCTGTCTGCACACCAGACACAGTCAGACCACCGACATGATGTGACCTTTGGGTTTGGGTGCAAATGTAGAGACTTCATTCATCTGATCAATCACATGTGGATCCAGTGCAGGCTTGTTAGTAAAATGTGACCTAATGAACTTAACTTTCACTTCAGCCACTTTATCTCTTTTATTCATCAATGTTTACTTTGTGTGTTTTTCTCTGTATGTGACATTGAGTCACTTTAATTGTTAAGTGTTCATATTTTAGAGTTAAACCTTTATTTACACAACAATTGATCCGTTATTTAATCTACAGAAAATTAATATGCAACTATTTTGATAATCCATGAATTGCTTTAGTCAACTATCTCCCAGTGTGAGGACGTGTGCACTTCATCAGATACGTTACAGTAAACTGAAGCTCTGGGTTGTTGACTGTTGGTCAAAGAATAAAAACATCACTTTGGACTCTGGGAAATAAAAATGATATTTTCACTGTTCCACAGCCTAAAGAATCAGTCAATTGAGAACAGTCTGCAGATTAACTGATGATATTGATCGTGACAGAATGAATGCCTCCTTATTCAGCCTCAGGTGTGTGGGTTTCTTCATGGCTTAATAAAGTCATATTTTACAGGAGTATTTTTGGTGATTTATTGTATGACATTAAATAATCTTCCAGTATGATGAGATCAGAAGGTGATTAATGTTGTCTCCAAGTTTTACAATAAAGTGTAAACACAGTCCCCAGGTGCACACAGCACTATATGCAGAATTAAACTAAACATAATAGGAGGTTATTTATGTTTAAAATATCTGAGGCAGTCTGTAACAGGTTTTCTGCAAAGGAAAAACTAGTGACCCAGACTAGTGATGTCAGACGGTCAATTTTAACACGGTTACTAATCTATTTAGTGTTTAGTGAGAAACAGCTCGTCTCTAACCGTAGCTGAATATTTATAATTACACATCAGAGTCAGTGAAACACACACCGTCCCGTCTCCGCACACCGTCCACATGGTGCCGCGGACGCCATGTTGTAGCCGCAGAAGCTCTGGGACCAAAACGCTTTAAACTATCGCTTTAACGTGGACTTTTTAGAAACATTTACCCATAAATCGTTAGAATATAACTTTATATGAATATATCTGCTCTTTCTGGTCGTGTGTGGTAAGATGAAATGGTTAAATAAAGGGTTTTACGTACTGTGCCGGACGCCTTCATGGTGTCTCTCGCTCACTGCCACAGTAAAAGAGGAAGGAGAAGGGCGGAGACTGCGCATGTCAAGAGGACGGAGCGGGGAGGGGGGGGGCGGGAGGAGGGAGGAGCGGCCTGAAGATGGTTTCATACTCGACAGGGTGGAGCATGAACACACACATTATTATAATGTAGTTTATAGTCTGTAGTTTATCATTTGTACAGTTGATATTTTACAGGGTCATTAGAAAATAATTAAATTCTGATTTCATGTGATGGATTTGACTGTTTCTACCACAGTGTGGAAAGAAAAGTTAGAGTTAATAGCAAACTGTTGTATTATTCTGAAACCACTGGAAAGTAAAAGCACCAACACTATTTAAAACCTCTGTTCATTAAATACATCTCTGTGAAAACAGATATAATTTCAATTAATCATAATCCAGTCCAGGTTTCACAAGCGTGTCTTTTGCGTCAGATGGTCAGAAACTTAAAAACTGCACTAAAATGCAGCATTTGCCCTCGTTACTTTCCACCACTGGTTTTAACACTTCATAGAGATTTCACAAAATGTAAATATGGGCGTTTAAACAGAGGAAAGGCTTTTAATTTGATGTCATTTTATAACTAAAAGAAAAAAGTTTCTCTCAATTTTCCTACGAATCAGAAACTAACTTCAGGAAAGTCCGCCAACATATATAGAAGAGTCCAGCACAAATAACACATCAAATAAAGTCTATTGATAAAGTGTGTGACATAACTGTGGGGTCTATATACAAGATGTAAATAAATACAGTGGTCGTTGGTATCGGTGGCTCTACACTGGTGTGGATGAATCTCTTCCTGCGGCCGTGACCCGGATGTGACCGGGCGGACACGCCGCACCGCCGCCGGAGTCGTGTGAGTCCAGCCGACGTGCAACTGATTCTGGAGACTTCGCAGCGGCTTCGTGATGAGTTAACTGGGGCGAGAGAGGGGCGGAAAAACACCGGATGAATTAAGTTCTCACTAAGGTAAGCTTTACGGAAAATGCCCTTTGTTCTTTATTGTGCTTTGCTTGTGAACAAACGGCGGCGGACTTTGTCATCGTGAGATTTTCACAGCGGAGGCGAGCGACACAGCAGCAGGTAACGTTACCGAGCCGCGATAAACAGGCAGAAAACACTGTAAAACTGCCCCCACCTCTCCCACGCGGTCGGTGTGGCTGTTATTAACCGCCCCCCGGTGATGACCCGGGTTTTATCATGTGTTACCGTGCCAGGATCACACAAACAGACGAGCTCTGAAGCTAACTAGCCGGCTAACCGAAGCTAGCCCGAGTTAGCTGCAGTCAGCTATTTTGTATTGGGGTGAAGTTGTTAGCATGTAGCACTGCAGTGTCAACTTTTAGAGGAGTGGCCCGGGGACCTGGTCTTTATTCAGTCTTCATCCACAAACCAGGACATTTATGTGGCTGTTTAATCACCGATATGTCTGAAGGAGCTTTTTTATTTGTGGTGTTAACGTTTAAACGGTCGTTGGGTCAATAAAGTGTTGACAGTGTGTTGCATCATGTGGACTGGTCTCCATCCTCTACAACTACTCAGCGGTGTCAGAGGTGATTCTCATCTGAGGCCGAGCTGAGACGGTATGTCGGTTACTCAGAGTCGATCCACAGAAGAATAAACTATTTCAATTATCTTGATAACCGATTAATCATTTCATTCATTATCAGTCAAACATAATGAAAAATATTGTTAGTTTGAGCCTCTCAGGGTAGAGTTTTCTCTCATTATTAATGGAGTGTTTGGACTTGTCCCCTTCAGCTTAGACACATTTAGATGTTTCATTGTAATGGCTGCAAATGATGATAATCTTTATTATTATACACTTAATCCATAGCCTATTTCCTGATTAATTGATTAGTCATTTGGTTTCTCATAGTCTAAAGTGAAGTCTTCAATTGTTTTGTGTGATCCGTAGATATTCAGTTTACTATTTATAGAAGACGAAGAAAATATTCACATTTAATCTAAACCAAAGGATATTTTTGAGTAATTGACTAATTGTTGCAGCCATATTGATTAAATAATCAATCAAAATATAAGCATTATTTGCCATCCTCGACAAAAGTACATTTACTTAAGGCCATTTTGAGCTACTTGTACCTCATTATCATTTTTTTTTTTTTTTTTAATTTTTCCTTTTACTCATCACAATTCAGAGGGAAAAATTGTATTTTTACTGCATCATGATTATTCGAAAGCTTTCTGACAAATGGTTGAGATAAATGTAAACCAGTGATAATACTGTTTGTGGCGCTTTACAAGGAATCAGTGTTGTGGCCTCATGTCATGGTCACATGACTGAGCTGTTATCAATAAAGCAAAGATCAGAAAAAGAAAATTAACCCAAGAAAAGTAAATCAAAACTGTGTTTCTTCTTCTTTCCTCTTATGAATCATGTGACGAGCCCTCAGATTTATCTGGTGACCCTTTGGAGGGGCCCAACCCCTATGTTGGGAACCAGTGCACTAAACTAAATGTGTATGAGGTAGTTAAAGCAGCTCCACATGGAGCAGCTAAAAAACCCAGTGGGTCATTTAACCAAACTCACAGTGTCTCCAGAATCTTTGTTCCCATCTGGATGAAAAATATTTTGTTCACTGAACAATAAAAACACATTTTAACCTGTTTCTCGAGCTGTGACTGTGTTTGCTCAAACGAATAAAGATGGTGGCTGGAAGGAAAATGGAGCCACAACATGAGAAACAGGTTAAATATGTTTGTTGTCGTTCAGTAGATCGAATCGTATCAAAATAAGATTTCATCTCTTCTCTCTGGAGGCTCCGAGCCTCCCTTCTGATTGGCTGACTGAGTGATCCAATAAAAATATAGCAGATTTCAGGTAAACACTCAGAGAAACCAAATCCTGCAAGGTTGGATGGTGGGTCCAGGTGGGCGGGGCTTGGGGCGTGGCTGCGGGCGGTGACTGTTTTGTTGTGACATCACAAAGTTCCAGAAGTCCTGACGGCTGGTTTTAAGGCTCAGTGTCTGAATACAGGCTGTGTGCATTTCTCTGTGGACTGAGGCTTTGATACTTTCACAGTATTAATATAGAACCTAGACCTGCTTTATAATCACAAACACATGGACATCTACCTTTAGACTGGATGGAGCCTTAACACTACTATAAATAACACATCCTTCCTTTGTGAGTCATACTGCTCATCAGATCCAGACTTTCTCTGGTCAAACCTGCAGTCATGTTACTCCAGAACATGGTAGAACATGTGGACTTTGATTAAACAGTTTAATCAGTGAGAATAAACCAAACTTTAACCTGAGGTTGGTGCGTGTGTGTGTGTGTGTGTATGTGTGTATATATATATATATATATATATATATATATATATATATATGGCATTGTATTGTTATTTTCTGTAACATGTGTGAACAGGAGCCTCATCAGTGTTAATGCTGAGCTATGTGAAGAGGTTGTATTCATAGATCCTGCGGTGAGAGGGTGGTTCACTGTATGTTTGACCTCCGGTGTTTCTCTCTGCTCTGATGCTTTAGATGAGAGAGACCTGCCCGACAGCAGCACAGAGGAGTGAACCCGCCCTGGAGGAAAGCTAACCCACGAATGGCCTGCCAGTCTGTCGCTGCAGTCATGGACGAGCAGGCCCTGCTGGGGCTCAACCCAAACGCCGACGCCCGCTACAGGCAGAGGGTAAGACGCCCCGTCCGTCTGACTGGTCCATGAACGTCACACAGTCTCACTGAGCTGCTGTGTTGTCTCTTTGCTCCGTTCGCAGCAGCATCATTTCACCTTTCACCTGTAACATGTGTTTTAGTTTTTGGTCCTGAAACATTTCAGTCTGAATAAAGTGAAGGTTTTATTGAGACAGGAAGCTGGTGGAGGGAAGTTCATCAACACATTCAGCTTATGTTAAAGTGAGTTCTGGACCAGTTCAACAAACATGGCTGCTCATGTTTCCCAGCTCTAAAACTTTGGCTTATTTGGCAACAATATTGATGATCCATTAATCAATAAACCATTCAGCTTCTCGGTTGATAAAGTTTATGGCTTTTCTTTGTTTTCTATCATAGTGAAATCTAGATCTTTATGTCGTGATCTTGTCCAGGTGGATTCTGGGAAATTACAGCAGAGATTTCTCAAAAGTTTATAAAACAAATGATGAAGTGATTGTGTGAGAAATGTTATTGTTTCAGTCTAATTTTATTTGATGAAAGACTTGTAACATTGGTCTTGTTTTATTTTAGTAATAAATTAGTTGCTCAAAACCTTTAGTGTAATTTTAGTCAAACATCCAATAGACTGATGTTTTTATTTCTAAAAGAACAAGTTTGGTTCAAACAGACTGAATCAAAGGTTTGTTTTCTAAAGTCAGTTTTATTGTCTCGTCTTCATCAGGAGAGAAAAGACAATAAAAACAGTGATGATATATTTGTTACTAACAAACCAGCATCTGTGAGTTTGTGTTGGAGCCTGGGGAAAGATAAACAGACCAATCAGGTGAAGTCTGACGACCTGTTGACATCGTCACCAATAGATAGGTCAGGTACACAAACAGTGTTGACACAGTTTCATTTACAGTCAGTCAGATTTTCCAAAATGTCCACTGATGTAATGGAAACAAAACGTGGAGGTGCAGACAGTTTAATGTGAGTGAGATAACGGGATCAATTTAAAGCCTTTTTGTTTTTTAATTACATCATATCATAACACAATCAGCTGATTATTGAACCTTTGTTTGTTTCTCCATTTTCTATCAATCAATTCAGACCTATTTTATTTTATTTTATTTTTATCTGCAGCTTGTCTCATTATGAAAAAACACTGATGTTGAAGAGCAGTGATGCAGTTTAGCCTGAAGAGTGAGGCTGATGTGTAAAACCATCTGGATCATAAACATGTTACATTTAATTAATGTGTGATCTTATATTCATTGAGATAAACCTGTGGACAGTTTAAGTGGAAACAGGAAACTGTTGTAAATCCAGATACTGTGACACAAACAGGAACAAATCATAACTATGTGAATCAACTGGAGAGTTTGACTCTGTGTGTGTGTGTGTGTGTGTGTGTGTGTGTGTGTGTGTGTGTGTGTGTGTGTGTGTGTGTGTGTGTTCAGGCCATGGCATACTTTGAGCAGCTGAAGGAGTCTCAGGATGCCTGGGAGGTGTGTGCAGAGGCTCTCGCTAAAGGGATTTACAAGTGAGTTTGTTTTGATATAATTAATCTGAAACGACTCATCCTACTGTCGTACTAATGATGTGACCCCCCCCCCCCCCCCCCGGTGTCATGTTTGCTGGGGTTTAAACATGTTGCTCTGCTTATTTCAGTGACGACCACGTGAAGTTCTTCTGCTTCCAGGTGCTGGAGCATCAGATAAAGTTCAGGTACGTTTGATGTCCTGATGTTTCCTGCAGTCTGATCTGAGTGAAGTGTCTCTGTCTCACCCTGTGCTGCTGCTTGTGTTGCAGACATGCTGGTCTGAGTGCAGTCCAGCAGCAGCTCATCAGAGAGACTCTGATGAAGTGGCTCCAGTGTCAGGTACAGTTCACCTGTCGGCTGAACTTTACCTTCATGCGTCCTCTGTGCTCAGAGGGAACAGTTTAAAGATTCATGGAGTTTATTTGTTACATGACACAAAACCAGTGTGAAATAAAGTTTATACAAAACAAACAGGTGATGATTTATTTTTTGTCCCTCCTCTTGGTCGCCTGCAGCTGATGAACGCTCAGCCTGAGAAGCCCTTCATCAGGAACAAGGCAGCCCAGGTGTTGGCCCTCACCTTCATCATGGAGTACCTGACCCTGTGGCCCAAGTTCTTCTTCGACATCCTGTCCCTGGTGGGTCTGAACCCGCACGGCGTGGACATCTACCTGAGGACGCTGATGGCCATCGACGCTGAGGTGGTGGACAGAGACATCCTGCACACGCCCGAGGTGAGACGACGCTCTGATGATTTAAACATTCAACCTGAACAGTGACAGAGAGGAAGGAGAGGAGCTGCTGACAGGAGATGAGATTGATGTGATGAGTACAGGAAGAGGAAGTTCAGTTCTACAAAGTAAAACCCACAAAGTAGTGAAACGCATAACTGAGATGGTTACGCAATAACAAACTGGTTGACAAGGAAACAGATGAGGCTGTTACATCACACAACAGTGTCGTTTTATCTCTTCACTGAATCTTTACAATCTGATCACCTGAGACTGAACCTGATGCTCTGGTGTCGACGGTGTCGTACGTTTCCCTCAGGAGACTCGCAGGAACACTTTGATCAAAGACTCCATGCGGGAGCAGTGCATCCCCAGCCTGGTGGAGTCCTGGTTCCAGATCCTGCAGACGTACCAGCGCTCCCACCCAGAGCTCACCTGCCAGTGTCTGGAGGTGGTGGGGGCCTTCGTGTCCTGGATCGACCTCAACCTCATCGCCAACGACCGGTCAGTCAGCACGCACACGAGGGACGGGCTGAGACACAGACTCAGTGATTCTGGGTTTTGTAACAGTTTGTCTTTTATTTTGAAAGGGTTAGAGATATCTCATTGGTCAAAACTTAAGTTGTAAAAATTACAGCTGTAATAGAAACATCTGGTTTGATCTGGTTCATAAAGTCCACATCAGCTGTTTCACAGACTGTTTTCTGTGTGTGTGTGTGTGTGTGTGTGTGTGTGTGTGTGTGTGTGTGTGTGTGTGTGTGTGTGTGTAGGTTTGTGAACCTGCTGCTCAGTCAGATGTCGGTGGAGGAGCTCAGAGAGGAGGCCTGCGACTGCCTGTTTGAAATCATTAACAAAGGGATGGACCCTGTGGACAAAACCAAGCTGGTGGAGTCTCTGTGCCAGGTTCTGCAGTCAGCCGGGTTCTTCAACGTGGAGCAGGTGGGGCTTCACACCGACACTGACATGAACAGTGTTAGAGAAAATGTTTGGCCACACAGCAGGGGATTATGGGTAAATTAGGGCAGTGTTAACAAAATAAAACTAGAGCAGCTGCACACAGTTAAACACTGACCGGTGGTCGTGTCAGGATTTTTGTGGCTCATTATGGATGTGAGAGGAACCAGGTCCAGGTCTAGGTCTAGGTCCACTTCAGAGCCACATGTTTGTGTTCTCCCCCCGAGGCCTCGAGTTCACAGCCTCTTCCTGCTCCTCTGTTTTCATTTCCCACTTCCTGTCTGCTCAGGAGGAGGACGTGGACTTCCTGGCCAAGTTCTCCCGGCTGGTGAACGGGATGGGTCAGAGTCTGGTGCTGAGCTGGACCAAACTCGCCAAAGCCGGAAACGTGAAGGACGCCGCCGAGACGCTGCAGGCGGTGGAGGCCAAGGTGCCGCTGCTGCTGCAGCTGCTGGTGCATGAGGACGACGACATCTCGGCCAACATCGTCGGCTTCTGTTACGAGTACCTGCACGTCCTCAAACAGGTGCTCAGCAGGCGTGATGATGTCATGATGATGTCATAATAAAGCAGGCTGCTGTTCATCTTGAAATAGTTGCAGAAATATTTTATCAGTGTTGTTTTTCTTGCAGCTTCCTCAGCTGACGGAGCAGCAGAAGACGAACATCGAGGTGAGTCTGTGCTTCTGAAACTCGCAGGTAAAAATGTTTGTTCAGGTGTGACGTGTTGAAAACGCTGTGCCTCCTCGCCACAGGCCATCATGCTCGCCGTCATGAAGAAATTGACGTACGACGACGAGTACAACTTTGAGAACGAGGTGAGTGTGTCGCCGTCACGCTGACACTGTCACTGTTGTCATCAGACAACAGCTGACCCTGTGCTCTGGTCTGCAGGGCGAGGACGAGGCCATGTTCGTGGAGTACAGGAAGCAGCTGAAGATGCTGCTGGATCGTCTGGCTCAGGTTTCTCCTGAGCTGCTGCTGGACGCCGTTCGCCGAGTCTTCACCAACACCATGCAGTAAGAGCCCGCCTTTGTTTAACTTTGTTCTTGACCTGGTTCAGGTGAGTCCTGTGACACTGACCCCTGCTGGTTGTTGTGCAGGAACTGGCAGACGGCGCCCTTCATGGAGGTGGAGGTGGCCATCAGGCTGCTGTACATGCTGGGCGAGGCCCTGCCGGCGTCTCACGGCGCCCACTTCTCCGGAGACACGGCGAAGACAAGTGCTCTGCAGGACATGATGAGGACGGTCAGTCACATGGCTCCAATGTCACATGACTGTTGTTTTCCACTGTGTGTGTTTGCGTCGCTGACGTCTCCTCCTCTCCTCCTCAGCTGGTGTCCTGCGGCGTCAGCAGCTACCAGCACACCTCCGTGTCTCTGGAGTTCTTCGAGACCGTCGTCCGATACGATAAGTTCTTCATCGTGGAGCCGCAGCACATTCCCAATGTTTTGGTGAGAGTCTGGTTCATTTTCCAACCAGCAGTGAGAGCAGTTCTGCTTCCTTGTTGTGCCTGACGACTGTGTTGCGTTCACTGACAGATGGCATTTCTGGACCAAAGAGGACTGAGACACAACAGCCCGAAGGTCCGCAGCAGAGTGGCCTACCTGTTCTCCAGGTTCATCAAAACCCTGCAGTGAGTCCCCTCAGCCATTTCACACTGTGACATCATGAAACATGTACCTGTTCACTGTGATGATGATGATGATGATGATGATGATGCTGCTCTCTGCCGACAGTAAACACATGAATGCCTTCATCGAGGACATCCTGACCAGGATCCAGGACCTGCTGGAGCTCGCTCCTCCTGTAAGTGTCACCACGTGAATCTTTACCCAGAAACCCCAGCTTCATCTCACTGATCCAAATTCAAATGTTACCCGACACCTTCATCACTTCTCAACATCACCCTCCCTCAGGAGAACGGCTTCCTGGCGCTGCTGACCAGCGACGACCAGCTGTTCATGTTTGAGACGGCGGGCGTCCTGATTGTGAACGGGGAGAGTCCCGTGGAGAGGAAGCAGGCACTGATGAGGAGTCTGCTGGCGCCGCTGATGGACGCCTTCCGCCTGCTGCTCGCCAAGCTGTCGCAGGAGACGGAGGAGGAGAGACAGGCCGCGCTCGCCGACTGCCTGAGCCACGCCGTCGGATTCGCCAGGTGAGGATGACTTTGTTCATCGTGTCCAGAAACAGTTTGGTTGACTTCCTGTTTGAAAACAGCTGGTCCCCACATGGCCGACTTCAGAGTTGGTTTGTGGGTAAATCTCCAGGAAATTAATGTGAGTCAGTTTAATGTGGTGAAAGCAGCTGTTGTGGATCAGAACTGATCAATATCACCTCCGTCTGATGACTGACCTCAGATCAGAGAAGAGAAACTGTCAGTGAACTGTCAGTCAACAGAAAATTAGGGGACATTTATTTTGTAAATTGATTGATTGATTGATACCAAACTTGTTCTCATAGTGAACATTTGCTGCTGTTCTTGGTTTCCTGATAAACTGAACAGATTTGGGATTTAAACTGTGAACCATGTAAAAAAAGAGGTTTAAAGACATCAGAGTTATTAAGTGTTACATAATGAACCGTGTTTGCGTCTCTGCTGCAGTCGGACCAGTAAGGCGTTCAGCAACAAGCAGACGGTGAAGCAGTGCGGCTGCACCGAGGTCTACAGAGACTGTCTGCAGACCTTCCTGCCCGCGCTCAGCTGTCCTGTCCAGCGGGGGGTGCTGCGCAGCTCGGTGCGCTCCTTCCTGCACCGGATGATCATCTGCATGGAGGAGGAGGTGCTGCCCTTCATCCCCGCCGCCTCCGAGCACATGCTGAAGGACTGCGAGGCCAAAGACCTGCAGGAGTTCATCCCGCTCATCAGCCAGATCACTGCCAAGTTCAAGGTAGGCGGGAAAGCCGGTGGATTATAAAGGTTGTTGTGAAGGACCACCTGGTGATTAACAGGCTTTTCTCCCGTCGCCATGGCAGCGGCAGGTGTCCCCCTTCCTGCAGCAGGTCTTCATGCCGCTGGTCCTCGCCATCTTCGAGGTGCTGGCCCGACCGGCGGAGGACAACGACCAGGCGGCGGCTCTGGAGAAACAGATGCTGAGGAGGAGCTACTTCTGCTTCATCCAGACCATCACCGGGAGCGGGATGAACGAGGTGATGGCCAATCAGGGTGAGTCGCCACGGAGAGGCTGATGAAGTCACATCTGGTTGAACATGATGAAGAGCTGCAGGTGAACTGTTCTGTTTGATGACGACGTTTGTTTCCAGGAGCAGAAAACATCGAGCGAGTGGTGTTCACCATCATCCAGGGAGCCGTGGATTTCCCCGACCCCATCGCCCAGAAGACCTGCTTCATCATCCTCTCCAAGCTGGTGGAGCTGTGGGGTGAGACTTTTATTTCCTCATCGCTCTGCCTCGTGTTTGTGTCTGTCGTCTGCTGACGCTGCTCTGACCCCCCCCCCCCGCAGGAGGTAAAGATGGCATGGTGGGCTTCCCCGACTTCATCTACAAACACATCGTCCCTGCCTGCTTCCTGGCCCCTCTCAAACCGACCTTTGACCTCTCAGATGCTCAGACAGTCCTGGTGAGTTTCTGTACCAGACTCAAGCCTAAAAACGTGTCGTTCTGACTGTTGTCCCACAAGCTTCAGTCGTTGTTGTTTGTCTTCCAGACGCTGTCAGAGTGCGCCGTCACACTGAAGATGATTCATCTCAAACGGGTAAAAGCAGGTTTACTGGAGTCACAGTGACAACATGTTTCTTCCTCTGGGTTTGGCTGTAAATAGTTTCTCATCTGTTCTTTCAGGGGCCAGAGTTCATCCAGTTCTTGCAGCAGGAGTATCTGCCCTCGCTGCAGGTGTCACCGGAAATCTCACAGGTGCTGCTGAACTCTCACTGATGTTTTGTCAGATGTGTTTTGGATCATGAGTGAAGGTTAAATTAGACTCGAGTCGACGTGAGAGGAACTCAACTAAAAAACAGGAAAAATCATTTTTTAAAAACTGACAAACTCACCATGTGCAACAATTAACACAAACTACCTGTGTAATAATCAGATGTAAAAATCTGTCTGCATGAACTATGGTTTCTACATGTTTAGTAGTTAAGTCGTTTTTTCCACACATCACAATATGATTTGTTTTTCTTGTTCAGCTCTAGATTTTACTGTCATTTATTTTACTGTAATATTTTGTGTTTTTGTTACAGTTTATCATGTTGTGTCTTTGTGTAACAGGAGCTGTGTCAAGTGCTTCAGCAGCCGGATGTCAAAGTGCTGAAAAACTACATCAAGGTACAAATGTTTGTCTGTTTGTCAAATTGAGACGTTGTGGGGTCAGTGTGGGGTCTGATTTGTGGCTCAGCTGATTGTCCTCCGTCCTCTCCTCCTCTCAGGCGTTCTTTCAGCGAGCGAAGCTGTAGGAAATAAAACTGGAAGTTCACTGGGACTGAAAGGACTCTTCACAGGAAGTGGCCAAACTCGCCACTTCACAACAAAAAAAAAGGAACTTAGCATAGGAGCTGCTTTTGCACTTAAAAAGTAAATGCATAACAAAGCCCAGTCTGTCTAAGTCGGGAAAATGGACAGAAGGTCGGTGGACGGACACACCCCTCCAGCTGCCGAGGACGAGCTGTCCACGTGAAGGAGCTCGATTTCTGATCAGAAACGTGGAGAACTTTGTGGAAACCACGGAGTTGTGTGGAAAGGGCTTTTAGACGCGAACACAGATCTGTGGGAGAGGACGCTGCCGGTCTGGAAAACATTGGTATCATCCTGAAACTCCTCTCGTTTGTGTAAAGATAGCTTTACTCTAGTCGAATCTTTACAGTAGAAACGTTTCCAAACATGATAGATTTGAGGTTTTTTGAGTCATTTGCTGCCACAGAATGGATGAAAAATAAGGGCTGACCTGAATTATTTTTATTTAAAATGTGGCATTGATTCTTTTTTTTAATGTGTTGAGGAACAGAAGGTTGGTTTTAAGTTTGATGTGATCGTTTCAGCCCCAGGCAGATGTGCATCCGCCTTCCACTGACTTTCTTTTCCTCAGATACTCGGTTTGGAGCTTCGTCAGCCACTCGTGGTGAGTTCATGATAAAACTGCAGACATGATTATTGAGTCCATGGAGTGTTTTCCTTCCCTGGAAATATGACAAATTCTTTTGGCGTTTTTTAATTTCAGATGGAAATGAACATGAAATGCAGGAACAAAGTGTAAATAAGAGAATAAGATGTTAAAAAATGTAAATAATGTTCCTAGGTTTAGTTTTTTTTTTTTAAATCTTCATTCCCATCTGGATACTAAATGTGGAAGCTCATATCTGCCCGAAAATGGAAAAAAGTTAAGAATGATAAAAAATTAAAGTTAAAGCAATGAGTATTTTTGTTTATCATAATTTTTATTTATCATATTTTTTACTCAAGTCAAACTTTTGATGTAGTATCTCAGTGAAGTCTGACCTCACTGTTGACTGAAATTAGTAAAAAATGGACTGTGTCTCATAATTTTGACCTTGTGTGAGTTATAATTTTTCAATTACTATCAGATTAAAGTGTCTTATGCTGAGTATCTTTATTTATCATATTTTCCTCTATATTTTTGACTTGCTCATAGTTTTGATAGTCGGTGTTAAAAATTAAGATTTTGATTTAATGTCTCATTTTGACTAAAAAAGTCATTTTTAGTTACATAATAAATTTAACTTGTTTTGATTTTTGATGTATTTCCATAAAGTTTGTTCTTGAGCCAAAATGTTGAGTACATTTTTTGAATTAGTATCTTATAATTCTGATCTTAATTAATTAAGACTAAAAAGTCCTAATTACTATGAGTAATTTATTTTTTGTCATTCTTAACATGTTTTTTCTTCTTTTCTTGGCTTTAATGAGCTTCTGTACAAACAAACTAGTTCATAGGACTCACTCATGTACAGCTGGTGTAAAAACATGAATCTGCCCGTGTACAGAAGCAGGTCAGTGAATTTTATATGGAAGCATTTGTGACAATTCAGGACGATCGACTAATTGATTATGCAACGCTTTACTGCGAGCAATACTGTGAAGGAGCTGTCAGTCAGGACGGAACCAATCAGTGTGAGACGACGAGATGAAACTGTAAAAACTGACTGAGTGAAAATCCACTTAACCGCTGACCGTGCACAGATGCTTCTCTTCTTTAAAAACTGGGAACCTGGGGGACCCCCCCCCCCCCAGTAAATTCCTTGTAATTTAGTTCATTTGCCGTCAGTTTGAGCTTTTCTTAATACTTTTCCAGACAAAGTGCCTGAATGTGTTGCTTTCAATTGAACACAGGCAAACAGAATAAATAACAGCAGTTCAAAGTTTAAGTCTGGTGTAAATCTATGTTTTTCTTAAAGTCAACACATCCCTTATTTTATTTTTGGCTGGTGGCCCCAGTTTAAAAACACCTCACAAATATATAATTTAGTGGGGGACTATTTTCAGAGGTGGATTAATACACGATTGGAATTAGACGTTTGTTAGATGCATTCATTGGTTTGTGTTGAGATTTTTTGACAAGATAATAAAATGTCACCAGACTAATTAAATAAACTAAAAACAACTTCTCAAACTGCAGCAGGAATGTGTTTGATTGGATTTTTTTGATGTTGGATCACTGAGTAACTTCAGATGGTGTTTATGAAAAGATGCTGAGGCAGCAAAACCAAAATAACCAACAGTTTGACAAAAGGAAACCGTTACCGTCATAAGTTCTTTCACTCCGAATCTTTTCTGAGGAAGTTTCCTGGGAAGAAAAAAACATGTAGTTTGGCAAAAATTATATTTAATTATCAGAGCAAGTCAGCAGGGCATGAAAACAGTGTAATTTGTGTAAAGGCAGCCAATCAAATCAAAGTACATGAATAACAAAGTCTCTAAGAATAGATAAAGATAAATTAATAAATATTTATGTAGTTGTAGTGAAACTGCTCTTTGAAGAAAATCCCTCTGGAAATCAAAACATGCTTTTAAAGGGTTAGTTTTCCTACAATTATTACCAAATTAATTAATAGGAAACTTGAAGGAAATGTTCAAGGAAGTTATTAGGAAATAACAGAAGTTATGTTAAATCGTTACCAAGAAAACTTCTGAAGGTCCCGTAACGAGCTCAAACTCCTGTAGTGAGTTGTTAGAGAACGATTAACTCCACAGACATGAAACTGATCCTCTGGTTTGTAAATATAAAGAGAGTAATTTTGAATCAATGTTGTTTTTGTTCAGCTGTAGAAACTGTTTCGTTTTACAGCCTGCGACTGGGAATTGTTGTTTTTAACAGTGTTAAAGTTTTTCTTTCTTAAAGAAGAGTTCAACATTTGGGGAAATTTGTGTTTTCCTGTAGGTGAGATGTTTTGATTGATAAAAATAAAATTGAATTCAGTTCCCTTCACAAAAATGTTGAAGTCTTAAAGCGAGTGATCGATACCAGTGACGAGTTCCTCAGTCTCACAAAGAAATGAGTAACATTTGTTCCCCAAATCCTGAACTGTTCCCTTTAAAAAATGACTGTGTGACACATGAAATCTGTTACAATACTAAAACTCTATAAAACCAGAGACACAGTGGCTTCACTCAACGTCTGCACTTCACCTGCACTTAATTCACCTGTTGTTAAAGTGAACCAAGTCCCGTCGACCTGACGACTGTCCCCTCACAAACACCTGAAGTGATGTTTTCGTGTGATCGTTCCTCTTCGTGCTGCTGTAGTATTCACAAGCCGATCATTTACTTTTCCTCCCATCACACCAGGACGTCAAATTACTTTAAATGTCACCTCTTTAAAAAAATCACCTTTGTTCGATGTTCATTGATGGATCTTCAGGTTATCGCAGCCTGTTCGTATTTCGTTTTTTCCTTGAAGTCTTCAGCAGACGGAGCGGAGACCTGAGGTTTGCTCATATCTAAGAAAAACTTGCCAAATGAATGAATTTGTTCATTGATGGTGAAATGTGCTGATTTATTTTTTTGATATGGCGATGAACCTTATGTTAGAACCAATAAAGTGTTTGCTCAAAGAGAACCATGTGTTTAAGTCTCATGATCTGCTTTTTTCTTATTGTCAGCAAAAACTATGAAAAGACCATCTGGACACCAGATGTGGATAAATCCGCTGCTGAAAATAGTCCCAAACAAATGCTTCATATATCTTTATTCTATATTTGGTTATATACAAACTACAGTGTCCAGCTGTTTTAGGAAATTACTGAACCTTCTTAAAAATAAGACTTTATTTTAATGAGATGTTTTTCTGTTAAACACAAATCCTGTGAATTATTTCCTGTCTCTTGTACTTTGTCTTTTTTTATTCAGTGTTAAGATTTTGTCTGTTAAAGGGAGAGATAGTAAAATACTGACGTTTACTTTGGTCTGTAAGTGCACAATCACATGAAGAGAAGAATCATTCCAAAAAAACACAAAGTACTCCCAACAAAACCGCCCAGTAGTTTACTAGGGATAAAAATTTGAAAGTTGAAAGTAAAGAGAAACATTAACACTGTTTTTATTCATGTACTTATTCCACTTTCATCTACTTTGCTGTTTTTTCTATCGCTGTTGCCATAAGTAAAATTCAACATTTCACATTAAAAGCCTTCATATGGCTCAAAGAGTAATCGCACTCTTTTAATGTGAAGCATCTGCAGGAAGTGTTGAGTTACATTGATAACTTAAACGATAAAAACAACAAAGTAGAAGAGACAGAAATAATTAGTGTTAAACAGGAGCCCACAGTGAACTGATGTGTGTAATGTTCAAAAAGTTCAATCTACTTTTTCACGACTGACATTTGGAGTCAGCTGCTGAGTGACGCCACATAAAAGAGCTGTAATGGAAAATATCAGTAACTTCAGTGCTCAGTGATCACCTTTATTTGGACCACAGAGAACATGAACAGAAAAACAACATGTTTTCATGTCAGAAAATAAAACTCTCTTTTCTTTTCCTTATTTCATGCTCTGCAACATAAACTCAAAAAAAAAAAAAGAAATTGAGCGAATATCTTCATCTTTTCAAGATTCCTCTGGATGTGGATTTAGTCTCTTCTGTTTCTTTTGTCTTCACCTCTTTGTTCTGGTAAATTGTCTTTAAATAAAGAGCCGTGCAGCTTCAGCCTTTAATCACAGCGATGGGTCTCAGTTTTATTGCCTTCTTACTGATTCCAGCGTCGTGACACGTGTTGACCACGTCCGTCACGTTTTTGTACGATTCAGGAGCCTGAAAAAGAAAAAGTCATGAAGCTACAACAAAATATTTAACTTTGGAAATATCTGAAACAACAAAAATATAGAAGAAATATTTTTGGAAATAAAAACAAAAAACTAAAATTAAAAACTTAAATATATAAAATGGCAGGAATGGATCATGTGTACATACGGAAGATGTTTGGTGCCGTATAAAAAATTGAAGCAAATTGAAGTAAATGAAAACTAAATCTTTAAGTTCAGAGACTTTGTTCCTGTAACATCTGAACAAACGATTAAATATTCAAATAATAAAATAAATAAAAAAATAGTATTTGTGCTGAAGTCACATTTCAAGCACAATAAAAACATGTTCCTCACCTCCTCCATGACCAGTTTGGGTGAAGCCACTCGGATGGCGATGCCCTGGTCGGCCAGTTTGTCCAGGACGTCCTGGAAGTCCAGGTTCCTGCGGGACTTTGCTCGAGAGAGAGCGCGACCCTGAAACAGCAGAAACATGGAGGAGGAAGACGTCAGAATTTCATGTGGTGGAATAAACCATCTTAAACACCTAGATTCCCCTGAGGAAAAGTCTTCAGCTGGACGTGGGGTAAATGAAAGCATCACAAGCATCTGATGAAGAAGTGAGTGATCGACTCTTACCGCTCCATGACAGGTGGTGCCGAACGTTTCCGTCATCCCCTGCTCCGTCCCCGTGAGGACGTAACTGCAGGTTCCCATCGTCCCTCCGATCAACACCGGCTGACCTGTGAGCTGATGCAGTCAAACAAGAGGAAAACCTGTGATTCACCTGTAGAGCTCGTCTGAATGTCTGGTTAAACGGTCCGGGGGGTTCCGTACCTGGTAGTCGACAGGGATGAGGGGGTGGTGTGGGGGGAAGGCTCGGGTGGATCCTTTGCGGTGAACCAGGAGAGTCTTCTGTTTCCCGTCCACCATGTGTTCTTCCACTTTGGCGATGTTGTGAGAGACGTCGTAGATGACGTGCATGTCCAGGTCGTCCGGCGTGGTGCTGAAAACCTCGGAGAAGGCCTGAGAAATGAAGAGACACGACCGGGGGTCAGAACAACAGCTGGATCTTTACTGTTTATTTTGATTGGTTGGTCATCCATCCCTCCATCCCTCTGTCCATCCCTCCATTCATCCCTCCATCCCTCCATTCATCCGTCCATCCCTCCCTCCATCCCTCCCTCCATCCCTCCCTCCATCCCTCTGTCCATCCCTCCCTTCATCCCTCTGTCCATCCCTCCATCCATCCCTCTGTCCATCCCTCCATCCATCCCTCCATCCCTCTGTCCATCCCTCCGTCCCTCCCTCCATCCCTCTGTCCATCCCTCTGTCCATCCCTCCGTCCCTCTGTCCATCCCTCTGTCCATCCCTCCATCCATGAGTGAAACCTGAGCTGCACGCTGCGGCTCCAGGTGTGCTGTACCTGTCTGGTGAGGAAGGTCATGGACGAGCGGTTGACCCAGGCGTAGTTTCCTGCAGCGGCCATGCCCTTCAGGTAGTCCTGACCCTCCTGAGAGGTGATGCGAGCGCAGGCCAGCTGACGGTCGTTCACTGTGATCTTATCCCTTTTCATCGCCTTCTCCATGGCAACCAGAGCATCTGTCGTCAACAACAACAACAACAACAACAACATGTTTACAGGCTGAATAACTGCAGACGCTCACAGGAAAAGGTTCTGATGAGTCACACACTCTCACACAGTCATTTAAGTCTTTAAAACTGTGTAAAGCTGCAACAAACGATTCATTTCATTACTGATTAATCTCCCAAACATTTTTTCCATTAATCAATTAAATAATTAGTCTATAAAATGTAAAAAAAAGTGATTGTGATGGTTTTAATGTACTAAAGTGTCTTAGTGTTTGTCGCTAAGTGAGGTTCCTACCTGTGGCCACCTGGTGTCCGAGGCCTCTGCTGCCGCTGTGGATCATCACACACACCTGGCCTTTGTGGTCGATGCCCATCTTCTTGGCAGCGTAGTCGTTGTAGATCTCATCCACCACCTGGATCTCTGCGTAGTGGTTTCCTGCTCCCAGAGTCCCCAGCTTCAACACACAAACACACACAGTCTGCATCCGTTTCTACGCAGACGACGTTCAGGTCTACGCCTAAGATTCAAAATACCCGTCTGCTCTACACGACTGGACGGCCGAAGATTTTCTACAGTTAAATGTTTGACAACACAGAAGTTCACTGAGGACAAAGTCTTGGTTCTCGTTCATATAACCCCCCCCCCCCCCCCTGTGAATAAGTTTGAGAAGCACTGGGGCTGCTGGGATACCTGGGGCAGGCCTCTCTTCTTGGCCTTGGAGGAGACCTTGTTGGGGTCGGCCTGCAGCATCCTGCCGTACTCCTCACAGTGCTCCTTGTCCTCAGCCCAGGCGTAGCCCTCCCTCAGGGACCAGTCCACCCCCATCTCCAGAGCCTCCTCCAGGTCCCTGGTGATGCACAGGTGAGACAGGTAAACAGGTGGAGAAGGCTTGTGTTGTGATCTAGTCTCAGTCTGGATGGATTAGTCCTTACTTGGCTCCCATAGGAATCACTCCCTTGGACCCGACCCCCACTGGGATGTGGTTGAACAGAGACTGGGCCAGCTGCTCCTTCACCGGCTGCACGTCGCGCTCATCCAGGTTCGTCCTCAGCAGACGGACGCCGCAGTTGATGTCGAAGCCGACACCACCTACAGGAGAAAACAATACGACAAACACAGGGACATTTAGATTTTTACAGAACCATCACAGATGTTTGTTGGAATCAGCTGGTAAGTAACAAGAAATGATCATTTAGTTGTGAAAAAACTTACATTTGCTTTTTTGCTCTTAAATGATTGTAAATGTACCAGAAAATCAAAACTAAGAGCTAAAAGAGGCTAAAAGTCTCAGTGGAGGATAGTATACCTGGAGACACCACAGCCTCAGGGTTGTTCATGTCGAAGGCCGCCATGTTTCCGATTGCAAACCCGTATCCGGAGTGGACGTCTGGGAGGCCGATGGATTTCTGTGGAACAATGAGACGACCTCAGACCTTCAGCAGGTCCTCGCCCTCGCATCTCTGAGGGTTTACAAAGAATCACATTACTCACATGTACGATCCCGGGCAGCGCAGCCACGTTCCCGATCTGCTTCATGGCTGGAAGGAACCCACCCACACCTGAGGAAAAACAAAACACATGAACAAATCAGAGTAGACACCAGAGTCCACAGATGAAGGTGGTTTCAGTGGGTGTCACTGCTGAGCAGACCTCCTCCTCGACAGGCGTTACGAAGCTCCTCAAACATCAGCTTCTCCAGAGAATCATTGACGTAGAAATTCCCTTCAACCTGAGAAAAACAGAACCATGTCATCAGGGTATTTCACCGTCCAGGACTGGATTTCTCTTTAGTCTCTTCTGTGTGTGTTTTAGCTTTTTATTTAGTTGCTGATCAGGTTTTATTCTTGCATATTTATCTACTCTGTAGATAATAATTTAAATTATTTTACATGTTTTCCCATCAGCAGGATCCTCCCTTTGATTCGGCTCATGCCTTATAACTAACAGCTGCATCACTGAGCTTCGTCAGCAGGTTGAACTGTAGTTTGCAGCTGGTTTCCGGGATATTTTATTGTGACTACGTCAAGTTTGCTGGTGTCTTATTTTCAGGAGGAGTCCTGCCTGGTTAAAGTCTAATAACTGTCCGACATGTGCTGACTGTGTAGTGAACCATGGCTCACTCAGCTAACAAGCTAGCCACGTTAACATTAACAGAATCTCACCTGCATATTGGGAACAAATCCCTTTTTAATCCTCCAGCAGTTACTGGTGAGTTTATCCAGGTACTGCAGCTCATCGTTGTAACTTCGGCTCATTTTTCTGATCCAGAAATGTTAGATTTTTACGGTTTAATGCTGCGTTTCACCGCCTGTCTGATGCCAAGTGCCAGCAGGCAGAACGGTACGGAAAGCCGCAAGCAATTGGACATCAAAACGCGGTTGCTAATTTGGCATGACGCATGAAAATTTGAATACTAAACTATCACAATATGCAGCTACGAGGCTTTCAACAGCTCCTGTAACACTCAAATGTAAGGTGAAATCAAAAATGGTTTTTTTCTATTTTAGTGTTGTTTATGAAAAAGTCGGAAAATTATTCAACAGTGCACTCGCTTGCCATAGTTGTAGTCAAATAATATTTTGTCAAGTTCGCTAAAGATAGGCACACTAATGCCGGAAATGTAGTGACCGGCCTCCAGAACATAGACTGTATATAAAATAACTTTTACTTCAACTTTTAAATATGAAACCTAAAACACGAAATTTTAGTGAAATCTGTCAACATGTTTTTGAGCTATCCTGCTAAACACAAAGAACATTTTGTCATTTTCGTTTGTTTGTAAAGTGAAATAATGTAATATCAGTTATGCTGTATAACCAATGTGGACTTTCCACCAAAGCTCCATTAATTTTTCACCTGATTCTAGTGAACCATGTGTCTGAGTTATGGTTACATGTTTATTTGTGTTATCAAGGAATAACAGAACCTCATCAGCAAATAAACATCAAACATCACTGAAATATTTACACAACATTTTGTTTATCTGGTAACCAATATTATATGAATGTAACTCATAACATGCAAACTGACAAATGTTTCTAATTCTAATTTTTCTTTTATTTTGAGATCGTCAACACGGGATTTACTTTGAAAATTCCAACCGGAAACGCTGTGTTTAGTTTTGTTGAGTTTGACGCAGTTGCGCGGTCGCTGCTGGTCCGTGTTTACAGTGCGATTTATCAGAGAAGTGACATGAAACTCTGCGGATTTCATCTCTGTAATTCATCGTGTGAGTGTTTTCTGTTCGCCTCGAAGCTCGGGGTGTCTTCATCACCGTGAACCTTGGTTAAACGTTAACTAGCTGACACTGACTAGCTTCACTGTTACGCAGCAACTTGGAAACGTTAGCTAACGTCCAGGCTCCGCGATAGAAGCGAAAACGAAACGTCTCATTTCTTCTGAAATAACAAGTCGGACTTAAGTTAGATTTCCTGAGTCTGTTTCTGTGTAATTTCATTTATTGTGATGAGTTTGGCTCCTGCGTCTGTGTCTTTGTGATGATGTGACGACCCTGTGCTGTTCTGAGTTTCCAACATTAGTTAACGGAAAAGTTACCTGAATCTAGTGTTTTAGCGAAATTAGAAAATACAGTTTCGTTTGAAGCTAACTCAAAGACAGAGTCCACCCGAAGATAGAAAACAACGGGAATGACTCATCAGAAAATTAAAAGTGGTAGATTCCTGATGGGGTTTTGTTTCGCTACACGTTCATTCCGCATCAGAGCGAATCAATGACTGAAGCCTTGTTGTTTCTGCAACACTCAGCAGTTCCGCTTGTACACAGCAACGCACAGTCCCGTGATATTTACAGCACATTATTTTCAGTTAACTAAGGGTTGTGAGAAAACACAACAATCCTAAAATGGTCTGGTTTTGAAATGGACATTTTTTCAACCAAACTCCATGAACTTTTTAGCATATTTTAGTGAAATCTGTCTTTGCACAGTCCTGCCAAAGAACCACAGTGAATGCAGCGCAGTTTGTTAAAACAGATGTTTGGTGGTTTAGGAAGTATTTTATCTGGTATGTTAAATGACCACAAGTGTGTGCGCACCACCGTTCACATGCTTTAATGTCCATTTTGTCTGAGTGTGTTTTTCATGCTGAATTCAAGATAATATATGCAGTCATAGTATTAGGTACACTGTGTGGACAAAAGTATGTGGACTAATCCAGTCAAGTGAGAGCAGAGATTCATGAAAAACACACAAATGTTTAAAGATGTTCTGTTGTACAAATAAGCATCTTCACACCAAACTCCATTAACTTTTTACCAAATTGTAATGAAATCTGAGCCATCCTGTTAAAAATACAAAAAGGATTCAGTCCTCTCTGTTTGTTACAGGTATAATATCAAGTGTGTAATAAGGCCAGAAGTATGTGGACACTCTTGGTCTCTGCCCTTTAGTTCCAGTGAAGGGAAAACTTAATGCTACAGTATACACTGATATTTTAGACAGCAGCAGTTTGGGGAAGATCCTTTCCTGTTTTAACATGTTAGTGCCTCCATGCAGGAAGCCGTATGAACTTGATCTGTTTGACGCTGATAACTGTTGAGGGTGAACTGTGGTCATTTGCCGTCCACAGCATGAAGCTGCGAGTCCGGATCAACAGGCAGACCTGCAGGGTGGAGTTACTGGGAGAGGAACCCAGTCTGAAAGAGCTCTCAGATCACATCAAGGAGACTGTCCTGCCTTCTCATGGTTTCAGGTCAGACATCAACCCAGGGACACAATCAAATACTAATTCTTTATTCTTATGAAGCCGCTTGGAAAACTTTGTAAAGAATGAAAGAGTGATATTTAACGGGAATACTGATGTCTCTGTTGTTTGCATGAATTCAGCCAAAATGCGAACCTGAATAATTGTTACCACTGATAACATGTGGACAGCCAGATGTCATTTCAGCCAGATGTCGTTGCAGCCGAGTGTCTTGAAGCATGAAGCTGTGTTATTTGGTTTCCCTGTTGGGAAGCGGCTCCTGAGTGTTTTCTGTTCCTGTCTCAGTGCAGACACAGAGTTCAGTTTGTCTCTGAACGGCTCAGAGCTTCTGTCAGACTCTGGTCAGACTCTGTCATCCTGCGGCATCGTCTCTGGAGATCTGATCTGTGTCATCCTGCCTGAGTCTGCAGCCGACACTGCCGCCTCAAACTCCTCCACTAACTCCACCAGCACAACCACCAGCAGCACAGAGAGCCGGGGGCAACAGCCGCAGAGGCAACCGATGGCCGCCATGGCCTCCAACCAGGTGAGTGATTCATCTGGTGTCTTTATTGGTGTGGCTTAAAGCCCAGCAGCTGCTCCTTACAAAGAACGTCATCCTCCACCTTCAGCAGACACCTTATAATTTAATTATTTGACATAAATTAGATCAAACATCAGGAAGAGAGAGGAGAAACAGGAAATACAGATAGAATAAAGATCTAACAATAAAAAATCTAAAGAACAATCTGATAAACATCCAGTATCATCAGCCACCATGAACAAATCTATTCATATCATCATATATATCCACAGAAAGGGGGAAGGTCACTGTCATCAAACAGTTTACAGTTTACCAGTCGCAACCGAGTCAAAGGACACGTTCTGCAACATCAGCGCTGCCAGTTTGGTTGATAAATACTTTGGGGAGTCTGAGAAACTCATTCGAGCACTTTTTGCAGTCGCCAGAGAATTACAGCCTTCTGTCGTCATCGACGAAGTGGACAGCTTGTTGACTAAAAGGAGGGAGGGAGACCACATTCACAGAGCCAAAACCGAGTTCCTGATCGGCTTTGACGGCGTGCAGCCAGGAGGAGACGACAAGGTGCTGGTGATGGGAGCAACCAACCGGCCTCAGGAGCTGGATGAAGCAGCACTGAGGAGCTTCCCAAAGAGGGTTTATGAGGCTTTACCAGAGGAGCAGACTCATCAAGCTGCTGAAACATCTTCTGGAGAAGACCAGGAATCCTCTGAGCCACGAAGACCTGTGGGATCTCGCAAAAGCAACAGAAGGATATTCAGGAAGTGATCTGACATCGTTGGCCAGAGATGCTGTGCTCGGGCCCATGAGAGAGTTGCGACCAGAACGAGTCCGATCTATGGCTGTTGGTGAGATACGAAACATCATGAAGAAAGACTTTGAGGACTCCCTGATGCGGATCAAGGCCAGTGTTAGTCCAGCCTCCCTGGATAAGTACAACAAATGGAACAAAGAGTTCAGAGACACAACAACTTTCTGAACTAGTTCCTTCTCACAAATAAAAAGGAGGCCTTCAGGAGAGCGCCGCAGAAAGACGGAAACAACCGAAGAAGAACCAACACATCCAACCATCACCAGAGCAGCAGCTGCTGTCTGTGTGGAGACAACACCTTCCCCCTTTGCTTGTGTGCATTTTCTCTGGGTGCTCCAGTTTCCTCCCACAAACTTTTAAATAAACTACAAAAATACATTTCATGTTAATTTTTGTCTTTTATCATTTACTGTCAGAGGTTCTGCTGGTGCAGAGTACGAGACAGATTCGTTGTCGATCTGACGATGGCACCAGGTTAAAAGTCAGGGTTATTACAGGTCATGATGAGGAGTCCGTGTACGTTCAGGCAGTTTGTCGTTTTCATTTTCAACCAATAATCTTTTGTTTTTGGATTAAAATGAAAAAACAGAAACACCGTGGGTTTATACAGTTTCATAGGTGATTAGTTCTGAACGTGTCTGCAGCAGCCCTGCAGCAGCAGCAGCAGCCCTGCGGCCCTCACAGAGTCCGAGGAGCCCACTAAGACGCTGGACCCTGAGCCTCCGGCCCGCAGCTGGGAGCCCATGCTGTGCAGCGAGGCAGAGGAGGGTCAGGCTCCTCTCTCTCTGGAGCTCCTCTACCACACAGCCCAGACCACCAGTCCCAGTGACGCCATCATGGTGGCTGGAAACCTGCTGATGCTGGAAACTGGGTTCATTCCTCAGGTGAGACTGTTTTCAGCTCCGGTCAGGGTTTATCTGACCTCTGTCATTTCCTGTTTGTTGGATTGATTTTGAATCCAAACAACATGTGACTCGCTGCCCTTTGAGATGAATGAAAACATTGGAAATGCAGCTTTCAGGTTTTTATTCTCTCTCTGCGTCGAGGGCTCCGAGCTGAAACCCAATGAGATGCCTGGGGGGTGGAGGTCCACGGGCGGAGTCTACAAACTTCAGTACACACATCCTCTGTGTGAGAACAGCCTCGCCATGGTGGTGGCCGTGTGTATGGGTCCTGTGCTCGTCATCAACGGTGACTGACAGTCTTCACTTTTCCAGCTGTGAATAAGACTCTAAGCTTCTGTTCAGGGTGAACATGTCCGTCTGCCCCCCCCCTTCTCTCTGCAGCCACTCTGAAGGTGAACCAAACAGTCGACACCGTTCGCAAACTGTGCCTGAACCCGTCCAGCTACGTGACCGACGAGTGGCCAGGTACAGCTGTGATTGGTCGATCTGTCTCGTTTGTTTGTAAATAACTGCTGTGTAATGACGCCTCTCTGTTGTTGCTCAGGAGAAAGTGCAGCGGCGGCGTTCAAAGATCTGAGTAAACTGTCTCGAGTCTTCAAAGACCAGCTGGCATACCCGCTGATCGCCGCCGCCAGAGAAGGTACAGACCCGGAGAGTTTATCAGACGCTTTGAGATTCAGTCTTCAGTTCTTATCACATTTCATCATTTCATCTCATTTTCATCAGTTTGTAGTCAACTGAAACTCCTCAGCCCCGTTCAGACAGGATCAGCGTTACAGGAGGATCAGTTCCATGATCACTAAAATCTAAGTTTGATGATGTTGATGTAAACAAGCTCAGGTTAAGAGACTTGGCTCTTTATTACAGAATCTGTTCTTTAATTTCAAGCTGAATGTGTTGAAACTCGGAGCCTGAGGAACAGTCCTGCCTCCGTCAGAGGATGCGGTCCTCGAAGGCCTGAACCGGAACGAGACGGTCTGGTCCACGGAGGGTTTCCTCTTTGTGTCACCAGCTGTTCTCGCCATTACTGTTGTGTCGCCAAGCGCAGCTCCTGTCACGTAGCAACCTCAATGTCACGCAGGGTTTTATTCACAGTAACTTGAGGTTATAAGGCCGTTGGTTTTAATAGTTGTACCTTTAATCAGACGTGTGACAGTGTGATCCTCAGGCTCTCTGTCTCGGCTGTTTGATGTCATATTATTTTCATTACCGACGTGCAATGAATCTTGGGATATGTTGGACCATGAAGGATCCTCTGTTGGATCTTTCATGACCCAGGTAAAGAGGAGTGTATCTGGAGGAGCCTGTGAAATGGGTCACGTGGCGCAGCTTGTGAGGCTGAGACACAGATGGTGTGTAAGTGTCCAAATTGGTGTCCGATATTTACACTGTGAAATCACGACTGTGGTGACGTTTGAGCTCCACACAAGATTAAAGTCACTGAGCAGCTTCCCCCAGAGGGACGACTCCATCTGAGCATCATCTGTGACTCTCCTCTGCAGCCATGGCTCTGCCGGTGGCGTTCGGTCTGGCCGCTCTTCCTCCGGAGCTCCTCCTCCGAGTCCTCCGGCTGCTGGACGTTCGCTCCGTGGTGAGACTGTCCTCCGTCTGCAGACACTTCAACGTGGCCACAGCAGACTCCTCGCTGTGGAGACACCTGTACCGCCGAGACTTCACAGGTGAGACCAAACCAAGGTTCTGTCTGAGAACAGAGAGAAAATATTTATCTCCCAGTTTGTGTGAAATAAATCTGTGTTGTTGATCAGATCCAGATCCCAGCAGGTCCAGAGACACAGACTGGAAAGAGGTGAGAAACCGTCAAACACGTTAATGTGGAAACTGCTTTAACGTCTGACACATTCTCACGTTTTATTCTGTGTTTTCGTCTTTGTGCAGCTTTATAAAAGATATTTCAAGCTCCGCTGTGAACACCGACACATCGCTCGTCACCGCTCCCTCCCGCCCTTCCACCGAAACCCTTGGGACATCTTCAGCTCCGTGCCCGTCCCCCTCCACCCGCCCCTGCCCGGTATCATCGGGGGGGAGTACGACCAGAGACCAAACCTCCCCCGCGCCCTCCTGCCTCGCCCCCGCTACGACCCCATCAGTCCCCCTCGAGTTCACGAGGGACGTCCTCTGAATGACCTCCGCAGGCCCCGGCCGATGGGGGGGCGGCCTGCAGACGTCCGGCGAGGATTCATCTGATCTCGGACCGTCAGAGTCTGGTTTCAGGACTGACTCAGCTCCTGCAATAAAAACCGAGACCTGAATGAAACGAGTGTCGTTTATGTGAAAGTTCGTCTCCGCGAAGACAAAAAGCTTTGGAGAATATTTCACTTCAGTGTTCAGGGTCTGTGAGGATCAGGGGCCAGGGCCCCTGAAGCTGTGGGGCCACTGTGTATCAGTTTGTGGTGATTGTATTAAACACTGAACTTTTGGGAATAAAACTGATCCGTGTCAAAGCGTAGCTCTAGTTTTAGTTGTTGCTTCAGCAGATTTCTTCAGTAGAGGTGGAGCTAATTTTAATTTCTTTATATTCTGCTGTGTGGTTTGTGAATTTCGCCTGAGGGATCAATAAAGTGTAAAATAATACCTGCAAAACATTTTATTGATCATATTTTGTTTTATTAAACTGAATCTGAAAAAGTGACTAAAGTGATTAAATAAAAAGAAAAATATTTCCTCCAAATGACTAATTGTTTAATTGTGTTTTGCACGTGTGAGCAAAATAAAAGATTCAAATATTGAAATAATAAAAATAAAAGTTTGTGGAAAAGCTAATGGAAGCTGTGTCATTATCTTCGTTCTGTCCCGCTCATTTTTACATTTCCTGTTTAATGTCACGTCGCGGTAACAAACAGCTTAAAGTTATCCTCCACTGCCAACACAGTGACGTCATCTTCTGTCGCAAGACGACGGGTGCACTCGTTTAAAGACACCGTCACCGCCGCCGCGGCCTCGTCCGGGCGGAGTTCGAACCGCGGTGTTTCCCTGGAGGTTGTTGCCCGTCAGATGCTGTGAGTTGCGGGTCTTTCAGCAGCTCGAGCCGATCACACGATCATTTTCCCGTTAACGTCATTAACCGTCTCCTGCTCCAACCGGAACCGCCGGAACCACCGGAACCACCGGAGCAGTAAATACGGACCAGGCTCACGTGTGAATCCCTGCAGCGCAGCCCTGACACGTTAATGAGCCGGGCGGGGACTCGGCTCGCTCCTGCCGGTTGGCAGCGACTCTAACTGGGGTGCGTCTGATTTGTGACCCGCTGAGCACCGGAGGGCTCAGAGTCACATCTGGTTTATTGACCACAGAGGAAGATCCGCGCTTCTTACGCTGAATCGCATATTTACGTAAAAGTGAATATAAGACTGTGTTGCTGTTGACGCGTAGGAGGTTTGAAGTTCGCCAACATTTAGTTTGGTTATAATTGGTAATAATTTTGGTTGATACAGGAGCATCTTCCTGTTTGAGCTGCGCTGGGTCTTAAATAGGAGAAAGTGATGAACGCACAGGACAGATTTTATTCTCTTCTGATGGAAATATCAGTGTTTCACTGCATCAGTGACCGGACAGATAATAATCTGTCATCAGGTAACAGGTGCACCTGGTCCAGTGCCGGTGCACCGGAACTATGAGACACAAGTCACAAGTCATGAAATATTAAGTGTGATGACATGTCTTCGGCAGTTTTCATTATGATATAGATGAAAATGATCGGATGGGTTTAAAGCTGTGCTGACAGGGAGAATAACAGCCCCAGGTGCTGGTTCCGCCAGGTGACACAACCGTCTGTAACACCTGTGAATTTCCCGGGCCACAGCGTCTGACCGCGTCCAGGTGCGCTGTCTCTTTAAGAGCCTGGTGTTGTTACCGGAAGTGTGAGGGGTGTTTCCAGCTGATCCTCAGAACAACGGCCAGGCTCTGCTCACCGCAGCCGACCCGCCCGCTCCGTCCCCGGCCCCGCGGCGGCGACACCGGCACCGACCCGGCAGCTCCGCACCGCCGCGAACAGGATCTTACCGGGGATAGTTAGAGGAGTAACCCGGGAGGGGATCCTCGGCGCCCCCGCTCCCCGCGCCCTCAGTTAGCTGCCGTGAACCGGTGCCGTCGGTAGCTGTTAGCCCGGACTGTCATGGTCCCAGCGCGGAGATGGCGTCCTTCCCCGGTTTGTGTCAGGCCGTCGGGCCCGAGGAGGAGGGCGCAGAGCGGGACGGATCCCTGCAGCAGATGCTGAAGGCCATCGCCGACGAGAGGAGCCGACTCAACACCCGGCAGGAGATCAGCGGACTGGGTGAGACGATCCGGCTGGTTTCCACTCACTGAGGGCCTGGGAGTGTGTGGGGTCCGGTATCATGGAGGGAGGGGGTCCCTGCAGGTTTATATCTGATTAATGAGCTTTAGTGATGACAGTCCGTCCTTTAAATATCAGGACTCGCTGTTCAGCGCTGGGCCGAGGATAAGATGAGATTACAGGGCTGGACCCCCAGCCAGGCAAGACCCCCAGGGGCCCCAGGGTCACTATATCAGCTGCTTTATGAACTGGAACCAGTGAAGTTCGGCCCGTCATCGCTGTGGATCTGGTCTTATAGAGGAACAGTGTCAACATTTAGATAATAATAATTTTAATTTCTAAATACAGGGTGTTTTAATCAAAGTTTAATCAAAGAAAACCCCGAGCAAAGTATTATTATTATTATTATTATTATTATTAATATTATTAATATTATTATTCATGCATAGGAGTTTTATTTCCGATATCTATTTATTGGTCTGATGATGTATTTTTATTCATGAATCATCGAGGGTTCAAAATCTCAGCAAATATTAAATTTTTAAAAAAAAAATCACATTTCAGAAGCTGCAACTTGTGAATTTTTGCCATTTTAGTCAACAACAAAAAAAAGACTTGATTGGTGAATGACCGATCGATGATCAATATGAACAGACTCCTGATTGAGTTAATCCTCTCAGCCCTGGAGCTCTGGTTGGTTTCGGGGGAAATGTTGAAACTCACGGACAGTGGAGGTTAATCAGGACGTGGTTGATTAAAAATATCAGGGCCCCAGAACCACATGTGTATTGCCTTCCTGAGGGGCCCCAGGGCAAAGATGAGTTGTTGGGCCCCCACTCCCTCTCTGATAGTGAATGAATATTTTACTGCAGACAAAATGAAGAAGTCTGTTCAGTTGAGCTTCAGTGAATAATTTCTGACATTTTATTCACTGAACAATTGATGAATCACTGAAGAGAACAGCTGTCAGATGTATTGATAATGAAAATGATCAGTTCTCCAATGATGAAATGATCCGACCTCGCTGAGGTTTTCTGTCTGTTCGCTACTGACTCAGATGAAAAGTGGAAGTTATTCAGTAAAACACACTGAACAACCACGGAGCTCCACATAAACTGGATTCTGACAACAAGATCAGTTCATGGTTGATCTTATAAAAATCTTATAAATCAAATAATGTTGACTCCAGTGATGTGGACTAAACCAGGGCCTGTTGGGGCCTCGGGGTATTTGCCCACTTTGCCTCAGCTGGTGATCCAGACTGATCCAGACCAACTCAGCCTGGAGTTCAAAGTTCAGCCTGAGGCCCAAAGACACACAGGTGACTGCCCTGTAGGTAAACAGGCTGCAGGGCCTCATCAGGTCCTGACTGTGTCTGACTGGTGAAGCCTGAAGGTAAAAGGTTATACAGCAGGGATGAAGACCCACCAGCTGATAGAAAGCTCCAGGTCTGCAGTTACACCTTCTGCAGTGACTCTGTGTGTGTGTGTGTGTGTGTGTGTGTTCGTTCTGCAGATACAATCAGATCCTGCTGCTTGCTTTTGTGGGTCGTTTGTTCTGATGCAGAAATCAATAGAAGTCTGTTCACGACCCATGACTTCATCACAGCACATGGGGCCTCTGTTTGGGGCCGAACCACGTCGGCTTTGTTGTCGTCAGCCGCAGTGAAAGACATGAAGGACCTGTGTAGTTTCAGTCATTTATTAAGGAGCCAAATCTTCTGGTTCCAGCTTCTCCTGTGTGAATATTTTCTGTTTTACATCATCATCAGCTGATATCGTTGGGTTTGGAAAAGACATTTGAAGGTGTAATCAGGAAGTAGTGAAGGACGTTTTCTCTAGTTCTGACAGTTATTCCTGATTCTGTGTCCAGTTTAAATTAAATAAGATGCTTCTAACTGAATCACTTGTGAGCTGAATTGAGCAGAAAACCCTGTTAATTTGTAAAAACACAGATTATCCTCTCTGTTACATCTGAAATCAGATGTATGAACAATCATTTCTTAAATTGACCCATTTTTGAATGAAGTTTGTTTTTGGATGAAAGGAACTAGTTACTAGTTAAATTCCATTTCCTGCCTCATAGTTACCTTTTTAATGTCATTTTTTGACTCAATGATCAATGACTTGAAAAGAACAATAAGATTAATCAATAATTAATAATTAAATAACGATCTCAACTTTTAGTAGCTGTTGTGTCAATGTACTGTTAAAGAATTGGTTTTCTTTAACAAAAGCACATATTAGTAAATTGTCTCCACTAATTAACAGTTCAAGAACATGATTTAACAATGAGCTTAAATGAGTTTCTTCTTCCTGTGACCCCTGCTGAGGTCACTGGTTCAGGTTTGTGTAGATCAGCCACTTTACAGACGGCTGGAACAGAAGAGTCGGGGCTGAATCACAGGCAGGTTGAAACAGTCTGTTGGTAGAAACAGGCTGTCAGTTCCAGGTGTTTCGATGCTCCGGTGAAATTATGGCAGGTTTGGTTGTACCTGCAGGTCACCGACCTTCCTGTCCTGGCTCTGGTGTGTGTTGTGTGCAGCAGCTGGTTCCTCGGCTCTGACAGTAGCTGCTGTGTCTTTGTTTCGCTCAGAGTCGCCTGTGTCCTTGGACGGTCGTCGACAGGCTGCTGAGTGTGAGTCAGGTCTGACAGTCGCCACCAACAGTGACTCAGGTCTTTACTCTCCTGGACTCTTATTCTGCTGCTTTTATCTGTTGTTACACAAGCGTCAGCTGATTTTGCTGTGTTGTGATCACTTTTAAGTCACCATCAGTAAAACTCAACACTTTCTGATTTTCACATTAAAAGTCCTCCAGCCTTTGTATCAAAGGACATAAACAGGATCCTCCTCATGGTAAACGATGATCTTGGTTCTAATTCTGAGAATCTGCAAGCGTCTGTGTTTGAACAAGAAGACGACAACGACATAAAAACCAGTAAACCAGCAAACTGTCCTTTTAACAGGCTTCTCAAAAACGTATTAAACAGTGAGAAACGACCAGTGAGGCCGATGTTCTGGTTGAATAATTTTGTTTATGGGCTTTTTTGGAGAAAGTTTTATTCTCTTTATCACCATCATGTTTTTAATGTTTTTATCACTCGTGTATTATTTAAGGTCCATATTGTATAAAGGTAGATGTCATTGTGTTTGTGATTGTAAAGCTGGTCTGGAGTCTGTGGATGTTCTTGTGGACATCAGAAGTTAAAATATGGAGCTTTAAGTTTTTCTTTGACTGTTTTCATTAAACTTTACTCCCGTCACTAGAACGTGCTGCAGGTTAATGGAGCTGAATCATTTTCATTGAAGTGCACTTGATCTTTTCGGAACAGTTTCATTGACGGCAGCCTTACAATGATCAATAAAACAGCAAAGCAGAAGTGATCGGAATGAATGGAAACAGGATTAGTGTTAAACAGCAGCAAAGTGCTGAGCAGGTCAGGAGCTTCATTACACTGAATCCACCATGTGAGACATTAGTGTGAAGGTAGGTCCTCTCCTGCAGAATGTTCTCTCCAAGGTCTTTATCAGTTTCTGTTTGTGTCGACTCGCTGTTTTAAACACAGACTTTTATTTCAGGTATTTAAGATGTTTCTGCAAAATGTTCCTATAACGTTGTGACGACCTTTTTCTGACCCAGTTTGAAGCTGGAGCAGACAGAGATGAACATCAATGATTCAGGTTTAATCACCTCCTGATACTGAAACAGGGCTCTGCTATAAATACCCTGACACCAGTCTGCAGCTTTAATGTGCTGCAGTTTGTGGCTCTCTAACAGAGAATAGATGCAGATGGATCGATTGAAGCAGGTAGAGACCGGCTCCTCATCAACCGTGTGACGTGACTGAGTGCAGTGTAACCTCACAGTAAAAATAGCTGATCTGTCCGTGACTCACACTGTGACAGACACAAATTATTACAAACCTGCTGAATATTTGATTGAGATTGAAACTACAGACTGGATCACACCTGAGCCGGTGAAACGGCATCAACACGCTTCCTACCATCCACACGAGTCCGTCTCTGTCACAGCTTATTATGACAGTAGAGTCTGTATGCACATATGTGTGTGTGTGTGTGTGTGTGTGTGACTGCAGGAAGTCGCAGACAGACGGAGATCACAGCAGGAGGCCTCCCATCTGTTTACATTGTACAGGGTCTTTGTGTAACTGCTCGCAGGTAAAATTAAAGCTCCATGTTTTACTCTTCTTCTGTGGTTTATCTGAAGTGTTGATCTCCATCACAAGATATATTCATGAACCAAAAACCATCTCAGTGTAGTTTTACATCTCCTCTCTCAGGCTTCTCTCTGGAGCTCTAGTAACAACAGGTCAGTCAGCCAATCAGAAGAGAGGATCTGAGCCTCTCTTCTGATTGGCTGACTGTTTTCTGAGTGATCCAATAAAAATATAGCAGATTTCAGGTAAACACTCAGAGAAACCAAATCCTGCAAGGTTGGATGGTGGGTCCAGGTGGGCGGGGCTTGGGTCGTGGCTGAGAGTGGTGACTGCTTTGTTGTGACATCACAAAGTTCCAGAAGTCCTGACGGCTGGTTTTAAGGCTCAGTGTCTGAATACAGGCTGTGTGCATTTCTCTGTGGACTGAGGCTTTGATACTTTCACAGTATTAATATAGAACCTAGACCTGCTTTATAAGCACAAACACATGGACATCTGCCTTTAGACTGTGGAGCTTTAAAGGTGTATGATGGTGATGGAGCAGTTTGTACCTGAGGTGTCAGTGAATCTCACATCCAGACACGATGGGACGCTTTAAGCAGAGAAGATAAAAGACTTAGTTTGACTGTGTGATGTGTATAAGATGTATGATGTATGAAATCTGTTTTATTGACAGTGACCAGAAATCACATCCAGTCTGCAAAGTGTGGCCCCAAGACTGAACTCTGGGTTTAAGGATGTTTGAGTTTGTTTGAAAAACTCTGGTTTGAAGCAAAAGAACAAAAAATGCATCACGACAGAATAAAGAAGTAACGCAGCTGAAAGGACGGACGCCATGTGAGCCATGTGACGACTTCACCTTAAAACCTGCAGCGTGTCATCAGTTCCCCGCTTCGTTTCAGATGGTCACACACTGAGGGCACAAGAACAGCACATTCATTCATTCATTCATTCATTCATTCATTCATTCATTCATTCATTCATTCAGCCTGAACACATGACAGAGGAGACACGCAGTCACATGGTTTACAGCCACCTCACAGCAGCAGGGAACCTCCCGTTTATCTGGACAGCAACATGATAATCAGCACACATACAAAACACAACAACAAGTGATGATGTTCTTTAAAAAGCTGAAACTTAATAAATGAGCGGAGCTTTGATATTAGAGGGAACCAGTTGTTATAACTACAGGAAGAACTGGTTTATATTGACATTTATCTTCATGAGATGCTGCAGCTTGATTCAAACAGGCCACCGTCTTTTAGACTTGTTGAGACATAAAGGTGGAGGTCCAGGGTCCTGTGGTGGTTCTTTAAAAGATTAGTGGTCTTTCAGGAGGTTCTAGGGTTCCTGTGGTAGTTCCTGGGGTCACTGAGGCAGTTCAGTGGGTTCTTGATATGTTTTTGTTTTTTTTGTTAAGAAGGTTCTATAGATCCTTTAGGTGGTTCTGTTAGTCATTTAGTACAATGGGTTCTCAGGATCATAGCAGTTATATTAGAGTGTAGTTTTGACTGAAAAGTCTTTAGGTCTTTCCAGCTTCAGGACGTTCTAATGTTCCTTTAGGAGGTTCTTGTGGTCTAATGAGGAGATATCAGAGATCCTTTAGGTGGTGGTTCTGTTGGTCCTTTAGGAGGTTGCTGGAGTCCTGGAGGCAGTTTAAGTGACCACCGTCATCAGAACAACGAATGAGTTCTATTTGGGAAGACGCTGTTTATCTCCACAGATATGGAGAACATATGACCAGCAGGATCTGGTGGATCTGTTCTGCAGAATAAAAACAACACACTTTATGTTGGTGCTTTACTTTGTCGTCGGCTGGAGACTGAATTTAAATTTATATTTTAATGAAAATGTTTGGACTCAATAATCACAGTCTCCACACTCATGGAGTTTAAACCTTTAACCTCAGTGACTCAGTCTCCACTGAACATTTCTCTTTTTCCCTCCATCCACCAGTGCATCCACTCATCCTTTGTTCATCCTTTCATCCAGGTCACTGGAGCTCTGACGGAGCGTTGTTCAGCTCCCACCAAGTTTTATTATATAACCGTCATAAAAACCCAACAGCCGAACACGGCTCATGATGTTTCTTCCTGGTTACGGCAGAGATGGATTTTGGCCTTTTCAGTTCACTTTCATCAGATGAAGAGTGATTGTGCGCCGGGCTTCATAACAGTTGATGTATTTTTAAAATGGGATCTGCAGCTATAAATAGAGCAGGACTTTTATCAGTGTCTGTGCGGCTGCTGCAGAACTGAACCCTGCTTCAGTCTGGAGCAACAAGAGAGGAGCAGGCAAAAATAAGACGTTTAACACCGTCTGGAAAAATGAACCAAAAGAAAACAAGGAGAGAGTAGTCGGTGTCGTAAAGGTTACGGGACGTCCTGGCTGCTACACAGAGGTTCTAGTAAACATCAGGGAAATTCTACAGGTGCTTTAGGTGGAACTAGTGGCTACTGAGGAGGTTCTAGGAGTCCTCCAGGGAACTCTAATGACCACCACTGAGGTTCTAGTTGTTCTTTGGCTTGTTGTGGTTTATAGTTTAAGTTGAGTCCAGTCTTGTAGAAAGTTCTAGTGGTCAGAACCTGCAGGTCCTTTTAGGTGGTTCTTGTATGTTCTAGAAGTCCTTTAGTCTTCAGTAGAACACTGTGGACCCTCGTCACTGCTCCTCGCTGGTTTCGGTATAAAAACGGAAGCGGACCACATGGATTTTCTTTCAGTTTTAACTTTAAATTGACTTTCTCTGCTCTATAGACCTGAGGGAAGCAGCTGCTCTAACAGGAAGTTTAACTTAATGCCATGTCATCCTCTGCCTGGTTGCCTGGCAACAGTTGCTAGGCGGCTGGCAGGTGTCTCGGCCCCCGAGGTGACGGAGGGAAGGTGGTCGAGCAGCTGAGACACGTCGGTATCATATCGACTTCATCACATCGAGTGTTTTTATTATTTCATGTCTTGTGGTGTTTGATCATTTTTCAAAATAAGAGCGTTTGAGTGAGTGTAACAATCCAGCAGCGTGTGAATAATCTATGAAGCGTTTTATTGCCCTTAAAGAGAAATGACTTCAGATCTGACACCACAGCAGAACAATGGAATAATAAAAGACGATGTTAGAGTCTGACCACTGCTGATGGACCTGGTTCATCACTTGTTTCCATTGTGCTGTGAGTATCTGCAGCACATGTGAACTCTCAGGGCCACCGTAGAAAACATTCTGGTTAAATTTCATTTTTGAGAATAGAACATCCTGTAATGATTTTAACAGTAAAACAGGAAGTGGTTCGAGCTGGGGAAGGTCTGATTTATCATTTATTTATCCTTTATTTTGAAGGTCTGAGGTTTAACCACAGGCTCCATCACATCTTCACACTGTCCAGACCAAAATAAAGTGCCTCCTCTGAAAACGTCCTCCTCCTGTGGTCGTTTCATAATAAAAGCCCCTGTTTGCAGTGTTGAGAGGACAGACTGATTTTCTGTCTTCACCTTTTTATTTTCAGCTGTCAGTGTTTGGACATACTGTCCCTGTATCAGGATCAGGAGTAACTGACTGTATCAGCCAACAGCAGCTCAGCGTGACGAGCACGAAGAACAAAAACTGCTCCACATCATGAGGGTTTCCTGAAGAGAAAAGGTGCAGATGTTGTGGATGAATAAAGAGAAAAAGAAGGAAAAGAAACGTGTATTGGGATTTCATTTAATTTGCCAGACAGAATGAATTAGACGAAGTTAGTGTGAGGATTAACCTTGTTTTCTTTGATCGGCTCGAGCTGTAATTTCATTGTGTTAACACCTGAGTGTCAGTTGAAGGTCGTCTTGCTGAAATGTTTTTTACTGAGGCTGCGTTTGCATGAGGATCAGGCTTCTCCTCATGTTCATGACAGTTGGTGTTTTTAAAAGTTAAAGATACCAGTGATCAACAACATGACTTCCTGCTTCCTGTTGGACACTAGATAAATACTGACACAGTGTTCTGGTTCCTCCTGTAAAAACCACATTTCACTGTGGTTTCACTGACGTTTGTTTTGTGTCTTCAGTGTTTTTTCTTTGTTATTATCACACTGAACACTTTGTGTGTCTGTGCTGAACCACAAAGGTTTGATGTTTGAGTTCAAAGTTCAGAATCAGTAGAACTGTGAGACCCTGAAGAGACACGGATCAGAACACACCTGAATCTGTCCGGTTATTTTTATGATGTTGAGAAGCTGCTGTTTGAATGTGGTTTGTGTTCGTGGACGTTGAAGGATTTCTTCTTCTTCTTGTGTGTTTTTGTTCAGGCTGTTTTAAGGATGACCGCATCGTGTTCTGGACCTGGATGTTCTCCACGTACTTCATGGAGAAGTTGGCTCCTCGACAGGACGACATGCTGTTCTACGTCCGCAGGAAGCTCGCCTACGTCAGCACCGACAACACTGAGGGCAAGAAGGTACCTGGAACTTAACGTTTCACCGTTAAACAAATACATTTACAATAAGAAAATGTTTCATCTCAGATCTGCCTGTGATGAAGGTCTGGTGGTCTTCCTCCTCCTCCTCCTCCTCCTCCTCTCTGTGTAATTATGTTTTCTGAGCAGCGCTCGTCTGCACAGACTGTCTGTCTTCTGTAGTTTGTCCTGTCTCTGGTTGCCATGGTTACACATTAATGTTATGTGTCCAGGCTGAGTTAACAGCCCTCATCTTCATCTTCTTCTTCTTCATCATCGTCTCACAGTACAGAGAAACAGAAGCCAGGACACTGTGTCGTTGGAAACATCAGGTGTGTGGTGATGATGAGGAGGCTGGAGCCTTCCTCACATTAACACACGAGACAGAAATGTCAGGTTTTTATGAGCTCATCATCTTCATCATCAACCTCAGCTCAGATTCACTTTGTTTTCTTTCACTCAGCTCCTGTAGTTTCCAGCTGAATCATCATCATTTCCCACAACTGAGCTGTGACACAAATATCACAAGTTCAAGAGTCATTTTTAGCTGTAATAATATAATAATAATAATAATAATAATAATAATAATAATAATGATAATAATAATGACTAATGAACTTTATTTGTACAGAACCTTTCATACACACGCTTCAGCTTGACATAAAATTACAGAAAATGAAAATAACTTTAATATGAATAAAGTAAAACATGATGCAAACAAACAGAAATAAATACAATAGAATATTAAAAAATAGTTAAAGTTTTTTTCTAACAGGAGAATTTCCTCCTCAACAAGTGAAGTTTTTCTTCATCTTTTGACGTAATAATCAGATTTTAAACGTCTGATTCCTTCTTCTTTTATCAAAACTGTGTCACTTTGACAAACATAAGCAAAATGGAGAAGAGTGAAACGAGGCAGAGCAGGAATGAAGGAAGTGGAACGCAGTAAACACACTCGTCCTTTTCCACTTCCTGTCTGGACAGAACAAACATCACGTGACTGAGACGTCATGTGACCGCTCAGCCTCTGAATGTGTGAGCGGCTGAATCCTGACGTGTGGAGACCTCGTATCTCCCTGCAGACCGGCACACGTGGACCAGGTCTGTTTGAAGAGCAGGATCCACATCCTGAATCAGGATCCTTCAGAATCTCAGACGTAGAGTATCATAATCATTCAGATAAGTGATGATGATGATGATGATGATGATGATGATGATGATCAGTGTCGACAGGAGGAAGGTGGGAGCTGATGTCAGATCAGTGAAGAAGAGACGGTTTTATGTGGACGGTTTGTTCTGGTTCTGTGGAGACTGTGCAGTGAGCAGGTCCCAGACCAGGAGGAGTAAAGGTCCTGTTTCAGGTGACCTGAGTCTGACCCCCCTGCAGCGGCCCCCCCCTCTGATGTCAGCTGTAGTGACAGGTGGTCTCCAGAGTCCTGATTCCTAGGAACACCTGTACACCTGCTTATTCATGCAGCTATCCAATCAGCCAATCACGCGGCAGCAGTGCAAAGTATAAAGGTCTGACCCGGTCCTGATCTTGGTCCACTGAGCCTTAAAGCTGCAGTGACGCTCTGCTGTGTCCTCGCTCTTCAGACTGAGGACCAATCAGATCCAGGACCCGGGTCAGACTGTCGTGGTCCTGATGCAGGGTGTGGCTTCTGTTGCAGGTGGAGGTGGAGGTCTACAGGAGGGACTCCAAGAAGCTGCCCGGCCTCGGAGACCCGGACATCGACTGGGAGGAGAGCGTCTACCTGAACCTCATCCTGCAGAAGGTGATGATGATGATGATGAAGACAGCTCGACCCCCCCTCACTGAAGCAGCTTGATGTCAGTGTTGTGATGTTTTGTACCTGACTCCTCCTCTGTCTTCCAGCTGGACTACGTGGTGACGTGCGCCGTCTGCACGCGCTCAGACGCAGGAGACATCCACATCCACAAGAAGAAGTGTCAGGTGAGCGGCCGTACAGGTGCCACGCTCCGCCACAGCAGAGCAGGGCGACCTGCTGCTCGCAGGCCGCGTTTGTCACGCCGGAGGTTAATAAAGAGGTTTTGTTTTTTTTTGTGGTCCTCTCACAGGAAGTGTTTGCGTCTCCCAGTAAACACGCCATGGACAGCAAAGGGGAGGAGTCCAAGATGAGCTACCCCAACATCTTCTTCATGATCGACAACTTTGAGGAGGTAACGAACACGAGTTCAACACCGTACATGATAATCCTAATCTGTTCAGTTTATCACATTCACTGGTGAACTGGGGTTTTTTCCACTTAAATCTTTATTGACAAAAATTAACTAATCAATTAACAGAGAACAAAAACTTTCTGGGAAATTTATTCACATTTTCCATCATTTATTCTGTGAATGGATTTATTAACAGTTTTATTCTGAAGTCCATTTTAGTTCCAGGGTTAGGATCATCAGTGCTGCTGCCTTCCCACAGTTCCCTGCAGAAGCTGTTCACTTGTCACTAACAGTATTTTAACCAAGTGCTTGTGGCTGAGAAATTAATTCAATTCATTATTTAACACCTGAACCACAAACTGATCTTTGCTGTAGCTCTTTACAAACATTTTCCCAAACCTCAGTTATTTTCTGAGATTTCCAAAGAGAAAAACATTCTGTGACATTTCTGACATCTTCACGTTTCAGTGTAATAAAGAAACACACTCGGTTCCTCCAGGAGAAGCTCCCGGTGAAGCTCCTTCACTGATGTTTCCTGGTTGGTGCTCAGGTGGAGCTGATGCTTCTTCTCTCCATTAAAAACCAGCTGCTTTTACAGGAGGAACACAGGGAAAAAACCTTCACTGCATGTTGAGCTCCACAGCTCCACAGCAGCTGCAGCAGCTTCTGCTCGGAGCTCAGACAGAGGGAGGTGATGATGGTGAAGGTCCAGGTTGTGACGTTGTGTTGTGTTGTTGTGTGTCTGCAGGTGTTCAGCGACATGACGGTGGGCGAGGGCGAGATGGTTTGCGTGGAGCTGGTGGCGAGCGACAAGAGCAACACCTTCCAGGGCGTCATCTTCCAGGGCTCCATCCGCTACGAGGCCCTCAAGAAGGTCTACGACAACCGGGTGAGTCCAGAACCAGAACCAGAACCAGAACCAGGAGTCACTGAAACCTGCAGCTGTGGCAGGAAACCTGGAAACCTTAGGCTCTGCTTTCTGCACAGAAACATAAAAACATGCTAATGCTAACATAAAGTGAGCTATGGTTATGTAAAATGCTAATGTACTAGACACTAGCTAGCATTTTTGACCTTATCTGCTGAGGAAGACCATGAGATGTGGTCAAAAGTTCTGGAAGAAGCTGATTAGTTTATAATTTAATATTTTCATCATTTTTGTTCAGCGCTTCAGAGCATGATACCACAAAATATAATGCTACTTTATATCATGCTAACATGCTAAATATTAGCACATTGACATGCTTACTGTAGCTGAAAGCGCGTTAGCATTCTGCTCTTCAAAAACCCAGTTGTTGTCACTTCAAGTCCATAGACCAATGTAATTAAACCCAAGTTTTATGTACACGGTGCTAAATGCTAAATGCTAAGTTGACTTTCGACGTCAGCAGCTCATGAACCTGTTCCCTGCAGGTGAGCGTGGCGGCTAAGATGGCCCAGCGGATGTCTTTTGGCTTCTACAAGTACAACAACATGGAGTTTGTGAGGATGAAGGGTCCGCAGGGCAAAGGTCACGCCGAGATGGCCGTCAGCAGGGTCCCGACAGGGGACACCTCCCCCTGCGGCACCGAGGAGGACCAGGTGTCACCCATGCACGAGAGGGTGAGGACGAAAACACACACAGACCACGTAAAGTGGATTTTATCAGCTGATGTGAAGTCTGGACCGTGTCAGGTTCAGTCAGGTTGTGTAGGTTTTTATTCTCTGCTTTTTAAACTGGTTTCAAGTCAAATCTGAGTGAGAAAGTTCTTAAAAGGAACTCCAAACTTCCCGTGGGTCAGTTTACACGTTGGCAGCTTTCGAGGCCTGAAAGGAGGCGTCTGGTTTCACTTCTCCTGTCTGTGGCTTCCTGCAGAAACAGAAAAGCCAAGTCTCTGTAAACAGCTCCACACAAAGAGATGAAACCAGGTCACGATCAATAATTAATGCTGCTGGACTGGTTTATGCATCATTTAACAGTCTGTCCTCCAGATGTGTCTCACAGACGTCCAGGAGGAAGCGACTCTGATCGTTGAACAGACTCTGGGTTGTTTGGAAAAATACAAACACGTAGCAACAGTCGAAATAAAATCCAAACATTAAAAGTGAGTCTGAGGCTGTAAAGAAGTTGTGAATTATCCTGCAGGCTCCGTCCGACATGTTCTGACTTCCTGTTTCCCTCCAGGTGACGTCCTTCAGCACTCCCCCCACCCCAGAGAGGAACCGTCCCTCCTTCTTCTCTCCGTCTCTGAGGCGTAAGATGCCCCGAAACCGAATCGCCGAGATGAAGAAGTCTCACTCCGCCAACGACAGCGAGGAGTTCTTCAGGGAGGAGGAGGACGAAGGTAGGAGCCGTCTGACTGGTCTGACTGGTCTGTTTTCAGCTTCATCACTGGGAGGAATATAAAAATAAAAATATTTCACGTTTGAGAGAAAAACATCACAGGAATGAAGAACTTAAACCAAACTTTATTGGACTGAAGGGAAGCGACATTTTAATCAAATGGACGAGGTAGAAACACAAAGTTGATGACGTCAGTCAAACAATTCACAGCACTGATGATATGAACCTGAAAACAGGATGTGACATGTTCACTCCTCCCTGAAGAGAGCAGCTTCAATGTTGGAATAATATTTCTTGACCTTTATTTTAAACACATTTTATTAATAATAGTCTGAAATTTTGGTGTCTGTGAAAACTGAAAGATTTCAACTGGAATTTAAAACTGACAAACACAAAACATTAATATCTTATTATTTTAGAACTGAACTGATATTTTAGTGAATATTTAGTAAAACTTTATTTCGCAGGTCTCATAGTGACTGACAGTGTTCAGTTAAACTGTTTCATCCCAACTAACTGTTGGAAAGTAACTCAGTACTTTTTTGAGGTACTTCTACTTTACATGAGTATTTTCTGATACTTTATAATTCAGGGAAATATTCTTTTTACTGCACCATGAAAACACAATCAACAGGTAATTAATTATTATTATAGGTTGAGATCAGACTTTAATGAACACATGAATGCATTAATAATAATAATGTGTTCATTCCTCTGAGGCGTTGCAGCTCTTAAACCTGTATCAGAGTATGTGGACTTTACTTCAGTAAAGGTCGGAGTTCCTCTCCCCCGGTGTTACCTGTGTGCAGCGAACAGGTGAGTCAGGTGGAGGATGAACTCGGTGTTTGTGTTGCAGACCTTCACACCACCACCAACCTCCGCTCCCGCTCTCTGTCGGGGACCGGCCGCTCTCTGGTCGGCTCCTGGCTCAAGCTGAACCGAGCTGAGGACTACTTCCTGCTGTACTCACACCTGACCTACGTCACGCTGCCACTGCACCGCATCACCACAGGTCAGAGGTCAACACACACACGCAGTCTGTAACAGTGACGTTAATCTTTATTCATGGGAGTTCAGTCTTTCATTGTGTTTCTGTTGTGTTGTTGTGTGTGTGTGTCAGACATCCTGGAGGTGAGGCAGAAGCCCATCCTGATGACATAGCAGGGCTGGACTCCCCCTCAGAGCATCACTACCAAGTGCCTCCTGCATCAGGCCACTGAGACGAACAGCAGCGCCCCCCGGTGTCCAGACTGAGCCCGACACCCCCCCCCCTCAGCAGGGGCGGTCAGAGGAGACGACACACACTCACACTGTCGGAGGGACGACGACACACAAACAAACCAGCCATTCAAGAAGTGCCTCCTCTTCTTCTTTTCAGTTCCTGCTGTGTCAAAAGTCGTCTCCACGGAAACGGGCTCGGCGTCAGGATCACATGACCTCAGTGTGAAAAGGCATTGGCTGAACTCTGACCAGGAAGTAGGTGAAGAATGTGCGTTTTCTGTAAATATCCTGCTGCTTTACTCACTGAGACGCCTTGACTGAAGGTTCTGCTTTTAATGACACGTTCGGTTCTGTTCGACTCGTCGTGGAGCTCGTGAGGTTTGTTTTCTCTTTTTTAATATAATAACATGAGAGGAGCGGGAAGCTGTGTCTGACACGGGTCAAGTAAAAAGTGTTTTTGTGTGAGAGGAAAAGTTTGTAACGAGGTCAAATCCATCTGTTCACGCTTCACACGTTTGTAACAGAAAACGACTCAGTTACAAGTTATTGTCATTAACTTAGATATTTCTCTTATTTAGACTCTGAAAGGTCAAAACTATAAAAAAAAAAAGGTTCATCACAGCTTGAATTCATGTTGATTAATCCCAAACTAAAAACTTAAGTAACAACGATGAACACGTGAAAGAAGCTGAACCAGCAACTACTTGGAATTTCAGCTTCATTAATATAAACCATGTGATATTTTCACTTGAAGAATGACTTGAAATAATAATTTCTAAACAGTCATTTTCTATAGTCAGTTTATTTTTGTTGCTGTGTAGGTTGGTTTTAGTTCGTTTGCTTCAAATTTAAATTTTTTTTATTTTTAAAACCAAAATCAAACTGCAGATGGATCTGACCTCGACCACAGACACAACATCTGCATTGTGAAGAGTCCAGCTGTGTGATGGTTCGTACTGTAGTCGACTTCTCTCCTGTGGCTTTTCACCACCAAGTTAAAAAAAGACAAAAAAAAAAAAATCACAAAAACCCAGCTTTGACTTTTTACTGCTCCGGCTTTAGTTTCAAACTGCGACTCACAAACTGGAAGAGACTTGAAAAACTTCTGAATTAACAACAACAGTGATGATGATTTTAAAGGGAAACTTGAGGAAAAAGCTCAGAACTGTTAGTATTTGAGAATCTACACGGGGCCGGCGGACATCCTGGATCCAGATGTGACAGATGTGATGGTTTTTCAATTAGTTGATGTTTAAAGTTAAAGTGACTCCTCTGGTTTTTCTCCCTCTGTGCTCCTGAAGCCTTAAAATCTGACTGTGTGTGACTTTAATGTTTCGTCTTTCTCTTCACCTCATTTTCAGTTTAAACCTGTAAAATTTTTTATTATCTGTCAGAAAGAAGAAACGTCAGATCTTTGCAGCTGAAGACTGTTACTGCAAAACATCGAAGCAACAAACGTCCAACACAAGCTCTCAAAACTCAAGCATTTATTCAGATTCATTCAGTTCAAGCTGAAATTAATCAGCACGTTTGTTCTGTTAATGACTTCAGTGATTAGTTTGGAGGAAATTAGTGGATTAATCAGCACATTTGAAAACGTCACCTTATCAGGACGGACTGACAGACGGAAACAACATTAAACATTTTAGAGTAATCTTGTATTTAGAAAAAAAAAACATGAAAAATATTTCATTATTTAATTATAATCATTTTGAAATGATGTAAAAAGGGGAAGACGTTCCACTCATGAAATTGACTGTATTCTTATAATATAAATAATTTCTCAAAATTACGAGTTATTCTTGTGATTTTTCACGTGATTGTAATTCACTGATGAAAATGTAAATTCAAAAAGGGACTCAAACTTTATTTTCCAAGTTATTGTTTCTCACAAAACTGTTTTTTTTTTTTTTTTTTTTTTTATTCTTGCTCAAAGTTATTTAGGTCGTGATAGTTAGAGGTGAAAAAACACATAATTTTACAAGAATTAAAATCACAATCAAGACAAAATTCATGAGACTAAAATTCTACGTCTTGTAATGTTATGACTTACTTACTCTTAAAATTCCAACTTTTTTCCTCCAAATTAGTTTTTTTCTTTCAATCAATCAATCAGAAAAGTCCAGATTCAATTATCTTATCAATGACTTCAGTGAAAAACCAAAAAGAATTGATCCCAGAAACTTTAATGTGTTTTTATTCCACATGTGAGCAGCACTGGAAGCCAAGTTAAATTGTTATTAATTATTGGCCAAATTCTAAACACATTTCACTGTAATATCTGGAGCAGGTGATGTACAAATATTGATTATTGGATGTATCAATTGAAAGTTGTGATTAATTGAAAATCGATGACAGTGATTGGCTGAAGATTCTGGCGTCTCATTTTTCAACCTTTAACGTTGAAACTCAGTCGAGGTTTGAGGAGAATCATTGATCTGATTGGAAACAGGTTCAGACACAAGCTGAAGTCTCGTCAGCTGCTGTTGTGGTTATTGATCAGATATAATCAGTGATTGATTTGCACTCAGAGACGAAGCCATCCTCGATCAATGTCAGTCCACAGTGTTTTTCTCCGTGTCGTATTTTAACAGTGAAATATTCCACAGGACACTTGTGTTTATTTCAGTCACGAGTCGATCGCTGCTCGTCTCTTCAGTGTTATTGATGATGATGATGTAGTTTATAGTTCCTCCAGCTGAATGTATCCACGCTGATCAATATCAAAGACTGCTTTAACCGACAAACATTTGATATGAGCAAAATGACAGTTTGCACTGTAAAACGCTTTTAGAACCTTTTTGAAAATTGTTTGTTAAAGACTTTTTGTTCTTACATCACTTTAACGCTCATCATGGCTTTTGTACACAGACACAGTTAATGTGCATGTTATCAGTCCATTCCTTTGTTGCTTAGTTTCCAAACTCTATGTACATTTTCCTGTATTTATTTATTGAAATACACATTATCAGAAAAACTGATGCTTGCTGGGTTTTAACTGATCGAACTCGACGCCGCAGTCTGGAGATTAATGATGAAAATTACATGTTTGTTTCCATAAAATAAGACGTAGATGCTCATGGTCACCAGAGAAGTGCGTCCATTGATGTGAAAAACCACTGGGACGAAGCCTCCCATACAAAACTCCCACTAACGTCTGACACGTTTTAAAACCTGAAACATTATGACATTAAATGAAATCATTTCCTGTCTGGTTTTGCTGCAGCTTTTTGGAAACTCACTTCAGTTTCCAGATCTAAACACTGAGCTCAGACATTTGTGGGATTCCAGAGGCTCAAGGACAAAACCAGGAAGTGAATCAGAAACACAAATTAAAAAGCAGCAGCCGTGTTCGTTTGTTTCCTTTTATTCCCCAATAAATGTCTTACAAATGTTCTCAGACGATGACAGCATGCCTCATCTCGAAGGCCGGACCAAAGGCCACACAAAGGACACTTGGAAAACAACAGAGTCCACGTTGACAGAAAAACTAAACAAAAATAAAAACTAGTCTGTTTCACACTTCCCTCCACGCCGCTCTTCAGGGGAAACATTCACACGAGGTTCAATCAGTGAAAGTACGATTCCTGCCGACACAATAAATAAACACTCAGCAGACACTCGGCTCTACATCCTCGACACGCTCATTAAAAAATTAACTGTTACTGCAAGTATTTAATTTGTAAAACCAAATCGACTGGCCCTGTATTTGGAGCTTTCCCCAAAAACCTCAGTGGTAAGGATCAAAGCTGTCGCACAATAACAGCAACTCTTCTGGATTCACACGTTCGATGATGAAACACAGACTGATCAGACACATGGTTGTGTTCCTCTAATAAAACAGCAGCAGCGTCGGGAGGAATGTGGCCGAGTCGCCGTCGACGACGACGTCCTGCTTCTGATAATTATGATTTCAAACTAAAATATTTCACAGTATGACGACCAAATTATTGTGATGGAACAGCTGATCTACCAGGATGAGTTAAGAGTGAGAGTGAGTGTGTGTGTGTGTGTGTGTGTGGTGTGTGTGTGTGTGTGTGTGTGTGTGTGTGTGTGGATAAAACCGGCGTGATGAGGAGGTTGATGAGTCTGGAGGGTCTGAGGATGACCAGGTGAAGTCTGCTAAAAGCTCGGGGTTCAGCCTTTCTTCTCCTCCAGGATCTTGTGGAGCTCGTCGGCGTCCTCGGCGGTTTTGACCCGGATGAGGAGGGGGACGGGGCTGCTGGGGTTCTTGTCGTCGACGGACGGGTTGGGGACGCACACCACCATCACGTTGTTCTTACCGACCCGAGAACACGGCATGGACGCCTGCACCATGATGTTGAGCAGGATGTTTCCTAACGGAGACGACAGAAGGTCGTTAACAGACCTGACAGATCCACATTCAACAGAACTTTAAATACTGTCATTCAATCTGCGTTTTCATTAATCAGGTATTAGTCTTTTAGATCTTTTAAAGTCTGGTACGAACAGGGGGAACCATCTGTTCTAATGGGAACCTGACCGTTCTAACACTGAGACTTCTTCTAGCTCCTGTAGCAGCAGGAGGCCACAGACTTCTGAACATTAAAGACTTTCACATTGATGCTTTCTGAGGAAACTGGTTTCAGAGATTTAAGACCCTGAGACCAGCAGAGACTGGATCAACCTGAGCATCACTGCTGTAACTTTACTGTTGTCCTGCAGGATGTCAGGCGGGATAAAAACATGAGGGAGAGAAACTTCCAGGCTGCAGAAGTTAAACATTAAAAAGAGTAAAGGTTTCAGTTGTCACATTAAAATACAGAAATAAATCAGATTACTAACTAACTAACTAACAACTGGATTTCAGACATTATAAAACTCTTTATGTGTCTGAATCCTCAGGGGCTGCAGTTCCTCTGATTCTTCAGCAGGTGGCGATGTTCACTCAGCTTTTTGGATTTTAAAAAGTGTCTTCACCTGAATAATGTGGAGAAACAACTTGGGTGTTGTCTGTCTTCAGTGTCAGCTGAATATCTTCGTATATAACATGTCAAAATAAGACACCTGACGACGTTGCCATAGAAACTGTGTCGACATTTAAAGACCAAATGATTAACTGAGAGAATATTTATTAAATCTCGAGAATCATCAGCATGAGTTCCTGCACAGTTCCTGCAGTCAGTGTAGAAACAGCTGCTCAGACATGTTTTCAGTTCAAACTCCTGAGGTCAAAGTTTCTCTTACCCAGGTTCGTGTCTGCACGAATGATCATCTGAGTTTTTCCCTCCGCTGTTTGTTTGAGGTGCAGAGTTCCCACTCCTTTCTCTTTGAACTCCGAGTCCTTCTTGTAGAACATTTTACACCTGAAGGCAACAACACACACACACACAGCAGGTTAACACACAGAACAACTATTATCTACACACACTGATGATATCTCATGTTCTACAAAGTAAAACTTCAGAAGAAACAAGCTGATTAAACATAAACAGCCTCCAGCTTCAGTACCGAGCAGCATTTGATTTACATTACAGTCTGGCGCCTAAAATCTCTTGTTTTTTTAAATGGAGTCTGGTCAAACAAACATTCATTGTAATGGAGAGAATGTGACAGAAATCCTTTATTGTCTGATCTCTACATAAAAATCCTGTGAGGATTTTAATTAAAGCCACAAATCATTTATATAATATTATGTTGTCTGTTAAGAGTCTGTAACAAATAAAAACACTGTAAATGAAAAACACAAATTACTCATTTATTGGACACCATCATGTGGAAACCCGATAAAAAAAGCATCACATCAGCTAAAATTAAATATGAAGACATGAACAAGTTCTCACTCGTCTCATTAAGAACAAACAAAACACTGGTTGAACTGAGACTCTGGTGATGAACAGTCAGACTCACTTCTTTGAGTAGAAAGCATCGTCCTCTTTCACCTCTTTGATCTCAGGTTTGGGCGGCTCCTCCGACTCTTCGTCTCCTTTCTCGTCTGCAAAACAAACGACAACGTTTCAGAAAGATTTGATTCACGTCGAGTCGTGACGTCAGAGACAGAACCACATCTACAGCAGGATCAGATTTAAACAGCGACGAGTCCATCGACAGAAAAACAATCAACTATCGCCACAATTAACTAATCGTGTTTTTAAAAAAGAAACAAAATTCACACTTCAACTTGTAAAATGTGAAAACTTGTTCTTAGACTTAATGACACTGAATGAAAGATCTGTGGTTTTGATGTGAGGTCACATTGGAAAACTGATTTTCTGACACTTTATTGATCAAATGATTTCAACTAATTAAAGAAACCATCAGCAGATGAATTGAGGATCATTAATAAAAAATAATATTATTTCATGTTTCTGCATTTAATTCATTTCTGTGAAGAAAACTTAAATGTTATCATACAAGTTTAAATCATTAGTTTTGAAAAATCAATCAATCAATCAATCAATCTAAAATGTGGGGCCTCAGAGACTAACTGGATTTATAAAGACATTTACAGTGTTAAAAAGCAGAGTTCATTAAAACATCAGAAGATTTGAGCTCAAGCTGGAACAATTTGTTAATTAATACAAAGTTGATGCTGAAATTCTGATGAAAATCATCAATAAACCAAACTGAAACCCGACTTATGTCACATTCCTGATGTTCTTCATACAGATACTCGTTACTCATGAACGGACTTGATAATTTATTACTAGTGAAGATTTACACACATTAATGAACAGTTCAAAGACCTGAACCAGAGTCACTGGTTAAAATCTCAAACATGATGTATTTAGATTTAACTGAGTTTCTTCTGCAGATTAAACCTGGATTTATTTTCCACACTGAGGTCGATTAGTGGAGCAACATCAACAAATAACTTTTTCTACTTATCTGACATTTTATACAACAAACAATGAACTGAGACAATAATCAGCAGATTAATCAATGATGAAAACAGTCACCTTCCTTAATGTCCTCACAACAGACACCTGCTCATCACTCAACATGTCAAACAAGTTTCTGACAAAGTTCATTTCTCTTCTAGATTAACGATTAAAACAATTAAAACACTGACCAGACAGGAACCACAGCTGCACTGATCTGCACCGAGGTTCACATCTTAAATCTAAACTGATTTTCCTCAGTCCAACCTGATCCTTTCTCACCATCACGAGCAGATTAAACCTGATTCATCTGGTTTTCCCACAGTGATTAGAGCTGACACGCTTAGTCAAATTATTAATCAAACAGTTAATTTATATAATTTTTTAATTAATTTGATGATCTCAGCTTCTCAGTTTTTGGTCTATGAAAGGTCAAAAAGTCCGACCAACAGTGAAAACCAAGATATTTCATTTCCTACCTGATGAGAAAAACAAGAAGCTGGAACCATTTTTAAATCGAACAATTAACCATTTATCATTTTTATTATTTCTAATCACTACAGCTCTAAATCCATCTTTTGATTGATAATAATAATTAGCTGCAGCCCTGATCTGAAGTTCTTTCTGCTTCCTGTGATACTGAAGAGTAAATGAATAAATTTAAGTCTCTCTGTCTCCTCATGAATTAATTAGTGCGTACCTGCAGGCTGAGCGTCCTCAGCTTTCGTCCCACTGAAGGACAGAGGAGCAGATCCAGGAGCTCCGAACAGGGAGGTCTGACTGGACGAGGTGCTGGAGGAGGAGAAGGAGAAGCTGGGGGTCGTGGTTTTGGACCCTAAGGAGCCGAGGACCGAGCTGTCCACCTTCTGACCAAAGTTAAACGTGACACCGGTGGGAGTCGGAGTGGCGCTGGAGCTTTTGTCCTGAGTCGAGTCTTCTGTCGTTTTTTTACCAAAGGAGAAGAGAGTGGCGGCTGGAGCTGGAGCCGCTGAGCTGCTGCTGCTGGAGGAGGAAGATGAGGAAGGAGGAGGAGGGGTGGCCGTGGCTGGCAGCATCCCTCCCTGCTTCTTCTCCTCTGAGCCTCCGTCAGCCTGAGCAGCAGACCCGGCCCCGTACTGGCGCTCGATGCTGGCCAGGTGTCGCTCATAATCCCTGAAGATGGGGTTGAGATCACACAGAGGGTTGTCGTTCACGTGCTTGGTGATCCAGTCCCGCACGGAGCAGTTGAGGGCGGTGAGCTGCCGGCTGTACTCCTTGTTGCTGACACTGCTGCTGCTGCTGCCGGAGCCGGAGCTTTGAGTCGGGCTCGGGGCGGAGCCATTGGTCTGCTTGGCGGTGATGTCAGCGGTGGGTTTGGTGGAGGTGGGGCCATTGAACGTTAGACCTGAGATGATGGAGGGAGAAATGTTACAGCTGGATGAGGCAGAGAGGAGGAGAAACGAGGAGCCCCATCCCCCCCTCTGCAGCCCTCCCCAACCCCCCCCCTCGTCCTGCCTTGCAGCGACACCACGACATGAAATGAAAGAGCAGCGACACACAGACACAGAGCGCTGCTGATTCTGCTCCATTACACTCTAATACCAAACACTGAGCCTCCACAAAGGAGCAGCTTTAACCCAGTTACATGTCAACAGGCCACAGCAGAGCAGCACTGACCACAGTGATGAAGATTAACATCATCTTCATTTAAAACAATCACACAAACGTCTGCTGTTTAATAGTTTTTTATGTTCTACATTTTTTGGGCCTTTATTTGATAGAGACAGGCAGGAAATGCAGAGAGAGAGAGGAGGGAAAAGGCTTTTCAACACAAAGTCAAGCTCCTTCAACAGCAACGTTACAGAGCAGGTCAGAATTTACTGACACAGAAGTGTGAAAATATTCTAAATGAAGCCAACATTTAAACAGATATTGGATTTTTTGGTGAGCGTCTTCTGAAAGTGACTAAATCCAGTTTTTTCTGTCGGCCCTGTTCACAGCAGCTCATCTCTCTGTTCGTGCTCCTGCTGCCTCTCTCTGGCAGCGCTGATCTGAATCTCCTGCAGTAACACACTGACTGTGCATGACTACCTCACACAGCCTCACTTCAAATAACCACAACCATCATTTTAACATGGAAATATTGTCTGTCTTGCTCCAGTAAAAACAGGTTTTGTCATAATGAACATCAACAGCAACACAAACATCAGGAAACATCTGCCGGCTGCGACTCTCCTCACCTGGTGCAGCAGTGGTCGCTGCAGGAGAAGAGAAACCTGCGAATGAAGGAGCGATGCTGTTTCCGTTGGTCAGACCGCTGAGGCCTTTAAAGCCTCCACCGTTCCCAAATCCAGAGAACACGGTTGGAGTCGAGCTGCAGCTCGCTGCCGACGTGGTCAAAGAAAAGCCTTTAAAACTTTTGAATGCCCCTGCACTTTCCCCCTGAAACACAGGAAAACATGAACTGAGCTTTTCACACCACAAATCAACACAAAGACTGAGAAACAGGAGGAATCTGTTCATATTGCTAAATATTTCATTCAGGAAGTGAACGCTGACATTTCTGGTTTTACCTCTGTTCCAACGTTTCGGCGTTTGGCCTTCTTAATAGCTCGATTCTTCAACACATCTTCACTTGCAACTGAAAACATCCCCGCCTGATGGACAACAACAGATTCACAGGTTAATACATCACCACAATCTGACACATCTGACACACTAGAGGTCTGGACTCCAGCCACTTGGCTTCATTCAGATCCTGGTGGAAGTAAATCAACATCTATCGCTGAGTCAACTTTCCCTCCTCGATGTTTTCAGTCAGCACAGGTCAAAACACAAACACATTTGGGAGTTTGGAGATGTTATTTCATCACAAAAAACACATTTATGCTGGAACACAACATTAAAGTAACAACATAACATTGTTCATCCACCGTCTGTGTCATCTTTAAATATAATGTCACAATAAAAACATCATAGATCAAATTACAAACCAAAAATAAAGACTATGACCTGGTTTCTACTGGTTATCGTTCTTTACAGGATCTTTGTTTTTACCTGTATATAATCTTCATCCTGACATGGTCACTTATTTAAGGTCGCACAATCACTACGTCAGTTTGTTTTGGTCTGATGTCTGTGTTTATTTCAGACTCACCTCCTCTCCCTCCTCCTCCTGATCCCAGTTCCTGTCCGTCAGCTCTTTGTCAGCGATCCTCTTCGCCATCCCTCCTGCTCTGTAACACAAAGAAGAAGAAAAGATAAACAGCTAATCAGGACCGGGACCGGGTCAGACCCAGGAGTCTGCAGGTTTCTACGGCAGAGGTGTCACTGATGTTACAGGAGAAATACAACCAGCACCAAAACACATCACACAACATCTAACCAAAGGTCCATTTCACTAAAACACAACACTTCAGATTTACATTTATTATAATTATTTATATCATGTTCAGCTCAACAGTGACACATTAGAAACTGTCAGTAAAATACAAATACAGCCTTAGATCAGTTTCAACACCTGTTGAAGGACTTTTACTTGTGATGGAGTCTGTGAACTAGAGCTGAGACAAACAGTCGATTTATCAATTAGTCAACTGACAAAATATGAACTGGCAACAAGTTTTGATAGTCACTTATTTTTATGTGAAAGACACAGACACAAATGTAAATATCTCATGACCTTTGGAGTAAACTGAATATCTTTGTGTTTTTGACTGATGGTCAAACAGAACAATACATTGAAATAATATCTATCGATACTAAACAGTAACTGTAAAATGTCCATCACAAGTTCTCAGAGGCTGAGGTGATAGTCAGACATCTTGTTTCGTAGGAACAACAACAAAAACACACATACACTCAGGTTAATGTGGTAAAAGATTAAGAACAACCACCGTTAACATCCTGGTTTAAAAAATACTTAAAGCACTTTTAAGGAAAAGTACAAATGAAAGTAAAAGTAAAAAGCACCAAAGTGTACTCTCACAAGTTCAACAAGTCATGAAATATATAAGAAACTTGATACTAATTTGAAAAAGGCCATGAACAACAGACAAGTAGAGCAGAGTCTGAACTAAAGACCTGGACCAGGCTCTAACTAATATCTGTTAAATACTGCACAATGATTCTGCCCAGAAACTGACAGACTGTGCACTGTTAGTGTCAGTAATTATAACTGTTGTTAGAAATGATCTCCTCAGCAGCTGGAGTCAGTGTCTGGTGTCTTCACAAACACTTCCGTTAACCTGCTGGTCTGAGAACTAAACCGCGGGTCTGTTTTCCGCCCAGCTCCACAGTTAAATATTAAAAACCCGTCGTTCAGACTGAGTCAAACAGTTATTTAGCTTTGCTCTGTTAGCTGCTCATCCCGGCTAACAACCGCCGGGGAGATAAACACCAAGCTGCAGGTCACATTCACAGTTAACCGGGTAGAACATGTAGTTTAACTGCGCTGAGGTTAAAAAACCCCGTTAACAGGTTCGCTGGGTCTCTAACGTCCATGTCCAGGCTCCTCGCCGGTGAGCTAACGGCAGGCGTTCCGGCTAACCGGGCCCGCAAGCTAGCAGCTAGCAGCTAACGACCTGTTAAACACCGCCTCGGCGCTAACATTAGCTCCTCTCACGGCCAGGTGCGTTAAAGCTGACGTACCTTTTCTGGCACGTAGATCCCGACTGGTTGTGCGACAGCTCCAGGTGACGCAGGCGGCTTCAGAAACGTGAGTGAAACACCTTCACAGGTAAAAATCAATAAACCACTGTGATTTGAACGAGCCTCTCTCACACCGCCATTTTACACCGCGGCACATCCGCATGGGTTCACGCGTCCCACCGCGCATGCGCAGCAGAACCATGGAAGTTGTAGTTCTTAACAACTAGCTTTTTTCACATAGGTACAGGCGCCATAAGAAAGAAGAAGAAATACTGTTGACCTGCTTCTCTGAGCTAATCCTTCAGGTAGAAGGAGAAGTTAAAATGCTAACACTGGGAGTTATTTTGACCTTGATGATAAATCTGCTTATTTATGCTTTTGATGTTATTTCTTTAAATTTACAGGTTTGATTGTAGGCATCATGTGATGCTTCAGGATGCAAGATTGTGTTATGGTGGGACCAAATCTCATATCAGGTGTTATGATGAAATCTTTAAAGCGCATCATGACGTTTGACTGTATCCCTCAAACTTAAATTTAAAGCTCCACAGTCTAAAGGTGGATGTCCATGTGTTTGTGATTATAAAGCAGGTCTAGGTTCTATATTAATACTGTGAAAGTATCAAAGCCTCAGTCCACAGAGAAATGCACACAGCCTGTATTCAGAAACTGAGCCTTAAAACCAGCCGTCAGGACTTCTGCGACTTTGTGATGTCACAACAAAGCAGTCACTGAACTCTGCTATATTTTTATTGGATCACTCAGAAAACAGTCAGCCAATCAGAGATGTTTTTTGGTTGTTAAACCCACATATATTTATAACATATCTTCTAATGGATATCAACACTTCAGATAAAACACTGGAGAAGAGTAAAATATGGGACCTTTAAGAAACACATTTTTTCAGATAGACAACATCTACCTGTACTCACAGCTAGGCTAGTGTTAGACTTGATGCACATATAAAATTGTAATGTATATATGGCATGTCAAATATTGCTACGTTTTAAAAAATACATTATGTGGTGCATATATTAATAAAGCATACAATGCATTTGAAAATTATATTTACAAATTTCTAATTCAATGAGTCTGTCTTTAATTTTTCGATGACACTAGCCTACTGAAATACCAACACTTCAAAAAGAGTTAAATTAAAAGTGTCGAAATGAGGAAACTGAGCCTGATGGTGTTTATTTGTGTTAGTTTGTTTGGCTGTGCACGAGAAGAGGAGAATAATCCTTCAACTCAGAATGAAAAGCATCGACATCAGACACGTGAGGTGTTGTGGTGGTTAAAGCAGGATTTGGTGATGCAATAACAACATCTTGCAGCTTTAAAGCGTCTCATAAAACCTGAATTCACTCACATCCCTCATCCCTCTAAAGTGGAAAACATCCTTTTTGGCACAAGGCTTTAAAAATAAACCGATGCTGCTGCGTCAAGGTCAGACCAGCTTTTAGTGTTTGAGATGAAAAGTGACAGTTATCAGTCACTGCACCTGCATGGGGTAAATGAGCTCTGCAACACATGTCCAGCTTTGATTTAACCTGCCTTCTCACAGCTTTCCCCTTCAGCTAAATGGTGATTTTGGGATTTAGCAGCCAGTCCATTTCAGCTGTTCCTCCATCGTTCAGCAGCGCTGTGTGTTTCAGAGAAGAACTCAGGATGCATGCAGAGACTCGAGGGATTGGGGGTAAAATGGTGCAGAGTTTGGCAGCAGATGGCTCGTCTCCAAGCTTTCAGGATCCCGGCCGGCCTTGCCAAATAGGAACAGGTGCTGGAGAAAGTAGGAAGTGAGCTGTGGGCCCTAGCGGCAGCAGGAGACCCTTGACCAGCTGGCGAGGAGAAAATGGAAAGACTTGGCAGCAGAAAAAAGAGAAAACCTGTATAATGTAGAGGGAACAGGACGGCCAACATGTGAGGCTGAGAGAGGCAGGGGTTCTCTAAAGCCTTTTAAACAGGAACACAGCACCAACACACCACGCTGAATGAGGGGAGATTATTTTAAAGGATCCAGAATTTTATTTAAATGATATTTGACCATTTTTATGTCTGTGAAGGCCCAAAAGGAGCTTCAGAGTTTTATCTGTCCAACTAATCTTATCATCAACACGTCAGAAAGAGACAGTGAAAAGGTAGTTTTACACGTGTGTATTAAAAATATATAAACAGGCCATATCATGAAAAAAGACTAGAGTACTGTGGTTTCTCCATAAACAGTGAAACAGGGTTCCCACACTTCCACAGATCATTTTCCAGGACATTTCCAGGACTTTTCCAGGACATTTCCAGTAGCGGGTGAAACAGACATGGATCACACCACACTAACACCTTCCCCTGACGTCTGATTTAAAAGACCTGCAGACTGTGTCTTTGACAGGTCTATGAAATCATCTCGTTTACGACCAACTGACCATAGAATAACACAAACACTCCTGCAGCAGGTGAACGTTTTAATGTCCTTCTCTATAGATGCTATAAATGCTGCCATGTCGGGTACTTGTACTGCACCTCCATCTTCTGAGGCTGCAGCTTTAACAGAAGCAGCTCCTTCCTGCTGCGCAGAGAGAATTACAGTGTGCTGATAAGATGGAGGGGCCCTCAGCCCGGGGCCCCTCTCAGCAGGTGTCCTTTGAAGCCTGCAGCCGGCGGGGCTCAGAGCGAGTCGGCCCAGGCCCTCAGAGCTCAGCAGGGCCGGTTCGTACGGAACCAATCTTCAGAGCTGTGAGCACAATCAAAGGTGGCGTGTCCCCTGAGAGAACTGATAAAACTATTGATCAGTGGCCGTGAAGGGATGTTGAACATCAGCGATTATTGCAAATGAGGAAACATGAGGCGATCAGCAGAGAAAAGGGGCGGGGCCAGAGTCTAAAATTAATACAAAAACACACTGGAGTTCTGCACTGTGGTCAGTGTAGGACCTTCACAGTAGAGCTGCACTGCATGGGACCCTGATACTCATTCATTCATTCATTCATTCATTCATCTGTTTGTTCATTAATTCATTCGTTCACTGAGTCATCTATCAGTTTATTCATTCATCGATCCATCTATTCCTGATTTCCTCCTTCATCCATTTCTTGACCTGTTTATCTGAACAAATAAATGAATGAATTAATGATAAATTCATTCATTCATCCATGTCCCCAGCCTATGTAAAATAAAAATAGATGTAAAATGAAGGTTTAATAACAGAATAAAATGAATGGAGTCTGGTGCGTCTGAGGTTGAACATCTTGGTCTGTTTGTATCAAAAGGAAACAAGATTAGCAACAACACCTCTTCTCTTGATAATGAGAATCATCTTGTAGTTGCAGACCTTCAGATTCCCTCCTGTAATTAATTATTATATTTGATTAAATTGTTAAGATCTTGCCATCATTTTATTTCATGCATGTGATATTTCATGCATCTCCTCTCTAATTGCCCGTTCAGCAGACAGATCTACATGTCAATTAGTCTTTTGCAAATGGAGCCATAATTAAGTTGAATTAATTGACTGGCTATGTGGACAGCAATTAGTACACTGACAAATTAACAGGAAGCAGAACTGATGTTTGGTAATGATCCAAAATGCTGTCTCCATTTGAAAAAGGTGAGATGACAAGTTTTAAACATCTGACTTATCTGGTTGTAATTAATTCTCTGGTATTTCTGAGGAAAAAAAGGCTGGTTTCACTCTGGGCCTCTGCAGAGGCTCTGAGGCTTCATGCACTGGCAGGAAAATAAATAACCTCATGCCTTCTAGTGGCTGAGAAAGGTACTAATCTGAACAACAAAGATAAATCCAGCAGATTCACTTTGAAAAGCTTTTTTGTGTATTCACATTAATTATGCAGACAATCCATCAAACAGGAGAATCAGCCCCTAAAAGGCCCAAACCTACAATAGTTCACTCACAATATAAAAAACAAACATAATTTAATTTGCTTGGTGTGAAACTGAGGAGTCACTGTGCCTTTGTCTTTTTATCTGAATGTATCTAAAAGAAAAACAACACTGAAAACAGGAAATTACATTTAGTTGCTCAACTTCAGGAGCAGAGTAACACAATTATCACAGCCACCAGTAACTAGTTTAATTCATGGATGTTTCTGTGGTATCAGCACTGGTTGGTTGTTCACTGTAATGTCTGTGTTTTTGTGGATAAATGAACTGAATCTTGAACCTTAAGATATGTTTAAAAAAAATCTAAATCATGTTATTAAATAAAAATGAGTGAAAAGTTTCCTCAACCAATAGAAGTTAAAGGTCCAATGTTTTAAAACCAGCCGTCAGGACTTCTGCAACTTTGTGATGTCACAGCAAAGCAGTCACTGCTCTCAGCCCCGCCCCAAGCCCCGCCCACCTGGACCCACCATCCTGAGTGTTTACCTGAAATTGACCATATTTTTATTGGATTACTCAGAAAACAGTCAGCCAATCAGAGGAGAGGCTCAGAACAGTTAACATAAATATCTAGTACCAGCCCCCATCGCTCCATGGTTTATTAGACTTTCAGGAGGAGCTGGTAAAGTGTTGGGGGGGGGGGGACTGACCCTGGAGGAGAATCCACAGTGAATGGATGAATATTCAGGGAACAGCAGCCTGTGTGATCCAGATTCAGCAGATATATGAATTGTGTCTTTGATGTGTCGCTGCTGGATGCGGAACTAACATCACGGTGTCTGATGTTTTTGGGGGAGTCGGTCCTCCCCGCTGCTCCGGATCACAGCTCATCACAGCCAGAGAGGCTGATTCTCCACCTGGGGAAATATCCATCTGATAAATGAATTCACCCGTCAGCCTCTTCAAAGCCGCCTGATTACAAACTGTCTGTTTGGTTTAATATAAAGTGGCTTGGCAAACACTGAAGGGAGTTTAGAACAATCAGACTGAGATGATTGAATTATACTGATTAATAATTCATTTCTGTTAAACCCTCAAACTTGGAACAAGTGAGCGGCTGCTGCCAAAGAGCTGCAGCGCTGCCACCGAACGGTTTTTAGCTGCAGTTTGAGGGAATTTTAATCTGTCAGTGAATCATGTTTCCCTCCCCACACATGATTTCTCCACTTCAGGAGGATATTCTTCACATTTGGTTGAAGCAGTTAAACTGTATAATTCGGCAGATATACAGTTTTTCCTCAGACTTCAGACTGATAAGCTCTGACTGACTCTGTGCTTTGATTAAAGTGGGAACTCAGGGCTGTTATTTTACAAGTATCTATACTAAAGGTTCTTATCATGATATTGTCCCATATAAAAATTCATCATGTAGATATTTTGAAATATATGTACATATGCACATTTTACTATGTTTCATATGTTATAAACGTGTATCTTCATGTATCCAGGGGGTGTATATCTGTGATAATAATATAGCTGACACAGTATATGGCAACATAAATGTCACATAAATGAAGGAGTAGATAAAAATGTTCATCACAGTTTCCCAGATTCGGAGATGCCACCTTTTCTCTGATCAGCAGAAAGACGTTCAGATTACAGTCATCACTGAGAAGCTTATTGATTCATTATTGTTGCTGATAGACTAATCAATGAATCACTCTGAGCTCACGTTGAAGACAGAAGCCGGAACAGAAGCTCTGCAGTTGGCCGAACCCCACGTCTTCCTCTGCCTTCAGAGCAGGTGTCTCTTCACCTGATGAATGTTGACCCGTCTCACCTGTGGTCCGTTGCTCAGACAGTAAGTTGAATATTTCTCTGTCATGTTGGACAACACACACAAATTCTGATAAAACAGTGACATGTTAGCGTGTGGAGCTCCTCTGATCTGGTAACGATGTGTTAATTAGTGTTTTATGTCTGATCACACGCTGCTTGATGTCCATTCACTTCAGAGACAGACTTTTTCTTCTTTGTGATCCTTCGCTGGTCCTTAAAACAAAGAGATAAGCTTCAGCCACCTGCATGTGTCTGACACACAAAAACACAGTGGATCATTAACACGTCAGCGTTTTATCTCTGCATTTACAGCCGAACACCTTTCTCCCCCATTCACAGGAGCAGACGCCCGATTTGTTTTGTTCCAGTACAACAGGTTCGACAGCAGAGCTGCTCTGTGCTGCAGAACTGTTCAGCTGGGAGCCAGAGCCAAGCCGAGCTGAGCTGAGCCGAGCCGAGCCGAACTGAGCCAGAGCCAGAGCCAGAGCCAGAGCCAGAGCCAGAGCCAGAGCCGAACTGAGCCAGAGCCGAGAAGAGCCGAGCCGAGCTGAGACCAGTCGCCTGAGAAGTTGTGTTCATTTACTGTTGATGGAGGAAGCTGAGTGAGGGAACTGGGTCACGGCCCCGTCAGCTGTCAGGGATGGATCATGAAACAACGGGCCCCTGGCCACAGACATGTAAAAGGCCCCCAAGCCTCCGACATCCAGACCTCAACACTGAAAGACTGAAAGACTGTTTGTGGTCGTTTTGTGTCTCTTTGTTGTTTCAGTAATTTCACATCGAGAAATTTTCAGAAGCTCTGGCCCAGGGGCCTCCAAACCCTTTGGGCCCCTGGTCCTGTAACCAGTAGGCCTGTTCAGTAATGTTGACTGTACCGCCTCCATCAGTCTGAACCAGGTGTTGTGTTTCAGCAGGTGACACATTAACAGCAGTGGTTCACGTCTAAAACAGTAGTTCAAAATCAAATCCAACCATTGTTGGCCCCAACTCTGACCCTGGAACCACACAGGGGCCAAATCATGTCTCCTCAGAGCCCTTTTTATTTGATCATCTGTCCTTTGAGCTCTTCCTGTTGATAACCTGGTATCTACTTTGATTCTCCAGTTTTTGTCATGGACGTAGACTTTTAGTGCACAATCAGACTGAGATCCTGTCAGGTCTCATCTCAGGCCTTAAATAAAACAATTAAAGGAGTTTTTCAACATTTTTAATGTTTTTAAAGATCATTTCATTTTAAAACATTTATATTTTTATTTGTTTTATATAATTACATCCTCTATTTTTCTTGTTGGCCCACTTGCAATACCTTCAGGGCCCACCAGTGGGCCCCGGCCTTAGGTTTTAGTTTGTTTTAATGTTTTCCTCTTTAGAAGCTCTGTTCACTGTGTCAGACTGCAGTCATCAAAATAATCATCATGTTTTCTCTTGGTGCAGATTTTCAGACACACTCCTGTTACATCCAGACTGAAGTATCTCAACAACTGAACTGATCCCACTCCCATCAGCCTCAGCTGGACTTTGTTCCTGGTGAATATTGGCTAATGTTAGCATGCTAACACACTCACCACAAGGAGAAATTGTATTGTGTCTCTCTCAGTCTCAGGGTCAGGAGCCCTTCACCTGTCTGTGTCCAGGGGCCCGCTGTGGCTGCAGCAGACACACTGGTAGCAGCCTGTGTTTCGTGGGGGAATGCAGTGTTTCCTCCGCTCTGATCTCTGCTGCCAGCTCTCTGACTGCACTTGGCTGACATTTATGTCAACCTCTCATAAGCCCAAAGACACAATCCTTACAAATGTCAGTGTATCTTTTCATCAGCAGCGAAGGATCTGTTCTTGGCTCCTGCTCCGTCTGCATGGTGCAGCGATGCAGTTTGCCAATCATCCATTTGGAAGACCAAATAAAAATGTCAGAGCACCGCTCCAGTGATAGAGTGTCTCTGCTGATATTAGGCCACATTTAACTGAACCCTGCTGCTGCTGCTGTTTACACATATTATACATATAAATGTTCATATTAATGCTGCAAAACACACAATAGACTGTGCAGCAGGTATTTCCACCAGCAGGTAAATGAAGTGCAGCAGTGAAATAATGAGAAGGTTAATGGCTGAATTTAGAAATTACCATACTGACTTTTTTCTCCTTGTATTAATTTATCTGTTAGGCTATGTGCTTCTCTATCCACTCTTAATTATGCTGCAGTGTAGAGCAGACGATATTCAGGACAAATAATGAAAAAGCTTCTAATCTCTCACCCTCCGGCTTATCATCCTCACTAAGAGCTGCTCGTCAATAAAGACACTGAGCTGTGATTCCTTTCTCCAACTTCTCAAACCACTTTTAACACAAACAGAAAAAATTAAGGAAACTATTTTATGTTCATTTTAACTTTCAGCATTTTCATCCTGTGTCATGCAATGGCAATACAGTTTCATCCATGACGCTTTGTTTGCTTTTCATGCTACTTGAGATTGGTTTTGTATTGTCTCTATTCTACTTTTTATGCTCATGTTTTATGTTTTTTTGGACCAGAGTTCCAGAGTAAACCAAAATTAAACCAAACCAAACCAAACCAAGCAGCTTCAGATTATTATAGCTCCTAATTTTTGGTTTAGTGGCACATTTCCTGCCTGGTTCCGTCCAAACGGCTGAAACATGAAGCATCAACAGTGAAGAAGCTGCAGTTCCTCTAACGACCACTAGAGTCTGGCTCCAGCAGTGAGTCAGTCCCCAGAGACTCCCATGTTCAAATGTCTTTACAGCAGAAAGAAACATGTTTACAGCCTGGTACAGAAACTGTTCTGCTCTCTAGAGATCATTTCCTCCTTCATGACACCTGTACGGCTGAATTTATACAACTCACCTGTTTACATTTTATTAAAGTCTAAAGTGATGGAGAATTGAGGGCGTGGCCTGTTTGAGTGACAGGTGGACACCTCAGGTAATCCGAGTCACTGAACGTCACCTCCCGGTCGTGTTTGTGGTGTTTGTGGCTTTTGGAGGGGTTTTTTCGTGGACATATCAGACGGATTATTTGGCGTGTTGTTAGTTGATTGATGAACAGAACATGAGGAAGTCTGTGCTCCTGCTTTTTGAGGGAAGTGAAATTCTAGTTTGCGTGTTATCAGCGTCTACCCTCTACAGGCCTGTTAGCTTAGCTTGTTAAGTAGCTAATTAGCCAGCAGATGATTCTGCCTTGGGTTAGCCTTAGAGTAAGATGCACAGCTGTGCTAACGATGCTAACAGGAGCTATGCTTGACGCGGTTATTACACCAGAAACGCCCCAGTTCTTTAACCATTTTTGGATTAGCCCGGTGTTAGGTGGAGTCAGGCACTGCGAAGCCTGTGGGTGACGTCACAGAGGTTGGATCCATCTTTATTTACAGTCTGAGTGTTTTAAGAAAACAGCTGTGAAAAGCCACAGTTCTCTACCTGCTGAGGGGCAAACAGCAGAGCCAGTCAGAGAGCAGCTGGTGGAGACCAAACACGGAGCTAAGAGAGAGGGAACACTGCAGACTCATCAGCTGACACCACAACACCTGGACCATTGTGTTGATCTGTCACTGCTGGATGTGGGAGCAGTTGTTTGCAACATTTATATTTATATAATAATCTTCACCAGTATATCACTGAATTGGCGTATCGCACTGAAAAGTCAAGACAGTAACATGTCGGACGTGGTGTTTGCAGCTTTTAAGTTGTCCCCAAGTGGCCATTTGGAGCCAAGCTGAGGCAGCAACACCACCACGTTGTCATATGGACAGTTCACTACCCTAATTTACATTCATGGACAATGTCAAGAAAATGGATCAAAGAGCACAAAATGTCTACAGTACCTGCAACATGAAGCCTGTGATTAATGTTAATATTAATAACTCCACTTTGTCAGCCTGATACTGTTTATTTATAAACAATTAATATTTGAAAAGCTCTTTAACATAGTCCTACTCGTATCTTTCTGCACTGTAATTCCTGCAGAATTTACCAAATTAACTCCTGGACATTTTTAATATCATATACAATTTTTCACATTTAAACAATGAGGCCTACAACTATTAAACTGTATTCATCTATTCATAGATGCCAGAGCCTCAGTATGAAGGCTAATATTTGTTGTGTGAAAGTCACAGAGCTCAGTTTAAAAAACACACACTAAGAGAGAACGACCACATTTGCTGAAAACCATTCTTGTCCGATATGAGTCAATGACTTGTTTCCTGACAAACAAAAGTTATGAGTAATGCTGTTGTTCACGAAGACAAGAAGAAATATTCAAGACCTTCACGACTTTTTAAATCCTTCTAAGGCCTTTTTAAGAGACCTGATTTCAGTATTTTTAAAAACCTGCAGATTCTCTGAATACAAAATAAAACTAAAACGTCATGATGTCACCTTCTACAGGGCGGCAGGAGAGTTAGTTTACTGCATGTTAATCTTATTTCAGGTACTGTTAGGAGAAGACATGCAGGAACTCAGACAGATTTGATATCAGCTGGACGTTAGTTTTTATCTTATAGTCTACCTCGGGCCAGGCCTGGACCGACCATCTGTCAATACTGGCAGAAACCACTGAAGCCTGGCCGGTCCTGGACCCAGCCTGGGTCGTCACTCACAGGAAATGTTTAACAAGGAATATTTGGAAAACAAATAATGTAGAGCCGGCTGCTCGACTGGCCGCTGAAACAGAAGCACATAACTTATTTATTCTGCTCCAAAGTTTACAGAGACAAGTGTCGGAATTACCAGTGCTCCTGAATGCATCATGAAAAAATTGGTTGTTAGTACTAACATGCGAGAGGCCAATTACACTGAATAATTTCCAGTCTAACATCAGTGTGTGACCTCAGTTTGACTACGATCAGGCAGTAATCGTGTCTTCTGAGGACACTGAACCAGAGGTGAGTTCATTATTTCAGCTGCTGGTAAAAATAGCCAAAGATGAAAGCTAAGAAAGCAAATACTTTCCAGGCTCTCTGCTTAATAACTTGTTCATGTAACACCAGAGCAACAGCTCTGAGGCAGAGTCATGAATACTGATGAAGAGTCATGTCAGCTGAGGTGTTTCAGGACTGGAGCAATAATTGATAAGAATTTCAGCTGTTGTTCAAGGTTGTTTTAAATATATGTTTCAAGTTATGCGTCATGATAACAGCATAATACTATATTCTTTATGCTCTGCCGACAACATGCATCTTCCTAAATTCATTTGTGTTGAGTCAGATTACTGCCCAGTGAACCTGGGGATTAAGCTCCTGGAAGGCTCTGGGGTAAACACTTTGGTTGAGCCCCGACTGACCCTCACTAGACTTCACAGTTTCATTATTTCCTCAGGCACCAAGAAACCAACCAGTACTCTAGAGCTGAAACAATTAAGACGATGAATCCATTAGTCTACTGACAGAAAATTAATAATTGTTTGTCATTTTTAAGCAAAAAAGCCAAAATTCACTGGTGCAGCTTCTCAAATGTTTTTCTTTGGTGGTAAACTCAACATATTTGGTCCTTTGACTGTTGGTCAGACAAAAAAACGTTTTAATATGTTAACGTGAGGGAATAATTTGTGCATTTTATACACTGAACAATCAATCGATTATTAAAGGAAAGAAGTGTCAGAGGACATAACACAATGGCCTAAATAAAACAGTTCAGGTCTTTAAACTGTGACACCACCTCAGAATATCAAGGCAGGACTTGCTACAGTCAAAGTAACTGGTTGGGCCCTCAGACCCCCACAAACACAGGCAGCAGCAGAGAGCACAGTACACCTGGAGCATGCGCCTGCTCAGCAGCTCGGAGGCTGCAGCAGCAGCTCGGAGGCTGCAGCAGCTCCTCGGAGGCTGCAGCAGCTCCTCGGAGGCTGCAGCAGCAGCTCGGAGGCTGCAGCAGCTCGGAGGCTGCAGCAGCTCGGAGGCTGCAGCAGCAGCTCGGAGGCTGCAGCAGCTCGGAGGCTGCAGCAGCTGCTCGGAGGCTGCAGCAGCTCGGAGGCTGCAGCAGCAGCTCGGAGGCTGCAGCAGCTCCTCGGAGGCTGCAGCAGCAGCTCGGAGGCTGCAGCAGCTGCTCGGAGGCTGCAGCTGCTCGGAGGCTGCAGCAGCAGCTCGGAGGCTGCAGCAGCTGCTCGGAGGCTGCAGCAGCTCGGAGGCTGCAGCAGCAGCTCGGAGGCTGCAGCTGCTCGGAGGCTGCAGCTGCTCGGAGGCTGCAGCAGCTGCTCGGAGGCTGCAGCAGCTCGGAGGTTGCAGCAGCTGCTCGGAGGCTGCAGCTGCTCGGAGGCTGCAGCTGCTCGGAGGCTGCAGCAGCTCGGAGGCTGCAGCAGCAGCTCGGAGGCTGCAGCAGCTCGGAGGCTGCAGCAGCAGCTCGGAGGCTGCAGCTGCTCGGAGGCTGCAGCAGCTGCTCGGAGGCTGCAGCAGCTGCTCGGAGGCTGCAGCAGCTGCTCGGAGGCTGCAGCAGCTGCTCGGAGGCTGCAGCAGCTCGGAGGCTGCAGCAGCAGCTCGGAGGCTGCAGCAGCTCCTCGGAGGCTGCAGCAGCAGCTCGGAGGCTGCAGCAGCTCGGAGGCTGCAGCAGCAGCTCGGAGGCTGCAGCAGCTCCTCGGAGGCTGCAGCAGCTCCTCGGAGGCTGCAGCAGCAGCTCGGAGGCTGCAGCAGCTCCTCGGAGGCTGCAGCAGCTCGGAGGCTGCAGCAGCAGCTCGGAGGCTGCAGCAGCTCGGAGGCTGCAGCAGCTCGGAGGCTGCAGCAGCAGCTCGGAGGCTGCAGCAGCTCGGAGGCTGCAGCAGCTCGGAGGCTGCAGCAGCTCGGAGGCTGCAGCAGCAGCTCGGAGGCTGCAGCAGCTCGGAGGCTGCAGCAGCAGCTCGGAGGCTGCAGCAGCTCGGAGGCTGCAGCAGCTCCTCGGAGGCTGCAGCAGCTCCTCGGAGGCTGCAGCAGCTCCTCGGAGGCTGCAGCAGCGGCTCGGAGGCTGCAGCAGCTCGGAGGCTGCAGCAGCTCGGAGGCTGCAGCAGCTGCTCGGAGGCAGCAGCTCGGAGGCTGCAGCAGCTCGGAGTGCAGAGCCGCCACAGAGAGGACCGAGCCGCGGAGTGACCCGCAGCAGCCGGCCGGGGTGGGGGGGCCTCCGCGGGCAGGCGGCGCGGCGGAGGGACTACTTTCTGCCAGCTGCCTGTAAACTATAACTTCACTGCTGGGCTTCTTGTAGAATTCAGATTTGAATGGCTGGTGAATCGCAGCTGGGCTTCCCGCTGTTAATGAACAGTGAGGGCAGGGCTGCGGACTCGCTGACTGAATAAAAACCTCCATCGCTGCGTCGACAGAACCGTAATGTCCGTTTGTCCCGGAGCTGCTGCCTCTGTCCATGGTGCTACTTTCTGTTCCACCCGTGAAGACCCGGCTCTGTATTCTCCCCTAGAACATCGGAGAGCTCACATGTTATCATTCTTTTATGGTCGAATTGGGGGATTTGTGCTTAAAACTGTGCGGAAGTTGTTCGCTGTCGAGTTCACGGTCATTTCAAACAAACACCATCTCTGTTCTCCATCGACTCTCCGATCACATACCCCTGCGTGCGGCCCCGCCCCCCGAAGCCTCTCTAAAGCTCATTGGTTCGCCCATCTGTCGCTCCGCATTCGCAACTCCTGATTGGCTCGTCCTTCCCGCCCCTCTGGCATCTCGCACGCTGAAGCAGCAATTATGACCAATAGCGGCTCGGCTTGTGTCCAAAGGGCGGGAGGAGGAGCAGCAGGAGGCGGGAAGAGGAGCAGCAGGAGGAGGAGGCGGCGGGGTCAGGCGGACCGACATGGAGACAGAGGCCGGATTTCTGAGAACAAACTGCCACATTTGGCCTCTTTGTGTTTTCAGAGGTAAGAAACCTCAGACTGGGCTGCGTCCTTCCATCTCCCCCGACGTGTCTGATGTTTCTAATCCTCCACTTCCCCCTGTTTCGCTTGTGTCAGTGAGTTTGGTTGTAGCAGCTGCTGCCATTTTTCACGTTAATGCTGGAATCCACAGCAGATGATTCATGAAATATCTAAACACTATAGTTTATTTAGAGCAACACTACTTCTGAATCTAGCTCAAGCACAATCTAAACTTACTTTTAAGTTTTTAAACATGGTGAAAATGAACAGTTGTGTGTCATTTTTACCGTCATAATGCATTTAAAATGTGTGTAACAGCAGATAAACATTACTCAGATCCATAGATATGTATTTTTGATTATAATGGAGATCCAAAAGTTCCCAAAGATATCAAATAAGTCTGAGTTTTGGGTAAATGTTTGGAGGCTTCCGGTTGGAATATTTCAGGCTAGATCACAGTGAACTGATAAAAGCACAGGAAATAATATCAGTGACTAAATACGTCCACAACATTTAAAAATAGTGATTACATTTTAAAACAGTGTTAATGTCTGTTTACATGTTAAAATGAAGAAATATGAGTCATGAGTCACTAACTGTGATGTATAGTTTATGAATTTTCTTACTAATGATGTAAGAAACACTGTGTTTAAGTTGTTTTAAACCTTAGCTGGATTTCTAAGTATTTGCAATAAAATCTTAAGATAATGGGCTTACATTATACTGCACCTATTGAAGAAACGTGATTGTACAGTGTCAGATTCATAAGGCCGTGGTGAGTTCTTATGGACCCCATCAAGGTGAAGGTATCAGAGCAAAGGTACAATGCATAACTGCAGTATTTGCACTAAATGTACTGATCTGTACGTCACCACTATATTAGTAATCTGTCTTCGAAACAAATTCAGATGTTACAGCAGACACGAAACAGTCAACAAGAATAACTATTTAAAAGAATAAAATCCTTCAAAAGCTCTGTATGTTACATACATTACAGTACTTAGGCCGTATACACTCATTTGCTATTTTATTAGGTACGCCTGTAAAATATAATAAAACAGCTCAGATTTAAATCGAGCCTTTACAAAGTCAATAATGTTCATGTTTGATTGATCCTGTCAGTATTTCAGCTGGGTATTGTGTTTATTGTCATGGTGTGCGACAGTGGTCATTGCCTGTTTGTTGTTAGTATTTTTTGTTGTGACCATGACCAAGTCTCTCTTAAAAAAAAGAGACCTATACCAGGTTAAATAGATGAAAATGAAAAGTATACACAAGATAATCTAAGTATAGTTACAGTTATTTGTGTAGGACTGAAGGCAGCACATAATAAAAAGATGAACATCCAGTCGTGATTAATACTTTCTGATGTAATCTGCAGTTCTGTTATTCGTAGTGTTTGTGTAGTTTTACCAAAGTTTTTATTACAAATACTCTGCACTGTGGTTTCTTTCGGCTCACTGCGCATGTCCGGTTTTAGGGGGTTGGGGAGGGGGGCGGGGGTCCTCTCTGCTCCATCCGGGAACTTCAGAATTACCATTGACAGCCGCAGCGCAACTTTTCCCCAGGCAAAGTGAAATCAAGCCGCGGACTCGGACAAAATATAGTTCCAGTCTTTCAACTTAAAATTATCGACAGAAAAGCTATCCCGCCCCCCCGTTGGACCCCTCGACGCTCGGCCGTAATCTGGAGAGGCCCCGTCCGGGTCCTTAGCTCTTTTCGCCGGGTTTGGAGCACTTTTGAAGACGGGCGGAAAGTGGGTGATGAGTCCTAGCCTGCAAAAGAAGCGAGAACTTGCTTTGCAGCCTGAGTAGTTCTTCTTTCAATTGTTATTGTCGCTTTAAAATCTTTAATTCACTTAAACTTCGTCTCGGCCGCGTCGAAAGTGGGAGAAAAGTGCTTTTCGGGTCGGAACATGGAACTACAAGGCCTGCAAGAGGCGCTGAAAGTGGAAATCCAGTGTCATCAGGTAAACGAAACATCGTGTTATTCCAGCTTGTTGGTGAGAAGCAAGTGAGAGCGGGGGTGAAAATCTGAGGCGGGGAGAGGGGGCGCTCCGGGAGGGGGCACGTCGCTTTGTCGTATCTGCCGGCGACACAACGTCCAGCTCCAGGTCTGATTAAGTGCACTTTTCGCAGTACTTTGGCTGATTGTCGGCGGTGTTTTCTCCGAAGAACCCGGAGCGGTAATGCGGCGGTGGCGGTGCCGAGCGGCGAGCAGGACGCGACCTGAATATTTATGAGGAGCCGGAGTCGCTGAGGCGATCTCCCCGCTTTGTTCCTGCCTCCACACACTAACTTCAGACACTTTTCTAATCCCCGTTCCGCTCCTCCATCGTCCACAAACTAGTTGCACAGATGAAGCAGGACCCGCAGGTAACCGCGCTGTGTGGCCGGGGCCCGGGGCTCTCAGACCCGGGCAGGATCCGTGGAGTGTGTGCGACAAACTTTATCGGCATGAATCTGCCGCTCGGCTAGCTCTGGCTCCGTGTGCTTTTGGCAGCTTCACCGTGACTTTGCTGAAAATATGTTTCATTGTTGTGTCCATGGAAGGGAAGGTGTTCACTGACAACATGTTCTGTTCAATTGTAGGACGGAGAGCTTAAGAGACCGCTGCACGACAGGCACCCCAGAGTAACAGCCCTGAGCGATAAACAAGTAAGCTCCGACCCGTCCCCATTGTCTCTGCGACCCTCTGCGGGCTTCTCTCTGCCCACCGGCCTGGATGTGTGTTTAAACCCCTCTTTTGTGTGTCCTGGCGGGGTGTGCGGCCGGGCTTCACCCCGGCTCTAGTCTCGACACTCAAAGTTGTGTAATGTTGAAAAATGTTAGCGTCCATTTTGAGTAGGTCGACATGTTTCTGGAGAGTAACGTCGGAGGCTAACGAAGCGGCGGCCGGGCGAACTATCCGAGCCAGACTTTTCTCAGACTACACGGCTGAAGTTTGCACGTTAAACCGAGCTCCGCCGCGGAGCTGCCGCCGCTTTCACCGTGTTTCCCTCGGTTAAACAGGCCGGTTTCGGTACTTTATACTTAGTCTGCTGGTATTATTTCTTCTCGGTCACATGATCGCAGCGGTGCATTTGATTCGCCCACGACTACGCTTTCACTTTTTTTACTATCTCCACGGCCTGTAAACGGTGTCTTTGTACCAACTTTTGCAGCAAGTGCCTTCTGAGATGGAGGCTGGATGAGGCTGCAGCAGCGTTCAGCACCGCGGCCAGCTCCTCCAGCTCCGCCGGGCCGCCGCCGCTGCTGCACCGCCCCGCCGGTCCGTCCCTGCCCCGACAGCAGCGCACACAACTTCCCCACATTAGCAGCAGGGAGATGAGGAATTCAGGGAAAATAGGTCGATATTTATTTAACCACTCGTTGTCGTGTGTTTTAGTTTAGTAGTTAGAGGCCTCGTTTCCCTCTGCTCGACTTTAATCGATGCCATTTCTGGGGGAATTGCAGTTTATAAGCACTTGATTTGTTGCAGTTACAGTTAAACCCATTAAACTTGCTTTATGTAAAAAGCCTCACAGCAGCACAACAGTGAGGCCCAGCAGCAGCTCTCTGAATTATCCAGGTGGTTGTCTCGATGCCGGCCTGAATCCTGAACCTGGATGTTTGTGTTGTAGTATTTTTCTCCATTCTTCTTCTTCTTCTTGTTTCAGTTTGGTAGTGGAAGCTTCCATTTTGAGAGAGAAAAGGGGGGTGGCCCCCCCCCCAACATGGAGAGGAAAAAAGTCTGCAGAGTTTCGTGCAGGAGGAGGAGGAGGGGGGATGGGCCCCATTCATGCCTAACATTACCATTTTGATTGCTTTGATGCTGTTTTTGGTTTGGAGGGGGGAGGGGTGGCAGGGAAGAGAGAGAGAGAGGCAGAAAGCCCAGTCAGCACTGCACAGTGATGTTTTTAATCACTGGTTTTCTTCTTCTTCTGTTTTAGCAGCAGTATGTGACCTTTACGTTTCGTCTGCACATACGTGAGCCGCTGCTTTAGTCCTGAATTTACTCCCACATCCACTGATTTAATGATGATCGTGGCTGAAACTAAGCACACGTTGAGGTTGTGTCAACATTTGCTGTGCTCCAAAATAAACTTGCCTTGAACTTTAAGCTAAGAGCGAGCATTTATCAGTCGGCAGCAGAAATAATTAGATAACTGCATAAATGTTTATTAGCACGGCAGAGCGAATGATGCCTCCTGACTGGGGTAAAGCCTGGAGGTCGTTTCATGGTCACAGTCTGAGGCCTGTGGATGGAAGTTTGATTTATTTCAGCAGAAGGATTCAGACTCAGTTTGGAGATGAGCTGTGAATACGGAGTGTGGTCTGTCGTCAGCGTCCATGTTGGGAATGAGAACACGTTTTAATAAGACCCTGTTTTGCTCCAGTGTTTATGAGAGGAGGGAGAACAGGCTGCGCTATGGAGTTGACGGATGTAAATGCAAATGAAGGATGATTAGAGAATCAAAATAACTTCAGTGGAGAAGTGCAAAACAGATGGAGTGGACTGTGTTTTCATTCTCCTCCTCATATGTTCAGAATCAGCATCAAGGTCTGTGTGCAGTAAAATCTAAATTGACTACCTGTATCCTTGATAGCTGTGTTCGTGGCCCTTGAAGAAGAATGGATTCATTGATTCTTTTTCATTCTGCTCCACTTGCTCTGTGTTGCGTCATGACACCAGTTTCTACTTGTCAGGTGGAGAGAAGTTGTTTTTGTTCCCGTTCAGACACTTCTGCTCCACTTACTGTTTTTATTTATTCCTCAAAGCACATCATCGTCTGTCAGGATGTTTGTAGCTTCTGGAGAAAAGTCTCTTGAAATGTGCATTTAATACTTATTTTATTCCATTTCTAGAGTTTGTTTCTGATCTCAGGAAGTCTCACATCTACACTGAACAAAATATAAACGCAACTCTTTTGTTTTCACTCCCGTTTCTCATGAGTGGGAATTAAAGATCTAAGATTTTTGTTAAACACACTGAAGGCGTCTTTCTCTCAAAATCTCTTCACAAATGTGTTTACATCTGTGTTAGTGATCGTCATCCACCTGACAGGTGTGACATAAGCCTCAGGCTGGTCACAATGAAAGGTCACTTTAAAATGTGAAGTTTTATTTTGAAGAAAGTCATTTATTAGACTGAACTGTGGGACAGACGTGATTGTTTTTGGGGTCAGGATCAGAAAGCGAGTCCTGACACAGAGTTGGTCAGGTTGTTGATTGTCGGTCTGCTCCTCTTCAGTGTGAAGTGTGTTGCACACACAGATCCAGAGCATCTCACATGACCAGTGGGTCACATGACTGGTGACGACGCAGGTCATGAAAAAACTGGGCTGTTTTCAGCTTCCAGGAATTGATGCTGCAACATGAGGATGGAGGCAGATGATTGGCACGACAATGGGCCTCAGGATCTGTGTGTGTGTGTGTGTGTGTGTGTGTGTGTGTGTGTGTGTGTGTGTGTGTGTGTGTGTGTGTGTGTGATCTTTTATTTCTACTCTTGAGAAATGGGAGTAGAGACAGAAGTGTTGCATTGATATTTTTGTTCAGTAGAAGTTGAAACAAAGCGCACAGCGACTGGACTTGAAAGGTTTCCAATGGTAGTAGTAAAGTCCTCTCTGAGGCAGCATCTGTAACCATGGATACTCCTGCTTCTTAACACGTCCACACTGTGTACACCTCATTAAGGCTTTTTTTAAAAGTTTCACATCTATGCAGGGAGTGTGTGTGTGTGTGTGTGTGTGTGTGTGTGTGTGTGTTGATGTGAGCTGCACTGAAATGAGATTCTCTGCAGAGGAAGTGATTGTTGTAGTAAAACAGACAAAAGCTTGTTGTGTTTGGATTTGTTTCGAGGAGTGCAGCCGTCTGATTGGTGCAGGTTAGGTCTGTGAGCTCGTGTCATTGGACGAGGTGGAGGAGGAGGCGGGTGGAGTCACAAAGTGAAGGGTTTGGTGAGAACTGTTGTGTTTCTGGATGGTTGGATATCCAGGACTTTGTTTAAAGGTCATGACTAATGTTGTCCTGATTCCTCGCCGTTTACTGATGCTGTACACTGAACGTTATCTGCTCACGTTAGTGAACTAATGAATGAATATAAAGGTACAGTCACATTAGACCTGTGTTTGGTGAAAGAAGATGAAACACCAGTTGAGATGTTTAGTGGTTCATAATAAAATTTCAGGCGATGCTGCAGTTTGATGTTGTGCCAAATGAAAAGCTCAGTATTTACACTCTTTATTTGTGACTATTGTTGGCTCAAAATTCTTTATAGTTGCAGTATATGTTGTTGTATATAATATTTTAGTCTTTTTATTTTAGTTTTTTCATGCTTCCTGTGTTTACAGTAGATAGTAAACAGCACTGAGCTTTTTCAGTTATTTATTTCTGCACCTGTTTGTGACAGTTTCAGTTCAGTTTATCTCAACACAAACTGCAGCTCTGCAACAAAACTGATATGAAAACAGTGACAGTGTTTTTTGGGTGTTTAATAGTTTGTTTTCTGAGCACCAGTATTTGAAAGTGAATAATCCACATGTTTCCAGCTGTGAGCAGCTGTTTCCTTCACACTGTGGGTCAGCAGTCAGTGTGTTTAGTGCCATGAATGCACTGTAGTAACTAATGTTTATGTGCAGGTCAGTGATCTGATCTTCACTCATCTAAAACTTGGGTCTGAATTTTAAACAGTCGAACTGATTGATTCCTCTGATAGTTCCCTCGGTTTCTGTCGGCCCCTGATCTGACTGCAGAAACCAGGTTTAATTAATCTGTTTGCTGAAGTAAGTATTAAAAATGGATCAGCTGCAGTATCACTGCTGACGTTTCCCCCTCAGAAATATACTTTATTAATATTTTTAAATAACGTCCAACAGTACAGACGCAGATGTGAAGGAGAATAACTGAGGAAACACTGAGCCTCACTTAAAGGTCTCAAGTACAATTACATGATGTAAACAATGATAACTAATCAATAAACACATGAAAAGCTTGTTATCATATTTAATTATTTGTTAAACTGACATTAAACAGAAAAGTCAGACAATAAACAGAGTGGGACCTCCACCACGTTGATCACATGACTCTAATCTCTGTCTGGAACCTGAGTGTTTCCACAGAGCCAGGATTCACCTGTGATCATGTGACTGATGCTTCCCACAGGTGGAGTAACGGACGTTTCTTTAATCCAGTGAATGAACTTTGGTTTCACCGGTTTTCTTCCAACACAGCAAGATGAACTCGACAGTAAACAAAGACCTGAGGAGTCTGATGTTGATCAGAGTGAAAGACTCAGGGTCGGATGTGAAGCGTGTTCGAGTCGGTGACACTGGTTTAGCTCAAGCAGGCAGTTTGATTTATCCCTCAGTGTGTGATTATCCAGTGTGAGGACAGAACTGCACAGTGACATGACGTCTGCATGGAAACAAACCAGAGTAACAACAACACAAAACACCCTGAACAAGTTAAAGTGTCCAGGTGTGAAGGTGAGCTGCCGCAGGTGAAGGCAGTCACGTGACAGACGTGTAATAATGAACTCATGTTGATGGAGTCGCGCCATCGTCTGAGCTCCTCCACACTGAGGCTCAGAGTTGATGTGTCCACTCACAGAGGAGCCGTGTTTGCAGTCTGACCTTTGACCTGCAGCTTAGCAGTAACCTGAACCAGAGCTGCAAGTGACAGTTATTTTCATTATTGATTAATCTGCACATGATTTTTCTCATCATCAGTACCGTTACAGATGATTTTTCTGTGGATTGTGCATCTCACCTTCTGCACAGTTCTTCTATCATAGACGACTGTTAGTCCCCACATATGCTGCATCATAAAGAGATTACACACATTTCTTCAGGAATATTCAACATATAAACACACAACTGAAATAATAATCAGTTTGTCACTTTGTGTTTTTAGTGAAAACAAGCTCATTGCACAGTAATCCTGAAGCTTTCTGACGGAGTTTTGAGGAGCAGCTTCAGAGCTTGTGCTCTGACTTTATTGTCAAACCTCTGGAATAAACTTAGAGGCTCAGATTTGTAGTTTGTAGGTTGAAAGGTCCAGTAAACCGTGAGAATGTAGAGGTGAAAGACGGCTGGAGTTCAGTCGGAGCGTCTGTGTTTCTTCCCTCTCAGCCCTGCAGGTGACTGAACTCAAACTGTTTCCAGTCCAGTGAAAAGCCTTTTAAAAACAACACTGGCTCTTTTTTCCTGCACTGATTTCCTTTTTACTCATACATTAGTCAGTGAGGGTGAGTGTTCGGCCCGCGCTGCTAAAACTGTTCTGTGTCGTACATCAGCTCCGTAATTGGACATTTGAGAGGCTGGAGAAGCTGCTGGTCGTCTCTGGAGGGAGGCAGCGAGGCCGGCCGCTCCCTCCACCCCTGCACCTCTCCATCCACAGCCTCCTCCGGCTCGACTGGGGTAAAGGTTTCAGGGAGTGGCGGTCACATTTGGCCGCGTGTAGACAGAGGAAGGCCTCTGTTCTCTCACGGCGAACAGGTGAACTTTCCCAGAGACTGAAACCAAACTCGGACTAATCCCAGGACGGCTCATTACAGGCTCCTGCAGGGCTGATTAAACCAGGGGAGGGTTTGGGGATTTCAGCCGGACTAACTGGTGCTTTTACAGAGCGGCCTGGAGTAAAGGGCCGAGGCTCACACAGGTTTTCTTCTGGAGGCAGATCTATAGGTTTAAACAGCCTCCTCCCTCAGTTCATCCTGTTTCAGCTTCAACTGGATAATTAGCTGCGTGGAGTCGTTTCATTCAGTCTGCAGGACGTTCACACAAAATCAAACATTTACTTCAGTATCAGTAACAATAATGCACCATGACAATACCAACACAAATACAAGCCTGAACTCAAATGTACATTAAGAACAAAATGTACTCATCAAGTCTGATATTGTTAATTTGTTGGATCATTGTGATAGAACAGGTAATCAGTATGTTACTGTTGTCATCAGATGGTGTGGATCTGTGTGTAGCTCCCACAGCAGAAACTAGTATCTTAAACTGAGTGGGCCAGAGGTCGTGTCTCCTGCCTGCAGGTCACTGTGTTCATTGGAACTGATATTTAACTGTAAGATCAATAATCACAATACATGAGGGTTACATGTCCTGGAGGGGACTGGTTGGTTATCAAATCATTTCAACTCAAACAAAAAGTGTTTAGTTATTCAAGCTTCTGAAAGTCAGCAGCTTTTATTGTGACATCACTTCCTGTGGCTCTGTGATTGGACACCTGACAGGATGTTTTCCAGACTAATCTTTGAGAGGAAATAGTGACTTTACAGGTTTAGATCCTCACATTGAGACGTGTGTGTGTGTGTTCAGTAGGACGGGTCAGCCCACACATCAGTAGCATGAAGCAGCAGATCCCCCTTCAGTCTCAGAGGACTATAAAGCTGTTCTCTTTTGTCCCGCTGCTCTCGAGGCTGCGGTGAATCGTTCCCCTTTTTTTGTTTGCAGACTCTTTTTAATCATTACTGGAAGGCAACTCTCGGCTTTAATTAAGAGCAACATGACAGGAAACCCTGCGATGACTCCTCCTGAGGGAGGGCAGCGCTGCTCAGCGACACACTAACTGTCTGTCTCCCAGCTTCACTTGTTATTCCATCACTGAACGACTTCACAGGGCACCTGAAAAGTTTTAAAGCTCCAACCACAACAAAAGCTATCACAACAAAGCAGCTCCGCCCTCAACCAAGCCCCAAGCCCCGCCCACCTGGACCCACCATCCAAGAGATATTTGTGGTTTTAGGAACAAAAACATCTCAGTGTAGTTTTACATCTCCTCTCTCAGGCTTCTCTCTGGAGCTCTAGTAACAACAGGTCAGTCAGCCAATCAGAAGAGAGGATCTGAGCCTCTCTTGTGATTGGCTGACTGTTTTCTGAGTGATCCAATAAAAATATAGCAGATTTCAGGTAAACACTCAGAGAAACCAAATCCTGCAATTTTGGATGGTGGGTCCAAGTGGGCGGGGCTTGGAGCGTGGCTGAGGGTGGTGACTGCTTTGTTGTGACATCACAAAGTTCCAGAAGTCCTGATGGCTGGTTTTAAGGCTCAGTTTCTGAATACAGGCTGTGTGCATTTCTCTGTGGACTGAGGCTTTGATACTTTCACAGTATTAATATAGAACCTGGACCTGCTTTATAATCACAAACACATGGACATCTACCTTAAGACTGGGTGGAGCTTTAAATGTCTAAACAACGAATCAAGAAAATCCTCTGCAGATTAATCAATAGTGAAAATGATCAATAATTACAGCTGTAATCATTGATGTAATGCTCTCTAACAGGGAGCCTGTGTGGTTGAGTCTGCTGGTGAACAGGTTGCAGATCACCTCAGGTTTTGTATCATCCTGCAGCCGTGGATCTGTGTGACAGCTCCTTATTACCGAACAGCAAACAGTCATTTCCAGAGACTCACAGAAAAGTGCTGATGCAGCTGGGCTGGCAGGCAGAGGGAGCAGAGAGGCTGCCATGAATTAACCCGTGTTGACTGCCACGCTGCTGTTTCTCTCTCTGAAACACTCTGTCATCTTCCTGCACACAGCAACAGTGTGTAATGTAAAGAAAGAGAAGCACTAAATCTTGTTTTTTTTTTTTTTTAAACACAGAAAGTCATAATTCACAACAGACACGGCTAAATAGTACATAAATCACACATTGTCAATAGCCTACGAAGCCACGTTTGCATGTAATTTATATTTTTCCAGTGTATTCACCTCAGGAAGTCTTTACACTGTTGGTTGGGAAATCCTAGAAATACTGTAATCTGTTATTTGTCCAACAGTTCATCATACATCAGTTTTATTTCCCGTGTAATGTTGTCTCTACACAGACTGACTCTGCTCTTGTAAACATTACAGCTGCCTCCTGTTAAAATGAGCAGCTGTGGTTCACCAGTTCAGTTCATGTCATATTTATTCCTGTATTTTACACACAGTGATTTTAAAGTCACTTTTTCCTGAACAAATCTGATCAGAAATTCAGAATTTAAGTTAAATTTGAATTGTTTTTAGTTGCTAACTGTCTGGAAAGTTAAGATGGACCGTTCAGTCTTCACCTTTGACCTCTGTGGTAGGCAACAGTTAAAATGGGCTTTACTATCACATCTGAAACTCAGGATTATTTTCATATTTGATTAATCTGCAGATTATTTTCTTGATGAACTGATTAATCATCATGATTGCCTTCAGATCAATAATTTAAGATGATCAGCTTTTTAAAATCAGGACGTCTGCTCAGGTAACTCAGGTAAAATAAGATGTGTCACATATTTTTTTTACAGCTGTTATCTGACAGATTAATCAACATTTAAGTAAATTAAAGTATTAGATTGGACAGATAATCAATATTAAAGATCTCAGACTGAGGCCAAAACAACTCAACTGCGGCGTCCACAGTGATGTCATCGTTATGATTTTACAGTTTGTCTTGTTAAATTATGGTCTTGTCATTTTCATGACATTAGGACTTTTTCTTTCATGATTACAAATTAAATGAGGTAAATTACGACTCATAAAATACAACTTTAGTTTCATGATGATGCGACTTTCTCGTAAAATTACAACTTGACGTGACTTTGTGGTTAAACTATTATTAATAATAATAATAATAATAATCATAGTTTTGGCCTGAGCCCTTGCACGCTGGGTGAGCATCGTTGTATGAGTGACACAGTTATAAAAACAAAAATCAACGCAGCCTCATATCCCATCATGCAGTAAAGGTGTCTGTCAGTGTTGTAGCTTTGGTCTTAGTCACAGACGAAGGTCAGAGATCATAAGGTCAGAGGTCAGGAAGTTTCCTGTGTGATGACTGTGTTGAAGCGATGAGGCAGTACTGAAGCTTCCCTCCGGCTCGTTCAGCAGCAGAGTTACAGTCCCTGGAAACACCAGCAGGTACACAGACATAAGAAACAGTCATTAAATTTCATCACTTTCCCTGTTCCACAACAGCACACCCTTTTATTTGTTGTGTTTGGAGCTGATCCCTGGGGAAATAATAATGAGAGAGTTTGGTTTGGAAAAACTGGTTTTGTCGAGCGAAGACTGAGAGACGCAACTTTAGTAAAATCGATAGAAACGCAGTGAGAATGAGGCCAGTCATCCATGTTGTAGTGTAACTGCAGTGCACACTCACACCGTTCACACTGGGAGGTAAAAATACACAGTGGAGGAGCTGCAGCAGGAAACAGTCCTGTGACACATTCTCTTAGGGTTGGTTATCCAACCTCAACACTCTGTTGTAACATTGAAATACAAATATCTTTATTTATTTACTTTACTGATTTAAAATCTAAATTCATGTCCTGAGCTTCATTTTACTCACACTGACCCAGAATTGTACCTGATGTCATAGATTCTTAGTAAATGTTGAGATTTTTACAAGTGAGAATAAATGGAAAGAGTTTGACTAATGTTCAGTCAAACAACACGAGATTCATCATCAACACTGATATATTTAGTTTTCTAGTTTTAATAGTTTTGTTTATAGTGAACTTATAATTGTTTTAGATTGTAAATAATAATTACAAATTAAATTCATTCTCATAATGTTATAACATTCAGGAAAAATATGATTTTATCTTGTAATAATATGATTTTTCCCTCAGAAAATCATGAATTTCTTTATTTTATATTTTTTGTGAGAAAATCACGAGTCATCCTCACAATAACAACAACCCTTCTCTCCAGTAAAATTACAGCTTTAGCTCATAATTTTTTTGTTGTAATATTATAATTTTTATTCCTGAAATTACAACATTATTTTCATATTTTAACTCCTCATATAAAATTAGGTATTAAATTATTGGATATTAAATTAGTATTAGGTTTTTCAACTTAATACTTGAAAATTAAAAAATCATAAATTATTGATTAATTGTAAATACAACTTTTAATGTTATTATCTGATAACATTGTAATGATATGATTTTGTTCTTGTAAAGTTACAACTTCTCATAATATTACGGTTTCATTAAAACTGTGACCTTTTCTCATGCTTTATTTTCTCACATCATTAAGACTATAATTACATTTCTTTATGACATTTTGACTTTTTTTTTATTGTATATAAAGTTCTTTCTCGTAATGTTATGACTTATTCTCGCTTTATGACACTATTTACATGAGTTCACAACTTTTCTTTTGGAGAATAATGTCTTTATCATATTTTCCTTTTAAATATTGTTATTTTCTTGAAATTGGGACATTTTACATAACATTCCTGCTTTTTCTCAAAATATACCTTTAATCTGAAAAGCTGTTTATTTATTATACATTATATTATTATTTATTAATACTTTCCATTTGTCATACTTCTGTCGTGTCTTTTTTCTCACAGAAAAGATTTTTGTGTCCAGGACAATTACATTAAAAACATCTACATCAACTAAAGCAGCGTGACGGCAGGTATAGAAGTAAAGTGATGACATGCCCTCGTGTTTAAGTTTATTCTTTCTTCTTTCTTCTTTCATCTGCAGTGAGTTTTGTAGGTGTCAGGTGGAACCATCCTTCAGCTCAGTCAGACTGTCTTGTTCTCCCTTCAGGGAATGAGGGAGTCGTGTAGTGGAGTGCTGCAGAGCCCGGATTATCCTACTCAAAAAGCCGTGAAAATTGCTGTAATAATGCAAAAATTGCCTCCGTGCATCACGCACAGAGCCTGTTCTTCTTTTTGAAGATTGGTGTTTGTGCAGCACAGACAAAGTGCTACTGTGGCTGAGTAATTTGCATGTTTTGTTTATGAGAGCTGTCTCCTGCCCTTTGTGGCGACGGTATTTTCAGCACACGTCCGTATCATTGCTCAATTTCACGCAGACCTGAAGTTAATTGTTGTGGTTTCATGGACATCAATGTGTTTTCACTGTCAGCGGACACTGCACTGTGCTCTCCTGCACTCAAATACCAACCATACACACTGCTGCAGGGCTGGAAACGTACAGTCAATTATATTGGCAAATTTGGTATTTACAAAGTTCACCCTGATGGCGGTGTCCGGCCGTGGCTCTGTATCACAGACGTACAGTGTGTTGTGATATTTATCAAGGTGATGCTGTGATGCTACCTGATGAAATCACTCACTGTCTGTTTGTAATGTTGAGTTCAGGGATCGGTGCTGATGTTTGAGGAAACTGGTCACTGACATCACGTCTGTTTGATTTTGACACGAGGACTCAGACGTTAAAACTTCCAGCTACATGCCGGACGTCTTCTCTGGCCTTTATTTGTCCCTGTTGTTAGGAGCTTTCATGTAGCACCACCTTCAAGCCCAAATGCCAACTTTATTTTAATCTAACGTGAAGATCACCATTAAATTATCTGAGCACACTGGAGCCCAGACACACACAAACCTGTTATATTTTAATGACTGTGACTTTTCCTCCAGCAACACCCACCAGACAAACTTTATATTTTTAGCTCCATGACTGCTAAGAACCTGAGAATAGACAAATCATCAGGATGGTGTTTATTTCATCGCTTCCTCTCATGTCATGGCTGTAAAAACACAAGGTGCTATCTCCAGGAGCATGTGGGGCTGTTTATTGTTGTGACATTTACTGATGCTAGTGCCACAGTCGCTTTTCCAATATTGTGATGTTTTTCTACAAAAGCATTTTTTTCATGAACAAAGTAAAGCTCTCAGATGTTAAAGCTCCACACAGTCTAAAGGTAGATGTCCCTGTGTTTGTGATTATAAAGCAGGTCTAGGTTCTATATTAATGATTTATTATATAATTATATAAATTGAGCCTTAAAACCAGCCGTCAGGACTTTTGGAACTTTGTGATGTCACAACAAAGCAGTCACCGCCCTCAGCCACACCCCAAGCCCCGCCCACCTGGACCCACCATCCAACCTTGCAGGATTTGGTTTCTCTGAGTGTTTACCTGAAATCTGCTGTATTTTTATTGGATCACTCAGAAAACAGTCAGCCAATCAGAAGGGAGGATCAGAGTAAATCAACCTTATGTACATTAACAGTTATTCAAGCAGCTTAAGTTCAGTGTAAAACCTTAAAGATGAAAAAAAAAGGTTCAGATTACCACAACAATAGAATAATTAAAATTTCAGAGCTCTAATATTTTCAGGGATCAATGAGTTAATGTGCAGCTTTTCTGCAGCAGTGATAGTAAATCCAACCTGCAGCTCCTACAGGTGTCCCAGCCTCTCCAGAGCCGGAGAGACTTCATTCATTCAGACGCCGTGTGTGTGTGAGTCTAATCGTGTTAGTGTTCTCTGGTGTTTCATCACTTTTAACCACCATGTTGAAGCTTCTTTACAAGTGAAACCGTGGTTTTTATGACTCAACAGCGAGGTTGACTCGGTGCTGCAGCGTCAATCTGGCCTTTGTGTAGAGGCAGATAGAGACAGCAGGGCCCACGGCAGCTTGTCTGAGGTCAGTGGACAAAAAGCTGCACTCACTCGTTTTGTCTCTCTGTGGAGCCTCAGTTGTCCTCATTCACAAACCTCACCCATAATGAACTTCCTCACATTTTCTCACCCTCTCGCTGTCATGGCAACGCGTTTTATTACCATCCAGTCACCTGGGCCTTGGCTGTGTGTGTGTGTGTGTGTGTGTGTGTCTGTGTGTCTGTGTGTCTGTGTGTGTGCGCGCGACTGCTCCTGTACTTCTATTCTTGTACGAGCCAGTCACAGTCTTCCACCCAGGCCTTCAGAATAAAAGCCTTTAGGCCTGTAGGTTCATGGATTTTACATTATTGGGTTAAGAAAAGTTAGACCTGAAAGATTTTCACAAACACAGTAAGTCAACAGTTTACATGTTTGTGTTTGTTGTGAACCAGGTCGGCGTCATTCGTATGGTTCATATTCAGTCGTTTCTTCTACCTCCTCCCACTCGTGTCGTCCACGTCTCCGCCGTCCATCTGACTGACACCATGAATAAAATCTGTTCTGTGGAGAATGATGAGACACGAGCAAATTCCTTGACACGGAAGCGACTTGTGTACGTGAGTGCTTTCATGCATAAGAGATTACAGTTCAGCTCAGGTTTGAGTCACCACTTATCTGTCAATCAGTGGACAATAGTGGGCTGAGCGTTTTCTCCTTTCTCCAGGAAACCGACGCAGCAGAGCGCCTGGTGTGGGGTTTTATTAACCTCCTCGACTCTGATTTCACTTTCATTTCCTTTTGAGCAGCTTCACAGTCAGAGAAATATTCTGCACTGAACATGTGACTGAATCTGCTCGTTGCTGTGCGTCAGTAAAGACTCTGTTTTTATTGGCTGCACCATTTTATCAAACGTTGTCTCCAGTGAAATCCAGCCTCATATACTGTATCTGACACTTCAGTTGGAATCTCCAAAACCAAATCCTGCAGGGTTTGGTGGTGGGTCCAGGAGGGCGGGGCTTATTTGTGACATCACAAAGTTCCAGAAGTCCTGACGGCTGGTTTTAAGGCTCAGTTTCTGAATACAGACTGTGTGCATTTCTCTGTGGACTGAGGCTTTGATACTTTCACAGTATTATTATAGAAGCTAGACCTGCTTTATAATCACAAACACATGGACATCTGCCTTTAGACTGGATGGAGCTTTAAGGTTTGTCGAACAACATCATCAACACAACAGGACAAACACGTTACTTCAGAGCAGTTTATATTGTGGTTCTACGCTGCTGTGAGAACATGTAAGTGTTAATTAATGTTCAGGATTTGTGCTCCGTCTTTGATATTATCTCAGCTGTGTCTTACATTGTTGTTTATCGTCTGTTGACATAGCAGCCTCCTCTGGTGGGCTGTTCACAAAGACATTAATAAACACTAGGATCTGATTACAGCTGCATTACAATGGCTTATAAACCAGTTATTACATGTTTATGTACTGCTTTTAGATGCTAAACAGAGGTTAAAATAAAGTGTTGCTTAAATTAATATCTTTAATGCCAGTTTTGTGTACACTGTAAATTAAATTAAAACTAATACAGGTTTGGGTTTTTAGGTGTTAGCTGTATAGAGAACTGTAGCTGTAGCTGTTGTAGATTATCTGCTTTAGATGCTAGAGACAGAGATTTTTTGTTAAATAATTATAATTGATTATCAAAATGTCTGCCTGTTGGTTTTCTGTCAGTGGATTAACTGACTAATCTTTGGGCATTACTTTATTCATAAATGTCAAATTTTAACACTGATTGTGAACCTAGTGGGTAAAGTCTTCAGTTTTGTTTTGGTCCAGTCAGGCCTCCGTATTGTTGAGTAGTTTTACGAGCTGATTGACGTAACTGCGTCAACATGAGCCGTTGATTGTGGTTTTTGAAAAAGTCCTGCTTTTATTCTGAATTTTAGAAACGTGCGTTCTGGTGTTTACTCTCAGATGAACCTGTAAACCCTGCAGAGGCTGGACTCACCTTGAACAGTGTCATTTAAAGGATGGCTCTGCCTCTCTCCTCAGAGATTAGGATCAGGTCCTTGTTGAAGCAGTTCTCTTTCCTGTAAAGGGCACGGCATCAGGAGCGGCGGCCGTATTGACGTTTTCCTGGATGAGGTTTTCCGGCTCTGTGCTGTTAACCGAGTGCAGCGGCGTGCCGAGGCTTGGGTCAGCAGCTTACCGGCTGACGACACCGCTGTGCACAGTCAGCAGCTGTACCCGGCCAAGAGACCCACTTTATCATCAAACGCTGAGCTGCAGCATCTCAGCCCCGCTTTATGGCAGATTATTGTGACAGTTACCATGACAGCAGCATCTGAAAGGGCTTCATGTGAGAGGAGATGACAGATTAAATGTTTAAGATTGTGATATAATAAGAGACATCTAATCTCCCTGAAGTGGAAAATCTGAGAAGCAGGAAAATACAATCTTCATGACGTTTTAAGAAAATCAAGCTCGTTATAAAACCGTTACTGTAAATCAGGCTGTCTGGTCAACCTGAGCCTGTTGGCTGTTCATGTCTTTTACAGGTGGGAAGTTTGGCCTGATGTTGGTGCTGCAGAAAAGGTGGAGGTCACCAACATCAGTAGGAATCATATAAACTGATAATCCACTGATAATCCATAAACTGATCATTTTGATCCATTTTCCACCATTAAACTTGACTTCAGTTTTGTCCCAGTTTGGAGGCCACATCCTAAATGACATGACTGAGATCTGAGCACATGTTCAGGTGATTCTAGCCTGTGTGAGGCTTTTATTTGTTCGGGTTCTCCAAGTATTTTATCTGACTCCACCTTAAAACATTACCTGCAGGATGCACATGTGTGTAGGATTTGACTCTGAACCAGACTTAACCTCCAAAGTCGACTCTGTCTCCTCTATGTTTCCCACCAAGGGTTGAACCCTAAACAGGAAGTGAGGTCATTGGGATTGTTGCCAGCGGCTCCGGTGCCGTGCAGCACTTTGATCAGTTAAAGAGAAGCATGTATGGACATGGCTGGGGGGGCCCGCTCACATCTGATTCAATTAACCCACAGACTGACAGGGTGATGGGCTGCAGCAGCCTGCTGCTCCTGTAACCCACTGCACCTCCATCTGTCAGGGGGAGAGAGAGGAGCAGCTCCTCCATCTGAACCTGACACTGTTGGATTGGATTTTCATCACGTTGGGACTCCTGCAGCTGCTTCCTCAAACAGCAGGAAGATGTGATTCTTACCTTGATGATGTGTTGGGAGGTTTGAGGTTTGTCCAAAATGTCGCCTGCAGCTCAAGTTTCCTCTCTTCACTTCTCTGCTCCATCTGAAGCTGGACGCTGTTTTCAAAGTGGCTATAATCGATATTTTTATGATAACATGACAATATGAAAGGTGTGTGAGGTAGTGAAGAACCTACAGAACATTATCAGCTGAGTGTAGCTCTGGGCGAATTAAATCTCCATCTCTCAGTCTAATGGACGACTCATGATTTCAGTAAATAGTTCAATAGTTTCTTTATCAAAACTCTTCAGTTTCCCCAGAAACCAGGGTCACGTGCAAGACCAACAAAATAAAAGCTCCACCAGCAGGAAGGTGATTCTCCTTCTACATGTTGTAAAGAAAAACACTGAGAGCAGCTTTGACAAAGACGTCACTGCGTCATTAATTCAATAAAAATGACGTCTTCGGATGTTTTTTGTGTTGTTCAACCACAGAGATTCAGATTACGACGACATGAAAGAGAGAAAAGAACAAATCCTCATGTTGTCACTGCCTCTGGTTGAAAATCGTTGAAATGATTCTGAAAATCTCAATGAAAAAATAAACGATGTACCTATGAAGCTACAGAAGAACCCCCGCCCCCCCTCGGTCCAGGTCTGGCTGTTTGTTACCATCAGCCCCTGTTTCATAAAGCTGCTGCTGTTATTGTTGGAGAGCTGAGTCAACAGCTCAGAGTGGCTCAGGCCTGGAGAAGACTGGAGTTAGAGAGTTCCTCAGCTCCCAGTCCTGCTGCTTTTGTATTAACTGGGCTCCTCTTTAATCTTTTATTTATCCTCCGAACTAAAGAGGTCATCCTGATTAAACATTGAGCGGCAGCGCTGGAGTTTGGGGAGTTTACAGTTCAGACAGAAGTGGTAGCAGACTGACAGGAGCAGAGTCACTATGCTGTTGTTGCTGCTGTTTTGGCTCCTCATCATTTTCTCCTGCTGCTGCCGACCTGTCCCACAATCCTCCTCTGCTGCTGCTTCCTGGATCCTTGTCTTTAAACTGAAAAACCAGCTGAAGGTTAAACTTCGACTGGTGTTGTGGTGAACCTGCTGGCTGTTGGTGCCACCGCCAGCTCCGGCCCACCGTCTGTCAGCGTGGGCTCGGCCTCCGTCTCCAGGGCTGGTGAATCAGCCCCTCCTCAGCTCCCTGACCCCTGATTGGCTCAGATGGCTTTGTTAAATGGGTAATTATGTGGAGGCCAGGGGTGGCGCTCCATGAATAATGTTAAACGACTGCTCGCTGCAAATTATTAATTGTTTTGCTCGATCTGTTGAACTGGTGTGGACTAAGTCACAGTGTATTAATTACCATGTTGTTGAGTGGAAATCCTCAGTCTGCAGTGGCAGCCAAACAACACAACCTCACACAGGATGTGTGTTTTCATTCTGAGTGTGACCTGGTTTATCTGCTGTGATTAAAGATCACACACCACAGTCCTGACTCACTCCGGTTTGTAGTTTCCTGCATCAATTTAAAACTTCCTCATAATCTGTTTTTGTCTAAGACGAGTGACACCGACCACATCCTTCATTTTTCTTCTAGTTTCAGCATCTCTGTGTGATTTATCATCATATTGTTTGCTGTTCTAAACCTTTTGAGTCATGATGCGTCTGTGCAGGAAGCAGACAGGGATTAGAAACCAGTATTCAGGTGTTTACATGCCACAGTTTCCCAGTTTCTCTTGGAGCAGTTTCCCAGTTTGAGTATTTATGTTTCTGAAAAACTAACATCAAGTCTGGTCTGGGCGTCTGTCACCAGAATTTAATATGAATACATATGAAAACATTAAAGACGCTCGATATCTGTGTTTCACCACTTGACTCTTATTCAGGTCTGAGAGACGGAGGCTCACACTGGTGATGATATGATGCTGTAGCGTCTGAAATGAAACCACAGGAACCAGGATCCAGATTTTGTCTTGATGTTTTGATTCAGATCAGAGATGAAGTAAAGAAGCTTTTGATGCTACAGGAATATTCTCACTGCTGCTAAAAGTATTTAGGTTTGATCGTGTGCCAGTGAAGTTACCCACCTTTAATAATCTGACAGGATTAAAGCCCAGCTGTCTCTGCAAACTAAATATGATGTTCACAAATATGTAAAGAGGATGTTCCAAAAAATCTAATCCCAGCTGATAAACTGGACAATGTTTAATCAAACTGAGGGTTTCTGGGTAATATTTACAGTCAACAGGAAAATGATGGATAAGAACCCGAACAAGTATTAATTTGACGAGGACGGCAAAGGTTAACAAAGTAGTTTCTGAGGCAGCAGAGTGGAGAACATTGGCACAGGAGAACGTCGGTACAGGAGAACGTCGATACAGGAGAATGTTGATACAGGACGTTCATGGAGACGATCGCAGGTTCTCTTCTTCTTCTCAGGCTCTGAACCAGCTCAGCAGCAGTAGGTTCCTCTGGGCCTGTGAAGATTTGGAGCAGCAGCATTTGTCATCGCAGGTCTTTGTCTTTGTGAGACAGCGAGCGGAGAAAAGAGAGGAATGTTATTGTCTGTGCCTCAGCAGCTGGTTCCTTCTCAGCCCCTGCTGTCCAGGCCTCATTCACTGCTCTCTGATTAGGTTTTTGTTGCCTCTCCCTCCGTCTCCTGCCTCTACGTGTGTGTGTGTGTGTGTGTGTGGGTGAGGAAGTGGTTTGTTCGTCAACGCTTTTTTAAGGAACAAACAATGGACTCGCTCAGCCAGCTAAACAGAAATCATCACCAGAAAGAGGTCAATTATGGAAAAGGACTCACAAAGAGCCAAAAAAATCTGAATGTTGGTCTGATTAGTCTTTGTCATGGAAACAGTTTGGTACCGGGGCTCAGAGAAATTGGTCTCCTGCCGCCGACATCAGGCCCCGATTGTACGTCTGACATCTCTGAAAATTTGAGACGCTGCAGCTTTTTGTGCTGTTTTCACCGGTGATGGCAAAAAACAGGAGCGTTGTGTCTCTGGAGCTGCTGCCGTCCTCCAGCTGGGTCACAGCACGCCACAAAAATAAAAACACAACTTTAAACTGTAGAAAAATAATGTGTTTCTTTCTCATTTGAGATGAGAACAATATGTGGGAGTGGCCTGTGTTTGTGGACTTCTTACCCAGCGTTCATTTCCATACTCCTTCTAGGCCAGCATCCCACCATGCCCTGCTTTTTATGCATTATTGAGTCTCCTCGTGCATCCTTAAAAGGGGAAGAGGCCTCGCCATAAAAGGAAGTAGGACTCCGTACTCAACAAGGGTGACTTCAAAGACCCTTTGAAAAATTGATCAGGTGGGCTTGTAGCTAAAGTAGATCTCAGGTTAACAACACAAAACACAACCAGCAAGAAGAGGAGAAATCTTATTTATGTACATGAAGGGAGGATATAGGACAGTGGAGACTGGGGTGGTGACGTGTCTCAGCCTCTTTTAAAAAGGTCACGCCTTTGTTGGTTTTCACTTGATTCCTCCTTTAAATATTGTTTCATCAGCTTTTGCAGTTACAATAATATTTTTAAGCAGCTTCTCGAGTTGTGAGTATTTGCTGCTTTTCTTTGTGTAATGTGAATATTTTATTGTTTATCAGACAAAACCAGACATTTGAAGACGTCAGCTTCGGTTTCCAGGGCATTGTTCTCGATATTTTCACTTGTTTCCAATATTTTATAAACCAAAACATTAATTGATTAATCAAGGAAGGAATTACTTGCAGCCTTACTTACTATGTAAGACAACACATTTCAGCTTTGTGTTTTATCTTCTGAAGCCAGCTGCATTAAAGCTCCACACAGTCTAAAGGTGGATGTCCATGTGTTTGTGATTATAAAGCAGGTCTAGATTCTATATTAATACTGTGAAAGTATCAAAGCCTCGGTCCACAGAGAAATGCACACAGCCTGTATTCAGACACTGAGCCTTTAAACCAGCCGTCAGGACTTCTGGAAATTTGTGATGTCACAAATAAGCCCTGCTCACCTGGACCCACCATCTAGCCTTGCAGGATTTGGTTTCTCTGAGTGTTTACCTGAAATCAATCAGCCAATTAGAAGACATAATAAAATCTAACTTTTGACACCAGAATAGTATAAAATATGGGACCTTTAAAGATCTCAGTAAAATATTTTCCTCTGTAGTTACTGAAAAAACCTTCATGTAAAAACTGAATAATAACTTACAGAAAAGCATCTTGTAAAGATGAGAAAGACAAACTGAGCATGTTTTAATTTGCTGCTGTACTAATGTTTGAGTTTATCTCTTCAGTTTCTAAACACAATAAAACCTGCGGTTGTGTCTGTTGGTTATAGACCTAAGTTAAATTTGCTGAAATCTACTCAGGAGCCATTTCCAGCTCGATTGGTCCCGTCCTCCGTACAGGTGTGTGACCTTCACATCTTATGGTCAAACAGCTCCGGTCAACTCCTGTAACGTCCGGCCTGAGTCTCCTCGGCTGTAGTGAAGTCCCAGCTGTGTCGCCAGGCCTGTCAGCCCATTGTTGTCCTCCACAGCCGCCATGTGTCTGAGGGACAAACCCACGCCGCACTGCGTTCGCCTCCTCCAGAGCCTCCTTTTCGTTGCGGAAGGTCACGGGGTCGTACATCACATTACATCAAGCGGATGATAATAAAGACCGCACCAAACGTCAGCGCTGCATCTCAGGAGCCGCCAATAAATAACTGGGACTTCAGCTGGAGGAAGCTGCTGTCCGTCCTCACAGAGGAACAGAGACCACCAGGTCACTTTATTTACTGATGCTAAAAGTTATACCTGTGCATGTAAAGAGTGGACAGACGTGGTGCAGTACAGGTGCTCTGAAGGTCAACAGAAGGTCAGAGCAACCAGACATGATGGTAAAATGTGACACAACAGCAAAAGCATAAAAGATAAACTGTCCCAAAGATTTCCCCCAAAGAGCTGCTGCGTTTTTCAAAAGATCTAAGAGGAGATTTACCTTTTTAATGGACAGATAACTTTACTTTGTGTTTTCATTGAATTTATCCTTAAAATAAGTGATTACAAAAATATTAACTGTTCATCAGAGAAAAGGAAAAAGTAAACTCATTTATTTACATCAGTCACTATTTCAAATGTTTCAGCAGCAAACAGTAAATTCTCTTGTAGTTGTAAAAGGCTAATAAACATCATCACCTGCAGAAAGGGCTCATTAGCATCTAATTAAACTATAATGATCAAGCAGTTGTTTAACAGTCATGAAAAGCCTTCAGGCAAATATTCACATTATGTATTAGATGTGCAGAATAAATTACTACAACCAAGGAAAAGTCACAGTTGAGCCGCTGATGTTGTTTCTGAAGATGATAAAATGCGTTTCGTGTTTGTAGCAACACAACAAAAACCAGTTTCTGCCTCTGACCCAGTGTGAGAAACCTGAACCTCCCACTGATGATCACTGCAGTGAACAGTGGACGTCAGTGGAACCGACCTGTGGTATCAGACCTGTTCAGGCAGCGGTGATGTGCAGATGGAAGAGAGAGTGTTGCCCTTGTTTGGGCCCAGGAGGACTTGTCCTGATTTAGTAAACACTTCCCTGTCGTCCCATGATACAGCAGAGGAGGAGGAGGAGGAGGGTGGGGCGGAGCACAGAGGAGGAAGATGAATGTGTCACATGATACAGGAGCCTCAGAGTCATCCATTATGTGGCCAGGCAGCATCAGTGCTTTTATGGCAGAAAAACAGAAACTGTTACCACAGAGAAATGTCGTCTTACAGCTGTTTCACTATTTTCTGATTCTTAAATCACCAAACTGGTCATAAATCAAAAACCCTGGACTCATTAACATGATGAAGTCATGTGTTAGATGAAGGATGTGGGGATGAAGTGAGGAGAAGTCGTCCTCTGAGAACCATGAATGTCTGACGTGAATCCACTCAGACTTTACAGCTGCTTGCTGGATTTTCATTACATTTACTGTAGATGTTCATGGTCCTCAGAGGATTGTTCTGTATTGTTTTGTTAACCTCCAATAATTCAAGCAGTGTCAGCTCCGGATCCTCTGGAGAGCATGAATGTGATCAGTTTCACTCTGTTGTTCTTTCTGTGGTGGAACCTTCATGGTGATGTCAGAGAAAAGGTTGGGGGCCACTGAAATCATTAAGATTCATCCTCTAGGGACCACGAGCATCGACAGTGAACGTTTGGTATCGCCAGCAAATCGCACTGGATCCAGGTGTTTCTGTTACCACGGTTACTTCAGGTGTTGACCTGGAGGTTGGAGACAGTCGTCCTCATATACGACACAGAGCTGATTCAACCATCAACAGAAAATGAACCAGCTGCTGTTTTTATGATCAAATAATCATTTTTTATTTTAAAGCTAATTTAAAATTCCAGCTTCTCAAATGAGAAGTTTTGAACTGTTGGTTGAGCTGTTGGAGGTTTCAGCAGGTGTTCTTCATTATTTTCTGCACAGTGGTCAGAGGATGTATCAGTATCTGGTAGAAGACAGAGGGTTGTGTATCGCTGACGTATCCAGAGTTCAGACCTCAAACAAAACCGGGGCTGAAAAAGTTTTTCCCCCTCGCCCCTGTTCTCTTCGACGGTGTGGATCTGGTCTGGGGTCCAAGTATTTAGGAAAAGGGAGGGATATCGGCGGCGTCTTGGGATCAGGACTCTGTTAAGCTGTGATGAGCTGTCAGGTCTACGCCTCTGTGTGTCTAATCCTGCCATCCCGCTCAAATCTGATCTCATCCACAGATCTCCAGCGTAGCTCAAGGCATCGCTGCTTTAACACTGATAATGCTTTTCTAGTTTGTGGGGAATATAATCTTTGAAAATCCCTTTAATCAAAGCAGCAGTGACACAAACATTTCCTTGGAAAATGGCCGAGTAAAGACTTAATACGGCAAAATGCCACAGAGTTGTTCACATGAGGCTAAATTTCCTTCTGCCTGAGCTGCTGAGAACAATCCAGTTTATTTCTATTCAGGAAATGAGATAATGATCCGTCCTCATGTTCTCGCTGTGAATAGATCCAGGTCCTCACAGTCAGTCTGACGAAGACTCTCTGGGCTCCAGGTTCAGTCCTAAAATATTATTTACATATCAGTTCTGTACAAAATAATTAACATGAACTAAAGTTGATTTAAATATAAAACAAGCTTTCATTAAACAAACTGTTTGTTCTCAGGTCTGTTCAAACTTATAATATAAAAATATATAATATTATTGAATTGCAGAAGTTGACCTTTGTTGACTTCTTGTGCCAACACATCTGTCTGAGTTTATTCTGGACCTGAAATAACAAAACTCAAGGTCCACTTACCAGCTTTTTCCTGAGCTTTCATCCGGATCACATGTAAAACAGTGATAATGTATGATAAGTAAAGTCATTTTTCAAGCAAAATTACCTTCAAATTCCAGTTTCTTGATACTGTGGAAGTGTTTCGTTTCACTTATGTAAAAGCAACTCAATAATAGTTGTGATTAGGTAAGGTATAAGGTATTTGATGACATCAGCTCGAGCTGAAGGAAACGTCAACAGGAGTTTTTCACTTTTATGAAGTTGTATTTGTATAAAATGTTCACTTGACAGTTTATGATAAGAGCTGGTCAAAATGATGAGGAAAGGAGCTTTAATGTTTCCTACCTTCTGTCCTTTAGCCTAGGAAACACTGGACCCTCCTTTACAAAAGGAGAAAATTCTGTCCCACAATTTCCTCAACTTAACAAATAAAAAAGTAAAAACTCTAATATACAGAATAAAATATATAGAATATAATTTGTTATGACCCCTGCTCAGTTTTTATTTAATTGTTTTATTTAATGGCTCAACTCTTTCTACCTTTCCTAAGTCCTTATGACCTCTCCTTCACCTCTGTCCTTGACCCCAGGACGTTTTCCGTTGAGGAGAAGTGGTTATGAACTGAGATGATGTAGATGTTTTTATTGAAAAGCTGAATTAGCATCATGTCTCGTTTCGCACTGATCACATCAGCTCTGGTGTAACAGGCTCTTCCTCGTGGAGGTTGTGGTTCGGTGGAGGTGCTGGAGGAAAGGTCATCCGGTGGTCATGGATATCCTGCCCAGATGTTTTCCTCCAGATGTTTTTACCCAGCAGCCTCCACTGTGGGACGGTCTGCTGCTACAGGTCTTATTGGGGTGGAGGTGAACGTGGCAGGTCTGTGTTAAAGGCGCTGGCTGCTCGGCGACGGCTCAGGCAGCACAGAAGATGGTGAGTGGAGGCTCTGCTTTGAAGTGGGGTGTATTTTCTTTCTTGCAGTAGTGGAGGAGCCTCTGGGGGGGCCCTCAGCCTTCATCCAGACCCCTCCCACTGTCAGCCACTGCTCTGCAGCCTCCCTGATCAACTTCAAAGTTAGGGACATTTCTGCCTCCAAAGTCTCTGTGCTTTGAAGTGAGGACGGGGCGCAGTCACAAAGGTACATTGAGAGCTGTAAAACACACTGCGCCCTCTCTCTCTGCACCGACATCCAGATTTGTTATTTCCACACGGTGCCCAAAGGTTCGTCAGAGTAACGAACCAGACGTTGAACCAACAATGACAGAGCGTTCTGACTGTGAACACACTCACACGTCTTTGAAAGGAAAAGTGTCTGCAGGCAGTTTGAAAGTCAGGAAGAGGAACGTTGCTTCCTGGTCCAAGGAGCTGGTCTCTGATGTCTGATGTCTCAGATACTGGTCTTTCTGCGTGCAGTGAGATTTCTGTGCCGCATTTCTCTGAGATTCATCCAACGTACGATCAGCAGAATCCACTGATCTTTACTTGAAGTCCTCTGATCCTGCCGACCCGCTGCAGGACCTCGGGCCTTTCTTCAGCCACTCGCTGGATCTTGTTTGTGTTGTGAGTCTTTAAGTCAGGTGTGAAAGCTGCAAGTCAAACCAAGACTTCTGACATGTTAGTGTTGTACATGTAAATCCTCCCTGATTCGTGAAACGCTCACAGTCTGTGTCTCTGCTCAGACCTGCAGTCATCAGTCTGCTGATATTAGTGTAGATATTAATATTATTAATCAATTAGATGACCAACAAAAAAAGAATCAAAATAATCAGATAATTGATGAAGTGAAAACTTTTTGACAACTGTGTTTGTTTTCTGTCTCTCTGTGGCCCCTGACCCATCAGGGGCCTGGGCCTCTGCCCCACAGACCTGTCAATAGTCCAAACATGAGCCCGGGTCACATTAATTGATGAATTATGATCCTGTGACGTGCTGATGAATAATCCTCATGGCAGCAGGTAGATCCAGAAACACATCAGGTTCAGTAAAGAGCAGAGAGTCACCTGTCGGTCATGTGACTTCATGTTTCCAGCTCGTGGTCCTCGGACTGGATTTCCTGAACCTCCCGGTGACTGTGGAACATGTGCATATTTCTAAATGTGGTGTGGTGTTATGTAACGGGTTCTAGGGAGAACAGGAGGACGACGTGAACCTGAAACAGCTTATTTTTGATGTTCAGGCTAAACAAACATATTCAGACATGTCAGGACGACGCTGGATTCCCTTATTACCACAAACATAATCTGACACTCTCAGACTCCCGTTGATGGTAATAAGATTCCTGCCTCACACGGAGCTCGCTCTTGAATACCTGAGCCTCCTACAGGTTTGGATTAACATCTAATTCGAGCTGTTGGCATTTCACAGGATAAATCTGCATCATTACATGTGAGAGTTCAGTTTGGCTTTTAAAGAGAAAGAGGAAGTGCTTTGAAAACTGATCTGGCTCTGGTTGGTGTTACACGTGGTGACGGACGTATGAGGCGAGTTAATTTTAATTTCACCTCTAATTGTGACAGAGCTGATCTGGGGACAGCAGACGGCCTGGTTGTATTTCAGATAATGAAAACACACCATCCACCTTTCTCTCTGCTGCAGATCCTGCCTGTGTTAGCTCATTACTGCTCAGCCACTCTGTGAAGACATTAAGTCAAGAAGTGAAAGCTTGGAGGAAAGAGAGAGATGTGTGTCTGTGTGAGTCACTCACCTAAAAATATCAGCCATATTCCTCCGGTTCTCTCTGCCGGGTTACGCTGACCCGTGAGTCACAGCTCCAGCTGGGAAGGTTTGGAAGCAGCCGGCGTTCAGGGGGAACCTGGTGATCTGACCGGGGGAAGATGATGTTTGTCGGGGGGGGGGGGGGGGGGGGGGGGGGGGGGGGGGGTGGTGGACCGGGGGCAGGTGACCGTGGTGGTGCAGAAGGAGACAGACCGGCTGAGGATGAACAACAAACACTGAGCTGGGACAGTTACAGCAACTTCTACAGGCCAGAAACAAAATGGCTGCTCGCTGCTCACTGTGCTCCACTGGAGCTAACGCAGCTAAACCTGCTGCTCAGAAAAATATCTTTGTTTCTGTTCTGTGTGCACAAGATGGATGGATTTGCACAGCACCTCTTGTTTTCCTGCAAACACCAGATACAGATAGAAAATTAATGTTAGTGTCTTTGTTAACTTGTCAACAAGACACACATCTAATATCTTAAATGCATTAGTATCTAATGCACACAAGATGTGTTTTACACAGACCAGATCTTGGACAAAGAAGAACTCAAAGCTCCATCCAGTCTAAAGGTAGATGTCCATGTGTTAGTGATTATAAAGCAGGTCCAGGTTCTATATTAATACTGTGAAAGTATCAAAGCCTCAGTCCACAGAGAAATGCACACAGCCTGTATTCAGACACTGAGCCTTAAAACCAGCTGCAGACATCATGGATCTTAAAACCACAAACATGTCTTTTTATAGAAATCAACACTTCAAATAAAACACAGGAGAAGTTCAAATATGGACCTTTAATTTAATCTTCCTTGATTTAATATCTTGTGCACATAAATTGTCACTTTGTGAGGACAGATTATAGTTTGTGTGCAAATATGATCTTTTGTTAAATATAATCTGGGATTATTTGTTGGCTCCATAACATTGTGACATAATTATGTTGTTACCTAAAGAGAAACTGAACCTGAAACCTGATGCTACATGACGCCTGGTGAATGATGGTGGACAGAAACGTGCGAACAGTTCACAGTGAAGGATTCACCTGCAGAGAGAGCGATGGGGATGTTGCAGTGAAATGAAACCGTTGTCTGTGACAGTGTCAGTTATTTCTATCAGAGTCACTGCAGTTGCATAAGGTGCTTGTGGAAAGTGAGATCAGCACCTGGAGCGCAGTGACACATTTGTGCATTGTGTGTTTTCTTATCATTGGTGAGCAGCACTATCTGTGTTTCCACGTCCAAACCGGTTGGACGTCTGCAGTGATTTGTCTCTCTCTCTCTCTCTCTCTCCCCCTCTCTCTCTCCCCCTCTCCCCTCTCCCCCTCTCTCTCCCTCTCTCTCCCTCTCTCTCTCTCCGTGTTCAGCCTCTTGTCTCTCTGCTGCAGCCAGAAGATGGCATGGTTCGTATTCAGTCTCCTCTCACAACTAGAGATCAGGGCTGCCACTCTATTAATAGCCCTGCTGTGCTTTTAAATGTGTGTGAGTCTGTAAATAAACTGCTGCTCTCTGGGAGGGAGCGTAACTGTACATGCCGGGCGTCGCTCTAGAAAAACAGCAGCAAACGTGCACATAAAGCAACATGACAGTTTATTGCTGTGTAAGTGGCTGATGATTGTGATTGAAGCTGAAAAGGGATTTCCTGGTTGGAGCTGAGATTTGAGGCTGCGAATTCTTCACCTTTCCTCTGACAAGACGATTTTCTGACACGTCTCCTCGGCTGCAGGGTGCCGCCGACAGCCAAACCAGGTTTTTACTGGTACCCAGATGCTCCTCAGGACAGCAGGGACGTCCTGTGACAGGATGAGGAGGACTTAAAAGCAGCAGTAACAGGCCCAGAGTGAACGTTTTAATCGGGGCCAGTGTGTTTGCTAAATCATGTCTCGTGTAAAATGTGCAGCCAAGTTGCCTGGTAACTGAAGTGGAGCAGAAACAGTTGACTTAAGAGTCATGATTTAACAAAGCAACAGCAGAGCGTCTTTGAATACTCACACTCAAGGCCTCAGAAATGTCCTTGAATGCAGCAGCTCTGTGCAGTGTTGGAGTCAGGGTTTCTGCAGCTGCTGCTCCTCCAGCTTCACAGCTTCACCTCCTGTTTGAGTCAGAGTTAATCCTCGGAGTAAAACTGGAGCAGTTACGGTTTATAAAACCTGAGGATTACATCTCTGGGTGGTTTGTCATCACAGATATGAATATGTTTGAATGTTTTAATTATCACAGCTACTGTTGTCACTTTCAGACTCATGTTGAAGTCAGACTTGTGTATAAGCCTGGATTTATTTATCCCGGGTTATACATGACTTTTCTTTATTTTTGGGATTAATTTACATGTTGAAAGCAAACTTAAACAATTTTTTGTCAAATATGTTGATTTTATTTTATTTCAGTTCAGTTCAGTATTTCAGTTTAGTTCACGTTTTCACAAAGTGCTCGTGTGACCTTGGGTTTATCATTGAATCGTGAATGAAGTGTTTAAGTTGTTGGTTTTTCTCTGTGTATTAACCTCACTGACATTCTGAGATCAGACTTTATTTACACACAGGCCAAACTTAGCCTGTAATAGGCCTCCATTAAAAAACACAACTGATGATCATCAGCAGTGACACAGATTATTTTGTGTGATAAAATCCAGTCACTGCATCTGTGACTGGTCCCAGCTCCTCTCTTGTTGTCATGAAGAAAAGTCGAGAGTGTTTTTAGAGATCGCAGCCTCTGACCTGTGGGACAGCCTCTCTGTGACGGAGACAGTCGAGATGAATTCAAACATCTCACCAGGTTTGTTTTAGTTCAAACGGCTGCTGAGCTTCACCTTGAGATGAAGGGCGGGCCGGTGAAAACACGTCCGCTCTCAGGAACTCCTGAATGAAAAATGACCGTTCTGATTCATTCATTTCTCTGGGTGAGCGACGAGGATTTACAGCCGGAGAGGATCCGAGTGTCAAACAGAGAAAAGAGAGAGTGGCCTTAGTTTGGTCGTTTGAACAGATAAAGCCACAAACAGCTGATCAAAAGCAGCTAAATAAAAACCTGAATAATTTGTACAGAGTGCTGTTTGACTGGGGGCTGTGAGGCTGGGCTGTGGGGTTTGTGCTGCCAGTCATCTGCTAACAAAGAGCGCCACATAATAAATGGGACTTTAATTTGTTTTCCCTCGACAAGGTCGCTGTAAGTGATGGGTGAAAGTCAGCAACATGATGTGGTGTTGGAGTGGGGGGGAGTGTGTGTGTGTGTGTGTGTGTGTGGGGGGGGGGGGGTTAAATGCCTCAAATTGTGAATGTTGTGTTTTTAGAGGCTAAAAACACAAACATGCACAAGGTAATGTTCTTTTTTCCAGTTTCTGTGACTGCACATGAATGCACCAGACAGGAGAAAGCGAGGATTGAAGGAAGGGAGGCAAGAAGAATCAGCCTGTGAGATGCTGTGTTGTCTCCATGGCAACAGGATGATAAGGTTCATGGGTGTTGTAGTGTTTAGAGCGGAACCAAACTTCATGTTAAAAAGGCCAGATTTAACAGAAATGTGGTTTCCTATAGGTTTTAAGAGTTTCTTGAGGTTGGGACCTAGCTTTGGTGTCTAGTTTGGCTTTGTGGGGGATTTATAAGACTAGTTTCTTAATACACTGTGTTGACAAAAGAATGTGGACACCCCTTTTTTGACACTTATGTACACTTTAGACCAGGCTCCTCCTTTTCTTTCAATGGGAAGAAAATCTTGATGCTACAAAACACAATTATATTTTAGACCAGAAGTTCACCACCTGCTAAGTTTTAGAGAATTTATTACTTGTAAAATAAAGTGTTACCAAGTTAATTACCTTACATCCTTTTTTATCTGAGATCATTTCCAGCAAATGAAAAGATGTAGAAAATGAAACTATTCCTCTGTTTTTCCTTTGAAAGATGAAAATCTTTTCATTACAAAATGAAGAAGTTGAGCAGGCGGCCATGTTTTCACCACCCTAAAGGTGTCCTTTAGTAAAACGAGCACTTATCTCCTTCAGAGGTGACTTCAGCTCCTCACCTCCTGATAAGCTCTTTCTTGCAGCTCACAGAGGCTGTTTGGCCCTGACACAGTGTGAATCAGACTCCGGCCTCAGTGCTCTGCAGCCTCTGTGGGGCTGATTACCCCTCTGTCCAGACGGCTGTGATACGTCTTCTTTGCCCTCTGACATACACTGTGTTTACATGTAGTCTGCCCGGGACGCCGGCAGCTGCGTTCGCACGTGTGTGGAAATCTAAATGCTGCGCTGAAAAACTAATGAGAGCGTCTGAACGAGCTGCTGCTCTCTGCAGCGATGAGTTTTATTTTAAAGGCTGACATTTTAGCTACCTCTGTAAATGTATTCAAATTAATTTCCCATTATTGCCTTGCTTATCGGAGGCTGCAGAGACGTAAACAAAGATGCGGACAAACGCTGGAAAGCAATTAAAAATAAATGGGGTTTGGACAGAAGTGCCCCAGAGAAAGAGATAAAGGCAGAAACAGCATGGAGGCTGTTCGCTGCTGCTGCTTCCGCTGCCTCACTTTTATTTTTTATTTTTGTCACAACTGTTGGAGCTGCTGCGGATGTCTTTTTGGGCGCCGTCCTGGGGCGTCATCACACTAAACGGCTAAATTAACCCAGTTATTTGGAGCGAGCTGAAGTGGCGCTGCTGCCTGCAGGCGCTGTTATTTCTGAGGACTGTATATCCATATTGTCTGTCCGCAGCTCCTGGTCATGAGTGTGTGTTTCCATGTGTGTGTTCACCACACATTACTCAACGGTCAGCTGAATCCGTGCCTGGGAAGGCAGAGTGATTACTGTGCAGCTTTGCTTAATGAAAAATAATGACTTGCTTGCCACAGAGTTTTTTCTCTGTTTGTTCCCGGCTGTACCTGAGCTCTGTGTCAAAGGGCTACTTCAGAGATGAAAAGAAAAGCCTTGGCACAGTTTGTTCTACCCTTCATGGAAGAGGCACCCATAGTTCTTAAATGAAGGCTAGTTTCCGTAGCAACATGCCAAATATAACAAGGCTTGTGCTCGCATAAAAATAAAGACGCAGGGACGTAGACGTGCAGCGCTGACGGGAGCAGGACTGCAGGCCTGATCTCACTCTCTGATGCTATTCACTCTGTTTTCAACATGGAATTCAAATGAATGCTAATGTGTGGACGCTCGCCTGCAGCTCTGGAGCTGCTACAAACACAGTCACAATGACTTTTTTACACCAGCAAACATGATGCAGGGTTTATTCTCCCTCTCTGCCTTTTATCTGCTCTGCAGAGGAGAAGAGTGAATGTACATCAGACTGTCTCTGCCGGAGCAGAGCCCAGAGCTCGTCGGCAGAGGCTGCTGTGTAGTAATGATGATAAACATTAGTTATGCAGCACTTTTCAGACACAGTGAGTGACTCAAAGTGGTTCACACTAAAAAACAACAGAAACAACGGTTCAACCATGAGCCTGGAAAATGGCGAGGTTTTAATTTGGCGTCTGAAGTGACTTGAGCTTGTCTCTGTTCTCAAACCTCAGGAAGTTTGTCTAGAACTAAAAACCCCTTCAGAGGATTTTAAAGGAGCTATTTGTAAGTTCTGCTATCGCAACATTGCTAACGTTAGCATTAGCAGCTCTTTACTTACCAGTCTAACAGAAATATTGAGTTCAGCATCAAACTTCATTTACCAGTGTTAACTCTTGTCTCTTTCATTGCTTCTTCTTCTACTGAAGTTAGCATGCTAACCAGCTAGCTGCAGCCTCCAGTCTACTCTGAAGATGTAGCTGCTCAGAGGATGTCTGGTTTTATAAAGACAACAATGGCTGAAGTTCCTGTAAAGTGACCAGAAACCACATTTGGTGCCAGAGAAAACTTACAAATATCCCCTTCAACAAAGTTCTGGGACCTTTAAGAGCTTTAACCTGAACCAGAGGACCTGGGATCAGGTGATTTAATGATTGACATTTGTGCTGTGCAGGGAGATGATGTGTGGGGGGTTTGTGGTTGTTTAATGCTCAGGGATTTGGTTCTGATCTGGTTCCGAGTTGGTAAAAGACACACGGGTTCTCAGGTTCTTGAAGAAGAGAGTCCAGTCCTGAAACATGGAACCAACCTGATGACCGGACTGTGACGGGTTGTGTCGTAGCAGAGTGGTCTGAGTGAATATAGTATCTGTCTAACTAGTTAAATCTCTCTCTCTCTCTCTCTCTCTCTCTCTCTCTCTCTCTCTCTCTCTCTCTCTCTCTCTCTCTCTCTCTCTCTCTCACCTTGACCAGGTGTCACTGCGTGTGTCCACTTCCTGTATCCATTGTTTCAAATTAAAAGCCCCCTGGAGAGTTGTGTAATTGTGACATTGTGGCGGCTGTGATAAGAGTAACAGTGAAATATTCTCAGGTTTCAGGCTCACATGTGATTTGATGCTTTTTTTGCTACATCACAGTAAAGTGAAGTCATTACTGTTAGCTTAGCATTATTGCTAATTTTCTCTTTATATTTTTGAACATTTGGGACCTGTCTTCTGTTTGTGTAACTGTTTTAGTTGTAATGACTCACTGAATATTTGCACTTTAGTTTTCTTAAATCAACAGTTTTCTTTATGGAGTTTGGTTGTTTTCTGTGATCAGTTTGTTTTCAGACTGTGTTCAGCTGCTGACCACATGTGTCCAGTGGTTCTCACGTCTAACAGAGACGGTAAAATGTAGAACACAGTCTTGATGGATCTTTAATGTGGCTGTGAAGCAGATTATGGACCGACTCAGTCTAACCAGCAGAAAGTCAGTTGATTATTTGATGTGTTATTTGCATGACGCAGCTCTGCACACAGCTCCCTGTCTGATTGCTGCGCAGGGTTTCGTCTTGACTAATAGAAGATTTGACCTTTCGACGGCTTTTTCTGTGTCGGTTTAATGTCAAGGAACGTTCAAGTTCCTGCTAAAATTAGACGCTGGTGCCGTTGTGCTGCTGCAGTTGCTGGTTTGTGCGACTGAGAAACATTTGTCTACGAACACAGTTAAAGAAATTCTGTGACAATGGAATCAAAAAAAAGGCTGCGACTGAGTCAGATGATTTCTTCTGCAGTAGAAATGAGTGTTGGGTGAAAACTGGAAGCCTGTGGAACATTATGTACTGGAACATTACATGGAAATGATCAAAGCCTGAAGGAATTTCTCCTATTAGAAAACTGAACGAGGAGTACAAAGGCCTGAATTTAGTGAGGAATCTCCCACAGAGAAAAGAGGAGGCTCAGGATGAATATATATATAAAGACTTTGAAGAAAAAATATCCTTGAACAGTGGAACAGCAGCTGCAGATGCTGTTCGGAGGATTCCAGGATTATTTGGGCTGTTTTTTTTTTTTTGGTTTTCTGTGAAGTATTTCTGTTGTTCTGTGCAGAGCAGACAAACGTTTTGGGTTCAGCACCTCACAATCAGAGAGCTGCATTTTTCCAGTGATTCGCAAACATCTCACAGGAAGAAGAGTCGTGTAGAGGAGGCAGAGATGAGAGTGAGATGCTGACAGAGAGAGATGATCATGTGATGCAAAGAGGAACAAATCACTTCTTGGAAAAAGTTCAGGAACATTTGGAGGAGGACGACCTGTGTGAGGCTGTGAAAACAAGAACAGAGGTTGTAAATGGAGGGTCACTGGTTTGATTCCAGCATCTCTGCTGCCAAACTGCCCTTGAGCAAGACATTGAACTGCTCAGTGAGTCCACTCCTTTAAGCAGATGCCTCCATGTTTGTGCACAGGCCTGAAAATAATGTACCCAAAATAAAAAGGTAATGTTCCTTAATAAATCAGCTTCGCTGGACTGAAGCTCGGAGGCGTTTTATTCATCATGGACCAGATTGTTGTCTTTTCTAGAGCCACGACACCAGTGAGGCAGAAAGAGACGAAGGTCTGTTTTTTTTTTTTTATAGATAGCAGCAGATTCGTGATGTGGTTTGTTTGGTTTGTGTTCAGCAGGCTACATAAAAAAGATTAGAAAATAGTTCAAGGTTGTGTTTTTTATATTTATTTACATGTTTTTTTAATTTCTGTCAGACAGAACAAGAATGAAACAGTGACTGAAACGTGGCCCAATAAGACAACATGTAAACCTGCAGTCACCTCCCAGTCACAGGGCAGTACTGTTCTCTAAAGTCACTGAAGTTCCTAGATTTGTCACTAGGTGCTTTTTTTGAAAGGAAAACAGACGTCAGGTTTGTTAATGTTGTGACAAAGGTGCTAAATTAGCAACACTGCCTGTAAACGTGCCCTTGATGATGCATTAGAAACTGTTCGCCCAAATTTATTTTGAAAGAGCAGCAGCCAATGGGGAAACTCCCAACAGTCAGCTGGCCGACCAATGGTGTAAGTTCATCACTCAGTCAGTCAGTGACATTCAAATTTATAGTGTCTATGCTGTTGTTCCAGTTGAGATGAAAACGAAAACAAAACAGGAAGTGGAGGCTGAAGCCATAGTTGCTTCATTCATCATCCATCAGAACAAAATTTCATCTAACACCCTGACAAGTGTGAGAGTGGCAGCCTCCAGAGGTCAGAGGGCTGGTGGGCAGGGTTTCCCTCCTCTGATGAACGCGTCAGTCTGTCCAGGATGTAGTGGATTCTGCGTCTGTACGAGGACGACCGCCGTCTCATGTGCAGCAGCAGCAGAGACAAAACACAATTTCATTTACCTGCTTCTAATGAAAAGGCAATTTGTGCTGTGATAGCATGGAGATGGAGTGAGCCGCCGTCGCCCTGCCCGTCACTGCGGAGCAGAAATGAATGACACTGTGTCGTCTGCAGCTCCCAGAGGCCGCACCGTGTCTGCAGCTCCACGAACTCAATCATTTTCTCCACAGTGACCTGTTAGAGCCGCGCCGCCGACAGCCTCGCTCAACAGAAACCTCGAAAGCTCCAGTTGTGATAGAAAATGGTGAAAAGCTTTGACTCAGTTTCTTTAAATAAAAAACAAAAAAACCAAAAACAAAAACAGGGCTTAGGAGGAATTAAAAGTCTTAGATTTGATTTGCAGAAGTCTTAAAAATGTTTCTTTCCCCTGCTGTTGTTTGTTGCCGTCATGTTTTGTGAAATCAGTCTTTTACTCAAAGATATTTTTATTTTGTTAATCAATTAATACCAAAACCAAACATTTGCTGGTTGCAGCCTCTCGAACAGGAAGATTTAATTCTTTAATCCTTTTGGTTCTGGACTGTTGGTTAAATAAAACAAGATATTTACATACATCTGTTGGGCTGTAGTGAAGTAAACAGGCCTTTTTACAAAGTCCTGACATTTTAGACCAAATGACTAATTAAGAAAATAACCAACAGATGAATCAATAATTTCAGCTGTATTTACATATTTCCATGATATATCCAATAACTCTACATGACCTCCAAACATGAAGGTTTTTGTTATTGAGAGCTTATAACAAATGTGCAGATCACTGGTAAATGATTTATTATCATGAAAACAGGTTGTAAAACTCTGTAAATGGTTCCTCACTGTCACCAAACTGGAGGCAGCTGCTGTTGCAGAATCCCACTCGGCCAAAGAGTCACACTGCTTTAAGGAAAAATGTTTTTTCTCCAAAAATTGACACAACAGCTGGTAAATAGAGCTTCCAAGAGCTTCTTTTAATTAACATGTAGAAACAGTATCCACAGGCATCCTAAATGATGCTCCAACAGTCATTTTCACTGTAACTAAGTGGCTGTTTCTCCTGCTGGAGCTGTGAATATGTGAGAGCCACACCTCTAATTGAACACTGACATGTCGGAGCATGTTTCAGCCTCATGCTGCCATCAGCTGCTGTCACACTGGGGACCAGGCCTCCACCTCCTCCTCCTCCTCTCTGATCCTGCACCTCAGCCTTGTCTCCTCCTTACACCTCCTACTCCCCAGATAGTCTCCTGTGATTGGCCTCTCAGTCACCACTGTAGAATACCTGCTGCATATTATCTCTGGTCATAACAATGCACTTAAAAATATATACATATATACAAGAGCAAGATATTCCGACATCTGTGGGCTGGATGGATTTTTATTCCTGGTCCCCAGAAGCTGAATCTAACATTTTGAGTTATTTAGTTTATTAGTTATTTAAAAAACAAACCACTGATTTCTTTTAAATTAGCTGTGCATATTTATGGTCCCCAGAGGATAAGAGATGACCAATTCAGGGGCATCTTTACTTTTCCTGTATCTTTACTTTTCCTGTTTCCTGTATGTATCTGACCTATGTATGTTTCTGAAAAATCTCCTTGCACACCAGACAAATCAGAAGCAAGAAAAATTAAAATCTTGAGATCAGTGTTGATGTAAATTTGACTGACCACATTCATGGTTCCCAGAGGATCAGCCCTTTCCGTTCCGGACACTCAGTGAGCTTGCCAGCCTCTGATCAAAATGTCACAACGCCTTGGTCCCTGATGGACGGTTACATCAGACACTGTATGCTTGAAATATTCTGTGGATATTCATGGTCCCCAGAGGATCAGTCTCTCTGGTGTTTTTTTCATTAGCATTATACTGGGGAAACAAGTTTTTTTTACTTTTACATACGAGAAAAACAAAAATCTAAACATCAGATGACCATGATTTTTACAGAGCAGATTCATGGTCCCCAGAGGATGAACCCTGTCTATTTTGGAGTCTCAGTAAACTTCCTCCTGGAGCCACTCTCAAGTCAAAACCTAAACTCGACACTGACAAAATCTTTTAAAAGCTTGTTGCTGGGTTTCTGTGGATAGTCACGGTCCTCAGAGGATGAACCATTTCCACTTTGAACACTTGATCATTCTGATGACATTACATGAAATTCTCCGTGACCTTTGAGTTTGACCTTCAGTTGTAATCATCCTGTAAATTTACTGGACACCTTTTGCAGATTCCTCTTGTCGATTCCACGGCCACAGACACATTTTCCAGACATTTGTTGAGTTAAATTTGGGACAGCAGCGTGTTGGGAGGAAGGCGATGGAGGCAGCTGGGCAGGTGGTCGCCGTTTCCCACGAGGCTCCACGGTTGCAGCTTTTGAGAGATGAAGCCCGTCAGAGTTAGCCAAACAGCGCTAATGCTCTCCCCAGAAAGCCTCCCCGTCCAAATGCTAACAAGAAACCAGAAGCCGTCTGTGTTTGTGTGCGTTTTGAACAGATGCTCGGGCTGTAAATATGGGGGGAAATGCCATTTGTTTTCATTTTGTTGCGTTCAGGGGAAGGGGGAGGATTGTGTTGTGAGAGTGAAGAGTCATTCAGATGCAGTTTGAAGCAGATTCCGTCGGTTCTTTCCTCTGAGTGAGCTGATCTTTATCTCGTGTCCTGCAAACCAAATATTTGTGTTTTTAGAAATGAAGGACAAATACACAAACACGCTGCAGCTGCTGCCATTTCAATTTATTTTGCTTTGGCGTTTTATGGAGAATAAGTGATCTGATTCTGGAGTTTGAGTTCACCTTGTCTATTTATTCATTTTTTCTTTTGTAAAAGTCTGAATTCTTTTCTCTGTGCTCTGCTCATCTTTGTTTACAGCTCTGAAAATAGTTGTGTGTTTGCTTGTGTTTCCATGTGTTTGCAGGTCTGTATAATAGTGGAAATAATAAACTCCACATCAGCAGAACTCAGAGTGTAGACCACAGATAAATTCAAAATATTCAGCAAACACTCAAACTAAGTTCATGAATTATTCTCATTTTATAATGAGATGTTTGTTGTTGCTTATTTTCTTCCTGTTGACCAGCAGCTGCAGCAGTGGTCCAGGTTTTCCATTTCTGAGCCACATGATAATAAAGGTCCAAACAGTATAAAAGTAGATGTCCATGTGTTTTTGATTATAGAGCAGCCGGTAAATCGTTTGCTTTAATAAAGTTAAATAGTCATTGGTGTAAATTGAATAAAATATTTGGTCACTGGTTGTTAGGAGCAGACCAGGTAGATTAATGTTGAGGCAACATGTTGTAGCTGTTTTGAAGAAGAGTTAATAAATGAAATAAATGAAGATATTTTGAGATGGAAGGTTTAATATCCAGTGCATCATGTAAACATGTTGTTCTACAGTCCACAGTCCTTCCTCATCACAACCACTTATATCTGCAGGACTCGGGTGACTGTGATTGGCTGCTCGTGCAGGTGAACGTAGATTTACACAAACACAACACTGACCTGAACGCCATCATTTAAAACTACACTGTGGAAATCCACCAGGGTGGGGGTGTGTGTGATGGTTTAAACACCTGCCAGGATGACGGATTGTAAATCTCAGCTGCTCACAGTATCCCCCCCCCCCCCCCCCCCCCCTCGTACTGTTAGAGCTGTAGAGGTCGTCTCTCTCAGTTCTTCCTCAGCCTGAATCCTCTGCAGCAGCTGTGAAACGTGAGGCTGCAGCAGGAGCCTGGACACAGGCAGCGAGCGCTAACAGACACAGTGAACTGTCAAACACAGTGTAGACGCTGTAACGGGCTTCGGGCTTTGCGGCGCTGTAATCTCTCTCTGACGCAACGCCGCTCAACTCCCGAGTGCAGCTGATTTGGAAACTATCAGCACTCTGCTTATAAATTTCCCCAGTGTGAAAAGCAATGCATACAGAATGAATCCGCCTCTATTTATCTATCTGACTATCCACACACACACACACGTGTACACACTCCTCTATCCTAACCACCTGCCCTGCTGGAGGGAAATAAAAGCAGAGACTGTGGACGGGGCTGGGGTTTTTCTGCTCCCCAGACGTTTCCTGGTGCATCCTTCAGATTACAGATGACAAACAGGCGCAGATCTTCCTGTGCCGGCTCAGAGCGGCCCAGCTGTTGCGGCGCCGCGGCGTCTTGTTCTCCCAAGGCTTCGCTGCTGTTTGTTAAAGTGCAGGGTGGGTGAGGACGAGGATCCGCCGCAGCGTGAAGTGGATCAGACAGAGGAGAAAGTTTACTGTGTGGAGAAGGAATCAGCTGCTGATGGACGACGATGAAGCAGAACTGACGTCGACCAATAAGTCATTTTCAACAGAAGTGCATGTTCCAGCCTGATCTTATTCTGAAATGACTGAGTTGTTGATACAGTTCTTCCACTTCAGGAGTTTTTGTTTTAGCCTGGATATAGACCAGTGGTTCCCAACTGGTGGCTCAGGGTCCAACAGAGGAGTCAAACTTTGTAATACAGTGAATTTCTGCAATGGTGCTTTTATTTTGAAGTATTTAGTAGAAACTGGTGTTTATCTGATGTAACAGAGTCATACAGAGTCAAGTGAAAACAGATTGAATGTGCAGATCAGCTGCTCTGGGTTCACACAGACCTGGTCCTCTCTGCAGCAGGTTTAGGGGACAGGTAGAGACCGAGAGGCTCCAGGTGTGGATGAGATGGTCACGGCTCAGAAATAAAGAGCTAAACATTGTGTCTGTCATCAGCTGGTTGCTAAGAAGAGGAAAGAGCTTTATAAGTTCAGTCCATTGAATATGAATAATGTGATGGTGACCTCGGTGCAGCCTCAGTAAACATGTGTCTGTGTTGTTGTTGTTCGTTCTGCAGGAACCTGTGGGTTTATAAGACTGCGAAGCTTCTTCATTTGTCAGTTGTGTAACTGAGTTGTCCAGTTGTTGTGATGTTGTTTGTGTGTTTTGTTGCTTCTCGAGCTCATTGAGTTTTCCTAAATGAAGCTTAACAAACTAATTCACTGGATCAACCACAAACTCTCTGTCAACAGTTTCTCGATCATTTTCACAGGTGGCTCTTTCCAAAGTTTCAAATGTGTTGATTGTAAATTTCACCATCACATGATCACAGCTGATTCATTTTTCTTTTTTCTTCGACAGAATCAGACGTTGTGCAAAGGCCTCAATGAACTGCAGAACGGACAGGTAGGCAGACACACCTGACTGTCTGGACCCATGTCACAGGTTACATCACTGTAGAGGCTGAGCTGAGCTGAGTGTGTCACAGTGACACGGCCTGTGTTCAACCCTCAGCTGCTCTCCACCACCTCCAGCCTCTGTGCAGCTTTTAATTCAGAGAGAACTGAACTGATGTAAAAATACAGATCATCAGAAAATCAGATACATCGATGCTCAATGGAGTTAACTTATAATGTTTATAAGTTAAACTGAAGCTGCTGTCATGTTCTCAGGTCATACATTTTGTTGGTCAAAGGTCAAAGGTCAAGGTCAGTGTGACCACACAAAACAGGGATGTAATCTGAATGCGGAGAGAGGAGGAGGTGGTCATTATAGTTTAAAGTTCAGAGGAAACATCTGAAAACTTCAACACGTGTTAAACATGACAAAGTGCAAACTACACATGACACAGGTTTGAAACCACAGGTTGAATTTGTCATAGAGGCTTGTTTCAACTGTGTCAACTGTGTGTGAACTGCAGTGCAGTAAAAGTACAGTAGAAGTGTAAAGTAGTGTCACAGAAATATGTGAGTAAAACACAGAAGTAAAACCAACTCTACTGTCCACAGCTGATCATCTGCAGACACCTGGAGAAGCTGTGAGGGTGTTGAACAGTGTTTAAATTCAACTTCCTGTTTTCTTTGACTCGTACTCTTCCACAGTGAGAGACCAGTAACGTTTCTACGACCCAGAATCCTCTGTTTCAACAGTGGAGTGTGAGAAACTTTGTGTTTGTTCGTCTGCAGATCGAAGACGACAAACCTGAGAAAGCTCTAACTTAAAGACGCTGGGGGGAGTCTCAATTGTGTCGGCCTGTGTGGGTCCAAGGTTCATCTCCGTCCTCTCGTCAGTGACGGGAGTGTTAGTGACTGCAGGGAACTGCTGAGGAATGTAAATGGCCTGTGTGGCTGCTCTCACAGAGAAGAGACGAGGGGACGAGTGAAAAGAAAACAGCTGGAGATTCATTATGTGTCAGTTTAATTTCAGATCTGCGATTCATTACAGTGGGAGTGGATGGCGCCTCACTTCGAGGCTGCGCCGCTCTGTGCAGGCCTGCACACGTCTCCCCTCGCAGAGCAGAGCGCTCGGCGCACAAGAGCTCTGGAAAAAAACTAATTAAAATGAACTTTGCGCTCTGTGATGGGTGGATAATTGTTGCAAGGCATCGGCGTGTGTAATTGAGGCTGAATTTGTTTTACAGGTTTACCTTGTAAACGGGTACATTTGCATTTTTTCCCCTCAGCTGGTTACTGCAGGACTCTCGTCAGTTTGAACGGCGTCCAATTGTTTTCAACACGGCGTGACAGTGGTGTTGTTAAAGATGTTTTCATCAGTTTATTCCTGCCGCTGTTAAACCAGAGGAGGTAATTAAAGCTGCTTCTTGAGAGTCGAACAACTGTCACCTCAGTGATCCCCACACAAGTTAGACTGGGTTTTCCCTGTGGTGCTGCTGTGGACGCAGACTGTCTTCACTCAGATGAACACAACACATGAACACAAGACCTCCTCAGGTTTTTTTTTGTGGCTGAAGACTCAGTCAGTGGTTGTGGAGGTGCTGCTCCACCCAGCACCTTCCTCTGTTCCCTCCCTGAGGTGTAATTAGACTCATCATCATCATACGACAGAGAAGGAGTTAAATCCTCCGGAGAGCCGAGGGAGGGTCTGAGGCGTCTAACAGCCAGTCAGCATCCGGGGATCCAGACCGGAGCCTTAAATCTACGGTGGCCCTGAGAGCTCAATAAGAAAACACACAAAAATATTATAAATACAAAAAATTCATGTGTCACAGGCTCCTCGTTTGACTCCTCCCCCTCATTGTCTCTGATTGTTTTTAGACTCATGACGATGGGAAGATGTTCAGTATTTCACAGGAATGAAAACAAATATTTAAGGAAAGTCGAGTTATTTTGTGTAGAAGTTTTGTTGTATCTTCTCCCCCCTCGCTCTGACCCTGTGGTTGGTCGTCTTACCTTTGTGGGTCTGTGTGTAGAAGTCGATCGGTTATATTCAGCATTTTTTTTTATCTGATTTCCAATAAAAATAAGTTCATTTTAAAATCCCGCCCACAGAAGCGTCTGATTGGTTACATGTCACAAGTAATAACCTATGAGTGAGAGGCCATTGCTAACTGCTAAGCTAATATCGATTCCAAATATCATGAGATCAGATATCACTCATAGTTTTCGTTGCTTCTTTGTGCAACGAAACTAACTTTGTGGTCAGTTTGTCTTATTGTGGTTGTTTCTTGACTTTCCCACAGGAAGTGTTCACCACCACCTCAGACAGAGGTTCTGGACCTGTTCCCAGTAGGCCTGTTCAGTAATCCATCTACACTTAGTGACAAAATACCTTGAGTCAGGCCATGATTTCCCACTCTCTGTCTCCAGTCAATGCCCTCCCACCCCCCCAGGTCCTCTCACAGCTTCATATGAAGGACACAGTCTTCATGATGCCGGGGATCCACCATGTCTCTGACTAAATCACCACCTGCTGGGAGCAAATTAAATATTGACTTCTCGTATTGACTCGTAGATCTAATTTGAAGTGATTGCGGATGAGCTATAATGGTGTAGAAAAATTAGTCGGGGGGCGCTTTAATGGCGAGGTGTCGGCCACTTTTTAAGGCCGCTGTAATTGGCTGGATGGTGCGAATCATTGAGTTGGAGAGGGAACTGGTTTAGGCAGAAGTTAGGGTCACTTTGTGAGTCGGGCGTTGAAACAAACCACCTGACGCTGCGGAGCCGGAATCAATGGTTCAGATCCAGCTGAGGTGACGGGGGCAGCAGCAGCAGTGGGGCAGGTGTAGAGAGGGTTGGAGTGTCCTCCATCCAGCCCCGCCGCCACGCACACCCTCCTCCAGCCGGCGAGGAAAACTCATCTCAGACGCAGCGCTGCAGAAACAGAGCGTCTTTCATTCAGATCCACTCCGTCAATATTTGCTCACTGGCCTCAAACCAAATACACTGATATTGAAAGTCGTCACACTCAGCGAGGCAAGAAGAAGAAGAAGAAGAAGGAGGAAGCAGCCGGATAAAGAGAGAGATGGAGCTCCTCCACTTCCTCCACAAACTCTGATAAGAAGCTTCAGTCAGGATTTACAGGGACAGTCTGTCCAGAGTGGAGCTAAACTAATTAATTATTGGTTTGAGAAAACAAATCAACAACCATTTTGATAATCGATCGATTCCTCAAAGTCATTTTGAAGTGAAAAATCTTAAGTTTTCTGCTTTTCTTGTCCCTGTGATAAGAAATTGAACATAACAGATAGAAAAATAGATTTGAAGACGAGGCTTTTGGCTCAGGGAAAATAAAATGTTTGACTTTTTTTTACTATTTTCTCACAATTTATGGAGAAAACGACAAATTAAAAACAGTTAAACAAGTTGATTGATCAAGAAAACGATCAGCAGTGGAGTTAATTGTCAGTTCATCTTGTGTCTGACTGGGAGCAGACTGGACCCAGAGGAGTGGAGGCTGTTGGAGCTGCAGGTTGAAGAAGGTGGTGTCACTGTCACATGATCAGATCTCACATGTAGGTGTACGGTGCAGGTGTCCACACACTTTGGCCTTGAAGTGAATCTTCTTTCTCTCTGAGGACAAAATCTCTGGTTCCATCACAGAGTGAATTACACAGTTTTCAGAGAGAAACTATAATAATGAGCAAATAAAGAGAAATAATCAGAGACTGGTCGGACACGGAGGAGAAACCTGAAGGTTCTTGGTGAGTCTTCCTGTTCATGTCCAGGCCCGGCGTCGTCTCCTCTCTGACACGGAGCTTAATTACGCACCATCTGCCACATCTGCCTCCAACATTTGGTTAACTGCACTTTCTCTGTTTGGACAAAACGCCTCATTTACACACAACCTTTGCTTTGAGCGGCAGAGCTTTGGGTTCCTCTCCACTATCTGTCCTCAGCATGTGCTGGCACGCCGCCTCCGTCAGGCAGGCTCCAGTGGTCGGAGGTTATTGTAAGATGTGGTTGAGTAAATACCAAACAAAGGTGATGGCGGGCTGCGTGAATACATCCTCCAAACATGGAATCGGCAGCATCACTGGCTCAGGTGTCCAGGTGAGGTGTGAAGAAGAAGCAGCAGCTTCATGATGCAGTGAGCTGAGTGTTTATGACCCAATAAACTTAAATGAACAGTCGTTTCAGGCTCATCATGGCTTCATGATCCTGTTTCCTCAATATTAAAACCACTTTTCTTACCATAACAGCTCCAGATTAAAACACGGTTTCATTTTCACTTTTATTGTGAGCTCATCGTCCAAATATGATGATTCACTTGTAACATTATCCCCTGACATCGATTTCTGATCGTTTGATTAGAGGAAAAATTCATCTGCATCTATTGATCAGGTTGTTGCTTCAGTCATTCTGGAGGTGATGATGATTGGCTGCTTCTCTTCATCATATATTAGAGTAAACCGAAGGTTTCTGAACCGTTGGTCTGAAAAATAATCATGATGATAATAAACTTTATTTGTATAGAAGTGTTCATACACAAGATGCAACTCAGAATGTTCTGACAAATATAAAAGGAGAAAGGGAGGAAAGAAGCTAATTAAAAGCTAAATTGAACAGGTATGGATGAAGGCCCCTCCCCAGTTTTATTCTGGGGGACATTTGGAACATTTAGACGCCCTGTTGTAGAGGATCTAAGGACTTGTGGAGGGACAGAGTCAGTGATGAAAGAGACCAAACCTGTAAGAGCTTTGTGCACAAGTAAAAAGAATCTATTCTGAAGGTAGAGAAGGAGTGATCTGCTCTCTTCCAGCAGCAGAGCTCTCAATCAGAAACAGAGTTTCTCTGTTAACTTTTTTGGACCAAACAGACACACTTTGATTATGTGTCTTAGGTGGAGAAAGCTGTTTGGTTATCTTTCCCACTTTATTCTTCTGGTCTAAGTTTCCAGGCCTGGTGGACACTTTGTCTCTGTTACCAACTGCAGTATTTCTGTCTTATCCTCAGTCAGTTGTAAGAAAATTAGGGAGCATGGAGCTTTATTCTCGTTCTGATCGTGGGAAATGTAAAGTTGTGTATCGTCAGCGTAGCTGTGAAGGTGAACCTGACGCTGTTACCCAGCAGGAGAATATCTGATGAAAGCAGAGGAGACCAGGACAGCTTCCATAAAAGGTCTGTCATATATCTGAGATACATGAAATATCATAAACAAAAATCAAGACCCTGAAGATGAATCTCTGGACTCTTCACATCATTTTATAGAAAAAAAAACAAGTGAGAAATTTATCCGCTGATTATTTGATCATAAAAATAATTTTGTGTGACTGAGATCAGATGAAGAGTAACAGGACGACAGCAGTGAAAGCTTCTGTTAGACTGTAAATGCTCTGCTGTCGGTGGAGTCAGGCTGAGGAGGGCGGGGACGGAGCTGGGTCACTGGTTCTGTCTCAGAGGGTCTTCAGGATGCTGACGGTCCCTCAGACCTGTTCAGTAGAAACATGAGCCCCCCCTCTTCCATTACGTGGGCCGCCCTGCACCCTGCACAGCAGCCAGAGTGTGTTGGGATGTTCCCTCTCTGCCTCAGGCTGTGTCGCCCCTCCACCCCTCTAGATGACGGGGGGGTTGGGCGGGGACAAACACCCTGCCTTTGTCCCCCTCAGATCCCCCTGGGTGACTGCAGGAAGTTCTCAAATGTCTGAAGAGATGCAGCAGATGCTCAGTAATTACTCTGCAGTCAGACCTGAGTTCACAACGGACACTTCAGGAGACTTTTTCTATTTCATGATCATTTATATAACAAGCAGGCTCTTGATAAGTGAAGCAAGAAGCACTTTCTCCACTTCCCTTGTAATTAGGACCAAACTGTGTCTGCAGCTAAAATCTGCTCATTTTCGGGAAATGATGAAGAAGGTTTCCAGGAAATTAGCTGTAAAATAAAATGCTTCCCTCTTTCACTGTCCTGGTCCCACGTCCTGTCGCAGCAGAGACGTCGCAGACCTGAAGCAGAAGTTAAGGCTGCAACATTTTAGTACGTGTGGTTTGTAGATTCACTTCACCACAGTCAGAGCTTGTGTTCGAGCCCCCGGCGTCTGTTTGATGAACTGCACCTTCAGGACATTTTCACACTGGCCTCAGTTTTCAGATTTGGACGTTTGTGTCTGTGTGTTTGTGCGTTGAAGTGTGTGTCTGTGCTGAGTGTGTGCGCGCTGTTCTTTGTGGCTGCATCTGTCTGCCTCTATTGTTTGCAGAGGTCCATCTGCTGGCCTTCAGCTAGCCCCCCTCCCCCTCTGTAGCCAGCAGACACCCCCAGCCTCACCCCTGTTCCTCCTCCCATCCTCCCCTCGCTCAGTGTGTCTGTGGCTCTCCAGGAGAACCAGCTGTCCCCCTCCTCCTGCAGCCCCCCCCCCCAATGACGTTCAGTGTCAGGGCCCTGCAGAGGCCTTTAGTCCAGTTCAGACCTTTAACACTGGATTAAACCTCGGCTGCACTGGTGAGCAGTCGTTTCAACTGTTTTGCATATTATTTAATTCAACATGGTACTTAACATAATTAAATATGTGCATATATAAATAATAAGAAAAAAAATCACAGTCGAGACTTTTTGGTAAATATTAATAATTGTTTGCCAAACATCTCCTTGTTTTAGCCTCTGAACTGAGAGGATTTCTGTTTTACTGATTGGATGTAAATGAATTTATTTAACATTTGGACTCTTGAGTGAAACAAAACAAACACTTAAGAAATAATGTGTTTTTGCTGTTTTCTGACGTTTTATAAACCAAACAATCAGAAAGTGACTGAGAGACTAAGAGATAATGAAAATGATGTTACTTTATTAATTGCATTGCATCTGCTTGGTGCTGCTCCCCCCTCCCGCTGTAAATAATATTATAAACTACAGTGCAGACCTGCTCTATATGAAAAGTGCCCTGAGAGAACGTCTGTTATGGTGCTATAGAAATAAAATCGACTGGCAGCTCTAATATCCAAGTTTTTATTTTGTCCTGACGTTCGCAGCCGTTTCTGTCGACTCGCCCTCTTGACAAATGGAGATGATGAAATTTGATAAAGGCTGTAACACATGCAAACAGAACAGGGGCTATAAATGTCTTGTGGAAGGCATCGACGGGCTTAGATTTACTCCTCTGATCAATAATTCAAAATGACAACAGTGAGTATTGATCACAGAGAGCTGGGAGAAAGATCATCAAATCAAGTCAGAAATACCTCAGTTAAAATGCATAACAGCCAGAGAATCAGTCACTGTGACATATGAGGCAGGTGACGTATCACCTGATTATAGTGTTTCTCAACAGCTTGGTCTCAGTTCGTGTCGTTATTTGCTGGTTTTGTGAAGTTTGTGTACCACACAAACCTGAAGTACTGGGCGTAGGAAAGGTGTCTGAGAGAGAAACAAAAGGAAACATAAAAGAACATTTAATTTGAATAAGCAGCAGATTATTTATTTATCTTTAAAGGTCACTTTGTGAATTCTGGACACAGTTATTAAATGAAAGTGACAGTGAAAGTGGAGCTCAGGGAAAACTGTTTGATTTTGAATTTTAATACGATTAAAGGTCCAGATTTTAACTTCTTGTTGATCTCCATCAGAAGATATATTTGTGGTTTTAAGAACCAAAAACCATCTCAGTGTAGTTTTACATCTCCTCTCTCAGGCTTCTCTCTGGAGCTCTAGGAACAACAGGTCAGTCAGCCAATCAGAAGAGAGGATCTGAGCCTCTCTTCTGATTGGCTGACTGTTTTCTGAGTGGTCCAATAAGAATATAGCAGATTTCAGGTAAACACTCAGAGAAACCAAATCCTGCAAGGTTGGATGGTGGGTCCAGGTGGGCGGGGCTTGGGGCGTGACTGTTTTGTTGTGACATCACAAAGTTTGATAATTTGATTTTCAGTAGTTGCCATTTAATTATCTGTCATTGAATTAACCAGTGACTGGTTTCAGCTGTGTTTGGTGATGATCATGTGACTCAGGGCTACAAAACTAACAGGGATCCTAAAAAAACTAGTGAAGTGAACAGGTAGTGGCAGGTAAATGTTCCTCGAGGTTTCAAAAGTCGACTCAGCAGTTTACTGCAGCTGTGTATTATATTTGTTAACGTGTACCCATCATCGTCAGTAGTCGAGCACAGAACCAGACTTCCTCTATGAGAAGTGTAGAAGTGTTGTAATATTTTCCTCCAAACTCTGACGTTGAATTTCTCCTGCTGCCTCCGGCCGCTGCTCTGCTGTCGCAGCAGGAAAGATAAACCAACAGAAGCATCTCATTTTGCTCAACAGATGTCCATAATCCCGGCTAATCCAACATGTTAAATGGTTGTTGTCTCTGCGGCGAGTGCGGGGCACTGACCCTGGCACCGAAGCTTCCCACGGGCCAGTTGGACTCCCTCAGACCCCCTCTGGTCCTGGTCTAGAGCTCTCAGCTCCCCGCCGTACTGCCAAGTGGAGGCTGAATTAATAACGTGTCTGTGTCTGTCGCCATATGTGAGGCTATTTATGACGGAGAGGGGGAATGTGAGCTGGTGCTCGAGGAGGACAAATGACTTTAGCTTGGCCTTCGCTCTGTGACATATCCCACCACAGAGGAGAAAGGCTCAGTGGATACATTTCAAAATAAAAGTCTAATACTGACTCATGATTATGACTCGTGTGAGTCCTCATCAGCAGCACAGGAACCGACCTGTCTCCTCTGACTCTCTGATTGGACATTTTTTTTGATGTTCAATCCCATAATTAATCTTTCTATTGTCATGACGACTGCACCAATGTAAAATGGAGATTTTTATTGCTGTTGTAGCATTTATGACCTTCAATAAAATCTGAGTTTTACACTAATGCAGTCGTCTGACAACAACAGTCCTGCAGGAGATAAATCATCCGTTAAATGACTCATTTGTCCCCTCAAATATCAAATCATCCCCTTAAATAACTTTTATTCCCTCGGTTTAGTTACTCAGAGCCTGAAATGACTCGAGTTGGACCCTCACATTAATAATTCATGTCTTCAAATGACTAAATCTTAAACCTTAAAGCTGAGTTTTACAGCTGTGGTCTCATTTTTACACTAAAACAGTTCAAAACATGTTTCATGCCTGTCAAAGATACAGCTTAGTGTTGATCATAGATAAGTAAAATCAATAAGTATATCCTGATAGTCTGAGATCAAAATCTAAAAATTTACTGACAGTGATAACACCACACTGTTAATTTGAAGGAATGAATTAAAATTTGACGGGATGAGACATTTAAAGGTACAGAGGGATCAGAATAAGTTAATTGAGCAGAGATATGAGTGATGTGATGTCATATCATCCATCCACAGTGATCTACCAGTGACTGATGACGTCCAGGTCCCTGTGTGGGCCCTCCAGTCCTCCTCATCTCTCCATCCAGCATCTCACCAAACTCTCTGCTTTTTTCCTCCTTTTTTTTTTGGCTCTTTCAGCACAAACGTCTCAGCGCATCAACAGAACGAGCTGCTGCTTGTGTTTGTTTTGGTTTGAGAGCGTGTGACAGTCGGCGTCCTCGGAGGCTCTGTGGGGTCGTCTACCTCCAGAGCTCCGCTGGTCACAGAGCAGAGGTTCACTGTGTTGTCGCGTGGATTCACTCAGTCGTCAGGTTTCACTGTCAAAGACTGACACGACATGTTTGTGCAGACTTCACAGTTTTCAGCTGGTCTGCAGGTTTGTCTCCAGCTGTCCTGGAAACGGAGGAGGATGTCTTTATGGTGTGAACAGAAAACTGATTCATTTATAAGAAATTCTGAAGTAGTTTTAGTTTACAGTTGAATATATTAACTGGTATTTTAGTCCACCTGCAGGTGTCCGTTCAGCTGCTGTGTAGCTGCTCTGCTGCTTCAGATGGTTCTGTCGGCCCAACAGAGGCCAGCGACATATTAAGGAAGATCATTTCATGGTTTGGGCATCAGCAGCAGACTTTAATCTGTCCTAACTCAGTGTAACCCGTAAGAAGAGTGTGTTATAACTACTTAGTGTGAACAAGGTGAGAGAGGCGACCGAGCCTCAGCCCAACCTGCTCAAACAGACACTAACTGGCCATTTAATCAGCACCAATAATGTCTCCTGCTGCTCTTTGTGCCATTTTTCTCCCTCCTATTATCTCTGATTAGGAGAACAGAGTTGAGATGATCAGTGGACGCAGCAGCGAGGCTGTAATTCCTCCTCGCTCTTCACTTGATATAGAGTTTGACCTTTCAGTGGTCTGCCATTGTTGCCGCCGCCGGTCAATATTCTCCTCTCTCTCGCTGAAGGTGTGGACCCGTCGGCTCAGTAAATAAATGTCTTCATTACTGCGACGGGCTCGAGCCACATTCTTCTCCATGATGTTCACATCATTTCTGCTTCAGCCGGTGATTTGGTTTGGCCTCAGATAAATGTTTAAAGATTAAAGCTCAGATTTCAGGTGAAGTTTCAACAGAAATGACTGAATGAACCTGCTGCATTGTGGGATGATCAGAATGATCAAAAGCATGAAGCACTGATGAACTTCTGATCTGTATGGAAGCAATTTACTGCCTGAAAAAGAAAAATAAAGGAACAACACAAGTAAATTTGTAAGTCATGATTATTAAAATGGTAATTTTGACCTAGAAAATCTCAAAATTTTCACTCTAAAAATTCAGTGAACTTTTTGATTTAAAAATCATAATTAAACATTTGGACTCACTGATGAATAGTATTGAATAATAGAGCGTTGACTGTTTCAGTCTGGATAATGGAACCAATTTAATTCACCAAACTAACAAAAAAAAAAAGATTTCTTAGAAACAACGTTTCTTCAACACCCATGAGCCTTTGCTGCTGTTGCCATAGAGTCAGTCCCAAATTTGGATTACAATGTAGCAAATGTGAACAGTGAACTTAAGTGTGAATGTAAATGAATAAAATTAAACAGATTAATGCTGCAATTAATGATTATTGTCATTATCCATTAACCTGACGATCATTTTCTTGATTAACTGATTAATCGTTTCCAAGGTGACGCCTTCAGATGTTGTTTGTAAACCTGTAAAAAGTCACGAGGGAGGCTGAATCACAGTCTGGACAAAGTTTCACTGTAATGTGCAAAGTAAAGTGATGGAAAGTGAAATGTGGATGGACAGTGAATGAACAGCAGTTTCACAGCAGGACTGATCTGATGTGTGAGTGATTTGCAGTAACACAAACATGAGTTTGTGGCAGTGGATTGTGGAAGTTGTAAAAATGATTCATATATAACTGATGTCCACAGGAATGAGGGAGGGAGGACCTCCTGTGGCGTTCAGGGTCCATCTGAACCACGACTCTGTGTAGAGGAAGTAAAATTCATGTTTGTGTGTTTCTGTTTGTTGCATCTTCTCTTTGGTTTCTCTGCCTCAGCCAAGTGTAAAAACTATTTCTTTTTCACTTTTAGTATTTCCATTTCCAAACTGATTTCCCAGCGTATTGATCGAGGAGTCGGCCCAACAAACAAACCACAACAAACAGCAGCATGCTTCTGCATCTGTCAGACAGGAAACTGAAATTTCCCTTCAGTATAAAAGCGTCAGCGGTGTCGTCTGCCGCTGCCTCTCGCCCGCTGGGCCTTGTCCTCTCTGTTGATGGCGAGGTGAATCCCCACCTCTCCCTGAGGCTGACGGGAAGTGACAGGAAGCCTCGATAATGAAACGAGTGTGCACGCGCACAGAAATGACGCCACAACACAAAGTGAGCTTTTATGAGAACGAGGGCTGGGCCGTGAGGTTTTAACAAACCCTGAGAGGATTCAGACCGACTCAGATCTGCACTTGTTTTATTTTCCTCTCGTTGTTGTTTTCATTTACATACCAGCTCTCCTGCTGTGTGGGCTGCGAGCGGCAACTGTGATCGAGTGACAAGTCTCTATAGCAACATTTCTCTGAGCGTGTGATGCTGCAGAAGTGGAATAAAGACAGAAATCCCTCTCTGGCTGCTGCTCTTAGCCTCTGAACAAACATCGCTTCAGTCTCAAATCACAGAGACAGACACGAGCCGAGCTGACACACGATTTAACTTGTAATAAAAGCAGAGGAGGGTCCCTCTGCCAATACGGAGCATGAGATTTGATCATTTATTTTTTATTGAGAGGAGCTGTGGTGAGATCAGCAGGCAGTGTCAGCGTGTCACAACAGCCTCCATTACACTTCAGCTTTTCAACAAACCACCATCGCTCTGCGACGTGAACTGAAATAGACTGGAAACGTAGGAAAAAAGTGGCGTTTCAACCCAGATCCTTTATCAGCTTCCATTCATCTGTGTGGCGCAGTGGCTCTGTCACTTCTGAAAACCCAATTAGCATAGATTGGCGATTGAAATCTCAGCGATGGTGATGATGATAGCTGGAAACTCGCAGCAGGCTCGGCTCAGAAACAGTTCTGTTTCTGTTTTGGCATTCAGTCGGTGAAACATCTTCTGGGCACTTTGCTGAAAAATTAATTGAGATGATAAACAAACCGGAGTTTGAAGCTGCTTGCTGTGATTTCCTGTGTTATTCTCTTCTCCAAAACAGAAAGAAATCAAAGAACCTGAAGGCAGCAGGCCGACAGAAAAACAAAGTGATTAGGGTCGGCGCTATTGATCGACTGAAGAGGCATTGTCACTAATTCTGGTTCTGTAATTAAAGTTTCTGTCTTTGGGTCTATTTACCAAGTCAACACAGCTCCTCCGTTTTATCTTTTTGTGCCATTAAACTGCTATTGACTCTGTTCATAAGAACATGATAATAAGTATAATTTTTGTTTTTTAGTAAATAATACAGACATTTTTCAAAAGTAGGAAAACCTGACCGGCAGTCCAAATCTAAGTTTTAGTTTGTTCTTATTTAATCATTTTCTTGATTCATTCGTTAATTATCAGATCTATAAATGTCCATCACTACGGGCCTTGTCTTAAAGTGGTGTCTGCAGTGGAGTGGAACAAATAAAAAAATTTTCACCTTATAAATTCAGTATAATGTTTGTTTTCATCAACAGGATGAGAAATAAAGTGTTATTCACAAATTATGTCCAGTCGCTTCTACATTGTCTTAATTAATTGTACTTAATTAAACTTGACACTTCAGGTTATTTTCACATTGAAAGCCTCCCAGGCATTGGAGGTATAATGTCCTCTGAGCTGCTGTATTTTTATGATGATGAAAATAATGGCAAAGAAGTGACTGGACTCATCTAACTAATTTTTCCAACTGTGTCTTCTGCACCGTTTTTAAAAACATCCTTCATACATTTGAATTTTGAAAGACGCAGCCATCCCCTGTTGAGTCTCACTGACAGCAGCTTATCAAGGATTGAAAAAATGGCAAAGTAGAAGTGATTGGAGCTAATTTGTGAATAAAAACTTTTTGCTCAAAAACACTTTTTTTATTCACTAACAATTTTCAGTTGCTTCTACTTTACTATTTTCTCCAACTTAACACTTACTGTTTCAAATTAAAAGCCTACTTGGAAGATAGTTGAGTTTCATTAACAGCATCTTAATCATGATCAAAAAAACAGCAAAGCAGAAGTGATAAGGATTAAATATGTAATGAAAAAAGGTTAAACAGAGAAAGTGCTGAGTCTGTCATGACTGTCACTGATGTGATGTAATTAGTGTTGTGGAAATTAAAGTGATTATTATACTATAAAACGGGGGAAATTAGAAATAAATCTTGTCTGTAATATGAGTTCATTTTAAATAAAGAGTCTGATTAATAGTCTAATAATAATAATAATAATAATAATAATAATAATAATGATAATAATAAAATAAAGTGCTTTTAACCAACGGTCATATTAAACGTAATCTTTGAGAATCTGAAAACATTATTTCTGTTGTTAAATGTCTCTAAAATGCTTATTACTTATCAGAGTTGTCATTGATCCACTAATCAATACATTGATTGATCGTTTGAGCCCTGGTCGTGCACATTTCCTGCTGTCGGTTCAATATAGTGGCCGATGTTGTGTCACATTCCACTGAACATGAGGAAAATGAGGCCTGGGGCGTGTTTGATTTGCATTTAAATGGATTTATTGTCCACTGTTGGTGTGACGGGCGGAGACTGACCACATGATCAAACTGTTGTTTTTTCTTCCTGTGGGAGGAAATGAGGAGTTCTGCTGCCTGAGTGTGACAGTGAGAGATCACAGTTGTTGTTTGGCTGCATAATGAAGATTTTAATGTGATTGTTATCTGCTGGTAGACGAGAGCAAAGGAGCAGCGATACTGACAATCACCACTGTTGAATATAGAGACTGAAACACTGCTGTAGCATCTGCAGCATCCGAACTTACTGAACAGATGGACAAACATTCACATACATTTTCTTTTAGAAGGAAACAAATAATTCTTAATTACTCAGCTTAACTGTCTGGAACAAGGTATTGATTCCTGTGGTTGATACTGATGATGCTCAGAAGATCTGAGATGTGGATGAAACCAGTGAAAACAAAGCAGCTTTTGTTAGTAAAATTTTATGACCTTGTGTTTTACACATTTGCAGGTTTTCCATAGAATCAGTGTGACTTTCATACAGACTGAAACATCTCAGCCTCTCCTCCTGAATATTCATCAGTTAAACACACAAACTGTGTCTGATTAAAAACCCGACTTCACGCTGATGTAGTTACGTCTTTAAAGTATTGAAGGAGCCTGAACATCTTTCTGTGCTCGTCTCTGTCCCCGGAGACTCACGGTGGACTCCCAATCAGCTGATCCACACCTGGATGAACCTGTGCTGGTTCCGTCCTGAACTGATGGCTGCAGTGTCCCTCCTCTGGACCGGTGACCCCCGCTGGGTCGCAGCCACTGGCCACGCCCCCTGCTGTGCTGCAAACGCTGTGTTTGCTGGCTCAGCCTCCACCTCCACATGTGGAGCAGCAGGGGCCTCACCCTGATGCCCCCTTTGCCAAACTGTGGGCCAGGGGCCAGACTCTGTCCTGTGTGCCCCTGCTGATAAGCTGTCCCGCTGCCAGAGGAGGGGGTTCGCCTCTACAGGAAATCAGTCATCAACAACAGAGGCTCATTCTGGGACCAGAACAGTCCATGTGCTCAAATACTGGTCCCATGTACAGTCTACTGGCTCTGGTCCCTCAGTTTTTTCCTGTTTTGGAGACTTTCTGCTTCTAGTTAATGAGGCAGATTCAGATTTTATCTCCACTGCAATAAAAAAGAAACACTTTGTTAATCTGTTTGACCCAGTGGAGAGAAGTGTGAGGATGTTTTCTTCTCTTTCGTTGCTGTAGGTTTGAGACTTTCAGCTCGATGCCATGAAGATGATCTAAACCTGTAAAACCTGTCGTCCTTTCTTCCTCCTTCCCTCCGTCTAACATCCTTTAATCTGACATCTTGAAACTTTAGAAATGGAGAGATGAGTTGAGGCTGAAAGTTTATTCTTGACCTCAGAAACAGTTGTTGAAGAAATCTCACCACATGCAGCAGATACATTTAGTAGCTGTTCTGGAGCTTTCAGCTGTGTGGTGCAGTTTTCTTCAGCAGATGGAGTGAATCATAAATGTTCAAACATTTGAAATATTTAAAAGAGAAATTTTAACATCAACAATTCCACAAGAGCAGAACCGTGAAGATCCTGGGATATGATAAAAAGCTCTGGGCCTGCTACTGAATGGACCTTTTGATGGTTTGTTGCATACACTCCACAGCTGATTATTTTTCACCTTTATTGATGCAGAACTGTGAGTGCAGGACCATCCAATGAGGAGGAGGAGTGTTTTCTATTGTTTTATTAGTGCAGTGAAGGATGTGAGTTTTTCTTCTTCAGTGGTGGAGGAAGGACAAACCGCAGCTGCCCGTCTCCTCAGCACCTTTCAGGACTGAAGGGCCTCGCTGCTAAATGGAGTGTAAACAAAGAAAACGTCTGGCAGCTGCGCTGATGGAAATCTGAACAGCTACTAATGCGTTTTCAGCAGCCTCGTTATCTCAAAGGCACACTATCAAAACAGAGAACATAATGAGTGTGGATAATCCTGTCCGCTCGCTGCATCTGCAGTAAACAGCGCCGGGCCGACGGATGACCTTAACCGTGGCCGTCGAGCGATGGCAGCGTTCTCAATTAAATTCTGTCAGTCGAGTGAGGAAAGACGGCGAGTTCACAGATACTCTAATGTCTGTTTAACTCGTACTGAGGGAGAGGTTATAAAGCTCAACATCTCACAGCTCACAGAGAATAAAGTCCTGATTACAGCTGTTTGAGTGAAAACACACGTTTTATCCTTCATGTTTCACCGTTCGTAGGTTTAGAGATGAACACAGACTATTTCAGTTCCCTGAACCCCTCAGTTTGGGTTAAGAGTCACTTATAGTGTGAGCAATGAAAGGAGCTGAAGTGACACTATAAAAAAAATCTGTATGTATCTTAATTATTTGAAGGAAAATGTGCTGAAAAGTTGAAATACACAAGAGATTTATTGACGCTGAATGAATTTGGAGCATCTGATGTTTATTTTGTGAAGTTAGATCTAAAGTTAAAGCGACTAAAAGAACTGAAGTGTTAGTACTGCCGAAGCACTGAGAAAATCTAAGTAGCAAAGGAAATGGCAGTTGAAACAGAAGCACTGAAAGATTGAAGTGTTGGTTAAATTGAAATTTCCTGTTTTAAAGTAATGAGGCTCAGGATCAGTGTGTGCACTCTCACCTCCCACCTCTGGAAACCACATCACATGGACCCACTTCCTGTGCTATCAGCTGACACTGGGCCCTGCCAGCTCCTGGCCCCTCAGCAGAGGTGACCGGCCCCCGGTTCCAGCTGACTTCTCTATCTTTAGCACTTTTTAATGGCAGCGCTCCCAAAGTTTCAGCTGATGGAGTCCCTCAGCTGATCTGTGTGGAGAGGAGCAGGGAGGACCCAACAGAACCACTGAGGAAGAGCAAAGACCATCTGAGCTGTTTTCAATCCAGAAATTCATCATTGAGAACATCCAGAGATGAATTCATCACTGAGACTCAGAGGTGTGAGTGATTTAGCAGGACTTCGCCCTCGAAGCTGCTCTCTCTCAGATTTGGCAGCTTTTATCTTTTACATGTGAGCTTCAGGTTAGAGCAGCGTAAACTGACCCGGAGGTGAAGCTTCCTTCAGCTAGAGCCTGTTATCTGAGGAGCAACACGCAACCTGAGTTTGTCTTCAGATGGTGAAAGTATCAGCTGGTTCAACTTTTTTCTTTACACGTCATCTAATTAACACATTACCCATGAGCCTCGGCTGGAGTCGATCCCACTCCTGAGGTTTGGATCAGAGCAGTAGTGGATTAAAAATCTGTTGTCGTTAAAGTTGAGAACAAATCAGTGAATCCACCTTCTTTTTTCTGAAAGTTGACGTGAGAATCACAAACTGATGTTTCTGGAAGCCAAGGAAGCAAAGTGCTGCTGAAAACTGTGTTGATTTGGTCCAAAGACCAGAACTTGAGTTTTGTTTTTAACTGCAGGAAATGATGAGTCATCCAGGCTCTAATCTCATTAAGACAATCTTGTAAAACAGATTTCAGATATAATTCAGCTGCACATCAGCAGAACAGCTCTGATCAGAGACACAGAGTTCAGAGAATAAAACAGGTCCCAGGACAGATCCTGGAGGAATGGCACAGGGTCAGTGACGAGTGCAGAGATACAGGATAAAACCAGTCTGAGATATATGCTGCAGATTAATAGACAGGAGTCGGGTCAGTATTGGAGTTTGTACAGTTGTAGTGAACAGTGTGTTTTACAGCAGGGTCAAGGGTCACAATATATAACATCACTCTGAGGAGTCGAGTCTTTTACCTTTCAAACGATTCCTGCTCAGCTTTAGAGGTGTTGAAGAATCAGAAACGCTCTGTTGGTCTCAGGGTGTTTTCTTTTGCACCCTGCAGACATTAGTGAGTCCTCATGGTGTCTGTAGATCCATACCTGAGAGGCTGTGATGGAGCCAAATGTGCAGTCGACTCCTTCCTCAGAGGCACTTACATGATCCTGAGGGTGACAAGGAGCTGAACAGTCGCTCAGCTGGTAGATTGAGACCGAGTCCTAAATGTTTAAATTATGTTTCTGTCAGGTCAGTCTCACAAAGACTTCCACTGACACGGCTGCTCTGTCTGAGGCTCTGAAGTCTCTCTGGGTGTTTGATGTTTGTCCACCGACCCGTCAGCTGACTCTCTAACTTCCTCTAGGATCTCAACCAGAGTTTGAAACCACCAGGGGTAGGTTCAGTGTGCATTAGTATTCTCTGACATTATGGTAAATCCCCCTGTTAGTTGGATGTTTCAGATGGATATCAGTTTCATTTCAGCGTCCATTACAGGGAGAGATGCAGGACTATCATTATATTCAACTCACAGAGCTGAGCGCACGTTTTTCTCAAGGATAAAACCCTCCAGGTTTAGAAGAACCCAGAAGGTCATTTAACAACACTTAATCCTGGTTTAGAGGTGTCTCCGGGATCCCCACAGACTCCTCTGTCCATCTGCAGGAAAAATATTCCATCTGCTGCATAATGAAAGCTGTTTTATATTTATACTAACAGGAAAGTCCTCAGAAGAAAAAAACAACAATATTAGAGCTGAAACGACTGAGAAAAGGCCACAAATCCACAGTTTTACAGGTGAGAGAGCAGATGAACAAACAGCCAACAGCCTGGGTGATGAAGACCTTGGTTCTCCTCCACACCTGGAGCCTGGCCGGGTGTTCCTCCTGTGGATGTTTTATCTGGAGGTGTGATCGGCTCCTTCTGGTGGATGTTGGCAGAGGTTTTAAATCTTTTTATCCTTGTTTTATCTGGTTGATGGAGCAGTGGTTGCTGCCTGTGAGAACTTCATTTTTGGATCCAGTATTTTCCAACTAATTTCCTGTAAACTTTGCTCATAACTTCTTAAAATTATTTTGTATTTAGTCGTAAACTATGAGGATATTCTATATTCTATAGATAGACCGACGCAGTTTGAAAATGTGTTTTTACAGTTATTAAGTAGCTGCTCTTCAAATCTGAGCTCTGAGGTCTGACAGAAAATGTTCCTCTGAGAACCTCGACCTGCTTTAGAATCAAAAACACATGGACATCTACCTTCAGCTTTAAAAACTCACATGGAAGCAGCAGCAAGTTAATAACTGTTTCAGTCTTTCTGGTAGTTTACGGCTCATTTTTAGGAAAATAAGAGGAAAGTTTCCTGGAAATTAGCTGGAAAACATGAGACCTGTGAAATAAATCGTTGTGAGGGAAGAGCTGCTCAGATATTTGGCCCATGAAGTGTTAAAGCTGTCACAACTCTTGAGGTTGTGTTGTATCGTTCAGTGGCGTACTTCATTCCTCTGAAGTAAATCCTCCTCTAATCTAATTCCAGGTGGCTTTGAAAAGGTCTGTGAGCATCTTAAACGTGGCGCTCTGATACCTGCTGATATTTCCCCCTTCATTCACTTTCTCCTCGCCTCCCTCCAGGAGGGACGGGTCTCCGCTCTCCAGCCTGGAGAGGCTTTAAATGAGTGACCTTTGAGACAATCAGTGGTGCCCCGGCTCCAACAAATGCTGAATGGCGAGCAGCGGCCCCCAGGTCCTGATGCAGGCGGCTGCAGGGGCTGCCTGTGGATTACATTGATCCCCTGAAACAATGGGGCCCCACCACGCTCATTGTTGAGGGGGAATTAATAAATAACATGTGAATAAATGCAGGGGGCTTTGTGGAGACTGGGGGTTTAACACTGTTCGCTTCAGAGGCCTCCACTGTGAAATCATCTCTACAGTTATTCTGCCAGGTTTATACAGTCACATCGAAGTCTGAGCCACATTTCAACCTCTTATAGAACAGCTGTCTGACTCACTGTGTGCATATAAAATATATTTGTCTTGTTTCTGTCGGTGGAAGGAAAAATCATTTTTATAATCACTGTAAACTGAATATAACAAGACGTCTGAAGACGTCGCTCACAGTTTTCACAGGAAACAGATTTTTATAGAGGAAACATTTTGCTGATCAGTTTGTCAGCTGATCGAGAAAACAACCAGCAGAATGATCAATAATACACTGTCCTATTAACACTGCACTGTACTTGGAGCTGAAGCAGTATTAGTACTATAATTAAAGTATTGGTGGAGGCTGAAGTACTAGAGTTTTTAGCAGTTGTAGAAGTTGTACTTGTATTAGCAGTGGCTGTGGTTCTAATGGTTATTACAGCAGTAGTGGTCATAGTAACAACAGTTGTGATGTCAGTCGTACAAACATCAGTAGAATTGAAGACGTCACCTTTTCTGACACTTTCCAAACAAAACAATTTAAAAGTTAGTTGATAAACTAATCAATAGATGGATCAATAATGAGAAGAGCAGAATAAATTGATTGGAAAGAAGAGCATATTCATATCCATGTGTCATTAACAAACGTGACAGACATGTTTGATTTAACAGGAAGTGATTAACAGAACGAAAATCACAGAATCAGAGTGTGTTCAGTGTTCAGATGAGACGAGTGTTGGAACCATTGGAACCACGGAGAACGTCTCTGTTCTCCCCCAGTTCAATCAGCTGCGTCTCTGTTCGGTCACTCGGAGGTCGGGGGCTCTTGTTTTTGTTGTAAACAGGAAGTGGTCGTCTCTGTTTTAGTGACGCATCTTTATCCAGAGGAGAAGACGGAGAGAGTGACATCAGAGCAGCTGAGAGCCGATCAGAGAAGAAACTCCACCCGCTCCACCCCCCAGCCCCCCGGCTCCTTTAAAACACTTCTGTTCCACCTTAAGTCTCCAGCTTGTGTTTTAAGGAGGACCAGCTGATTAGTGAGGCAGCAGCGGGGCCCTAAATGAATCTGTAACCTCCCCCTGCTCCCCCCGCCTCCCCCCTCTGGCGGTTTTTTTGGGGGTGGGGGCTTTTCTCAGGATAAATAACAGTAAATTTCAGCTGTTTGTGGTGATTTGAAACTTTCTCAGTGAAATGGTTGAAACTAATGAAGCTGCAGGCTGTGGCTCCTTCTCCTCAAACTCCCTCTCTCCTCTCCTTCCCTGGCATCTGATGTTGTTTATCAAAGCGCTGCCTCTCTGCTGATGTATTTACCGGGTAATTACTGCAGCGAGCAAGGACACTCAGGTCTGAAAATGCTTTCAAACTGTAGGCCATGTTAGGTTTTATTTTTTCAGCGGATGCACAAAACTGCTGTCTGCTCTGCCACAGAAAGAGAAATCCCTCTCCTCCCCCCTCCCCTCACCCGCAAACCCACTGTAGTCCATAGAAAAGCGTAAAAAAGGCAGCGGCAGGAGGAGAAAGGGCAGTGGGATGGAATATAAAATATTTAGAGAGCCTCTTCTTTCAGTGGTGCGAGGGTGAAGCGGAGGGGAAAGAGAGATGTACTTATCTCTAGATGTATTTTTCTTTTCCAGGCTGAAGAGGAGGAGGAGGAGGAGGAGGAGGAGGAGGAGGTGGTGGTGTGGACGGGTGGGGGAGGGGGCTCAGTGTGTGTGTGTGATGGCGAGGCCAGTCTGGTGGGTAGGACTGTAGGACTGCTCTCTGTTGGACAGTAGAGACACAGTAGAGCTGGTCTCTACTGCTCCACTGACTGTAGCTGTGGTCACGGCAACAGGAGCAGGAAGTGAACAGGTGAACAGTCGTCATGTTGTCGCTGATACTTCTCTCTGTTGTAGGTGAAATATTTCAAATTGACTCAGCACGAAAACTGAACTAATGTAACATATTAACTAATGTGTTTATTAAATTAACTGGATTCACTGATTAAACATTAACAGCAGTAACAGGAGTAAAGGTTGTTGTGGTTGTAGTAGAGAGGTTGCAGTAGTGTTAGAAGTACTTGTAGTAATAATAGTGGTTGTATTCGTACCAGTTGTAGTAGACAACACAGTAGCTGGTCCAGTACACAGTACATCACATACATCTGGTACATTTTATTCAAACTAAACTGTATTAGTCACAGACTGGATTACAGTCAGCAGCTGTAGGTCTGATGGGAAATGTAGTTTTATTGTCAGTGTGAAAACAGCAGTGGTTTGTGCTGAGTACAAATACATTTGCAGTTACACTCATACAATGAGGCAACACACCTCTCTCTCTCTCTCTCTCTCTCGCTCTCTGACACCTGTCTCTCTGACAATACACCTGTCTCTCTCTCTCTCTCTGAGAGTACACCTCTCTCTCTCTCTCTCTCTCTCCCTCTGACACCTGTCTCTCTCTGACAGTACACCTGTCTCTCTCTCTGACACCTCTCTCTCTCTCTGACAGTACACCTGTCTCTCTCTCTCTCTCTCTCTCTCTCTCTCTGACACCAGTCTCTCTCTCTATCTCTCTTTCTGACACCAGTCTCTCTCTCTCTCTCTCTGACACCTGTCTCTCTCTCTCTGACAGTACACCTGTCTCTCTCTCTGACACCTCTCTCTCTCTCTGACAGTACACCTGTCTCTCTCTCTCTCTCTGACACCTGTCTCTCTCTCTGACAGTACACCTGTCTCTCTCTCTGACACCTGTCTCTCTCTCTCTGACACCTCTCTCTCTCTGACAGTACACCTGTCTCTCTCTCTCTCTCTCTCTCTCTCTCTCTGACACCTGTCTCTCTCTCTGACACCTCTCTCTCTCTCTGACAGTACACCTGTCTCTCTCTCTCTCTCTCTCTCTCTCTCTCTCTGACACCTGTCTCTCTCTCTCTGCAGAAGCTGGCGGTCAGGACTTGTCCTGTGGGGACGACTAAGCCGCTGTCTCTCATCAAGCCTCCCAGCCAGGGCATCGCCATCTCCGTGGTGCCGGCCAAGGCTCCCGTTTCCATGGTGACAGCACACATTAACGGGCAGAAGGCGGCGAGCTCGGAGCCACTGCAGACATCCCCCATCAACCTCCAGACCGCCGGCAGGGTGGCGGCAGCCGGAGTCCACCCGTTCAGCAGCAGGAGAGCTGGGGAGCTGCCCCCCTCTCAGGTAACAGCACACCTGGAACACCTGCACAGACTGACCCCCTCCTTCCACTGCTATAGTTCCATCTAATGTTGCACAAGTTTTAAAGGGCCATTCAAAGACACATTCCAGTGCATTCTGGGAAATGTAGTAGCCAGTGTTTTCAGACTGAAGATCAGGACATCGTCACGTCTGCTGCTCAGATCTGAACCTTTAATCTGTCTCACGTCTGATTCTTTAAATCAGTTTGACCAAATAAAATGTGAATCAGTTCACGTTTACATCAACAAACATTATAGATACATAGATTGATAAATGTCCAATCACAATTCCCAGATGTAGATAAGAAACTAAACAATAAAAACAAAATCAAATCTAATTATAGATAAAAAGTGTGAGTGACAGCAGCAGTAACTCTGAGGTTTCACTGCTGCTTTTCTGTGTTCGTTTCTCCTGTCGGTTCGTTTACGTTGTCATGACGATGTAGGTTTTATTTCTGCTGAAGGTTTTTATCCACAGATTGAAAACATGTATGAATGAAACTACGATCCAGCTGTGATGGTGCACATCAGTCCAGCTGCTGCTGCTGTGATAATTAAACCAGACTATTTCCTCTTCTGTGTGAACCTGTAAAGTTCAGCTCCTCCTTCTGTTGTTTCACCTCAGCTGCTTTAGTGCAGATGAGCTGTTTCCACTGCACCAACAAAACACACTGGTTATTTTTCTTCTTCACGTCCTGGTATCTTGTTGCTGTTGTGTCGTAGAGACGTGTGAAGCTGATGTGAAGCATCATTTTGTGTAGTTGAGTGAAACGACTCTGTTTGTCGTGTTGCTTTAAAGGAGCAGTTCAGAGTTAACGTCGTCCTGCGGGTTGTGTGATGGAGGCAGCTCTGCTGAGACATTGATTGTGTTCAGTTTTTATCTGGTTGTGTCTGAGACAGATGTTTCTGACATGTTAACTCAGTGTGGTTCGGAAACAGCAGAAGAAGAAGAAGTCATCTTTCCGGGGATTTTCTGTATCAGTGATGGTGTTTTTCCCTCCTCCTCCTCCGAGTGTCTGTTAGGATTCAGGCCACAGCGTCTCCTCTCCTCCACACTCTGTATTCAGCACCATCACCTCCATCAACACACAGCCAGGATCAGAGCTTCACGCTCAACACTGGCAGCCTCCACACTATTACTGTAATTGCACGGCCCCATAGAGAGAGGAGGGCCAAGCCTCGGGGCCCCCGGGCTCCTGCTTTATGACTCCTCTGTCCATCAACATGTCTTATAAAGATGGAGCTTGTCTGTTTTCATGAAGCCTTGAAATAGCAGAGAGTGACATGACGACAGAGGAAGGAGCGGGAAACCCGTGAACTTCATATCGTACCGCGATGGATGAGGTTGTGATGTCATCATTAGTCGCAGTGGGCAGGTATCGACCAAAGGGAATTTACATTTTAGATGAGGAGGAACATGGAGATTTAAACTCTGATTAAGTATAAATTAACAAATCACATGATCGTCATGTTCCTGCAGGAAAATAATCATTAAAAGTGTTAAAGCTCTGCTCCGACTTGACCCTGGAAACAGTCAACAAGCTGTTTCCTTCAAAATAAAACTGTGACATCACATTAACTATAAACACACAGTTATTAAACTGTCGATCAAGGTTTTATTTTCTTCTGCAAATTCAAAACAACTAAAACAGGAGTTATTTATAGTTTTAGGTCGACACGTGAAACAGTTGAAAAAGAATAATAAAAACCTGCAGCACTTACTTAATACTATAAATATAAATATAAATATATACTATAAATACTATAAATACTATGAATAAGTGACTTTACATTTCCACTCAGATTGTGACGATACTTTTATCTTTAAATCAGCTTTTTGTGGAGGTTTACATGTTTTTTTTATCCAGCCTTAATAATGAAGTGTATAATATTTTATATATCTGAAGAATGTCTCATATACAACAGTCATGATTCTACACTATGAAGTGAAATCAGAGAGATTTAAATAGTTGATGAGGTTCGGGGAGTTTAGAAGTATTGTCAAGAGTCACATCATGATGTAACTCCTCTGAGGTCTGTGATTGGCTGATTCCTGGTGATGTCACATTGTCTTTGTGAGGTGTCCTCTGGTTGGGATGCAGAACAGGTCTGAGGCTCTGGCACCAACGCAGACATGTGCTGCGATAAGGCCGCTGCATTTCATCAAAGTGTCACTTTGGAGAAACCCAGACTCCCCCCTCCTCCTCCCCCTCCTCCCACCGTCCTCAGTCGTCATCTGGACTGACTCTCTCCCCTCACCCCCTCCCACCCTCCCTGTCGGGCTGTTGGCTGGTGGAGGTGAGCGGGTCAGGCTGCAGGATTGTCTCGCGGCTCTTTATGGCTGCATTGTTGAGTCGGAGTGAGCGCTCCTCACCCAGCTGCCCGTCTCTGAGCGCCAGGCAATAAAAAGAAAAGCCCCTCACAGGCCTCAGCGCTTTTCTTACCTCCATCAATCGAGAGTCATAAAGGCTCTGCCAATCAGAGGCCGCCCTGGCCGGTGTGTGGACCGAGCGGAGGAGGTGGGAGGGGGGACAGGTCCCTCAGACCACCTGGCTGCTAATTTGGAGATCAATAATGAGGTGTAATGGGACTGCTGCTCTGCATGAGTGCACACATTATAGCTGCATTGTTTCAGCACTTCAGTGAACTGTGAGCGCCGCTACTAACACACACACAGGCTGTCAGAGTGTGTGTGTGCGTGCGTGTGTGTGTGTGTGTGTGTGTTTCACACGTTTAGATTAGAGACGTGTTTGATGGAAACATGGTGGAAGTACCATAGCAGGAACACAGGCAGAACCACAACCAGCTACAGACCAGGAGAGACCAGGCTCAGACAGTGACTGTACAGAAAGTGGATTCTACTGATCTGTAAATAATTAATTAAGTTCAGATCAGAAGCTTTAATGAGTCACAGACTTTTCCCAAACTTCTGTTTGGATTCATTTTTTTTTATAGTTTCAGTCCTGTTTGTTGGCAAAGTTGATACTTAAAAATGTTTCCTTTAAAATTTGGATGGAATTTGGTTTAAAGTGTTTCAGTGAGATGTTTTTGTGCAGATAAAGGTGCTGAATTATAACTTTGTTTGCAGGAGGAACCTGGATTTAGGTTCTGTTCATTTCCAGGTGGAGTTTGATGATGAAAGGTTCATGTTTTACACTTCTCCAGGGTAGTTTTTCTATCCCCTAAAATAATGCTGCTATGAGTGAAAACGCTTTTGTCTTATACTTAATATAAATACTTCCATAGAAACACTCCTGAATTCACAGGTAGAATATTTCTTTATTTAGAGACCGAGCAGCTGAAAAACTCAGATCAGAGATGTTTGTTGTGATTGGAGCTTCGGTTGTGTTTAGCGCCTGTTAGCTTGATGCAGAGGAACAAAGAGAGGCTACAAGGAGGCAGAATCTGTTTGAAATCTGCTGCTTTAACGCTGATCCTGCCTCTTTCATGGCTCTCCATCTCACCATCCGGCAAAGACATCTTTATCCTCTTTAAACAGCAGCCAAGGTCATCTCCGCCGTCCGCCTCCGAGTCTCGTCAAAGCCGGAGGAAGGTAGATGGCATCTTCAAGTGGCTGTTTTCCCACTCAGAGCTGTGAATGACGAATAGAGGAACTTAACAGTGGATCAAAACATCCAGAACAGAACAATGTGGTGTGGAAAAATGAACCACGGCCACATTAATTATTATTTTATCTGCTGGTTACAACTGTGAGAGGAAGAGGAGCCGGAGTGCACTGTACACATGGATGTTTTCACACGTCCAACTACTACTGAAGCCCTACACTTTGTGGATCTCCCACACAGTTTGGTGCAAACTCGCTCTAATTAAAGCTGAGACTTTAATACAGAATCTGTTCTTATGTTTCAGACTGAAACCTGGAACAGTTCAGATGATCACGTTACATTTAACCTGACAGTTTAAACATGTAGAAGAACTGCAGGAGAACCTCAGAGCTGGTTCTGGAACAACAACATCTTAATTTAGGAACGTTTCAAAACATGGGGGGAGTTTTCTGGGTTCTTCATTAGTGCTGAACAGGTTCCACTGATTATAGAGGATGTATGAGATCCTGGAGGAGGTTCCACTGGTCCTTGAGGAGGGCCTTTGATAAAGTTATTGAGTAACTTCCAGAGGTGATGTAGGTGGTTCTAGCGGTCCTGTGGATTGGACCTGAGGAGGTTCTAAAAGTCCATCTGGATCTATCACGTGTATTTGAGCAATTTCCAACGGTGAAAACATTCTGATGAGATCTGCAGGGACTTTCTGGAGGTTTAAGTCCTTGAGCAAGTTTCAGGGCTAAGAACACGTTCCAGGGGCCGTGGAGAAGGTCAACAGGGTCACGAGAGAGTTGTAGGAGGAGACATTTGTAGTTCAGTGGTCCACGAGAACGTCCTAATGGTCCTTCTAAAGGATTTAAGACTTTTTGTATGGAGGAGGTTCAGTAGATCCTGGACACAGTCATTGTGGTCCCTCAGGGGGTTCGACGGGTCCTTTATGAGGTTTCCAGGCTTTGTGGTGCTTCTGTGGGGTATGAAAGAGGTTGTAGGAGTCCAGGGGCCACGGAGGAGGAGACAGGAATCAGTCCTCACACAGTCCAAACAGATCAGTTGATCCTCACTCATGTGACTCTGGTTTCTTTAATGTGAAGATCTGCTGCTTCTCTTTTATTCCACTGAGTCTCCTGAGTCTCTCTTGCAGCAGAGTTTATATGTGACTGATTTCTCACCAAGGTTCCAGGAAACAATCATGTGACCATGTTTTAATTAGAGTGAAACTGGATGATATTTATTTAAGATACTGAAGAATCTCTCCTCACGCCCTCATGTTCTGTGTAATTTAACTTTTCTTAGTAACTGATATAAATTAAAAGGCTTTTAATGACTCTGCTATAATTAGCACCTAATCATATCACACTATAGTGTTCTGCCTTTAAGTAAATTCATAGATGTGTTTTCATTTTTTCTATTTTTCAAACTTCTTCTATTCTGATTTCAGTACGTTTACATGTCAGCAGCGAAGGAAGTGTGAGGAAATCAAAGTTGTTTAAAAAGAGGAGCATGAGTTCATGAGTTCATCAACCTTCATGGACCAATAAGTTTCTTTATAACTGGAGGTTTTTGCAGCTTTAGTGCAGATGTCATCATGATGTAACACGACACAGAGAGAGTGAGTCTCCACACAGCTTCACCTCATTGTGAACGACATGAAAAGATTCTTTCTCCATCTTCATGGTGAAGGATGGGGGATGGGGTGGTGGGGTGGAAGGGTGGGGGTGGGGGTGGGGGTGGGGGGGTCACAGAGCCGACGTGTCTGTGGCAGCAACCTCTGCTGGCCGCTGCAGGAACAACAGGTTTACAGTTTCCTCTGAGTGTGATGACGTCTGCAGAGCTGATTGATCTGCACAGTAACCAACACACACGCACACACACACACACACACACACACACACACACAGACACACACACCTTCAATCTTTCCTTAAGGCATCAGTCAGAAAACAACCACATGTTTCTGTAGCTGCAGTTTCACTAAATGTGAATAACACTACATCAGTTCTCAGTAAACAGTGTGGAGGCTGAATGTCGGACTCGTGTCCAGATTCAGTTACAAACTGCAGCGTGGTCGCTTGTGTTTGCCGCAACGATTAGTTGATTAATTGATTAGCTGATCGGCAGCTGTTCTGGTAATTGATTAATAATTTGAATCATGTTCTCAGGTTGTAGTTTCTTGTTGTGATGACTTGAAGCTTTTCTGTGAGGAATCTGATTGGTCTGCATGGTTTGTTGACGTTGTTGGTTTAAGGAGACGATCGCAGGAAACTGTCACTGACAAACATGAACTGAGAAAATAATCGGCAGATTAATGGATAATAAAATAATAATCACTCAAATCATGACTCAAGGTGAAGTCGTCAAATTACAGAGTCGATGGCAGAAATAAAAGTTTTACCTCTTCTGCTGAGTCAGGTGTGAAACTGACCCCCCCAGTGGACAAAATGAGTCACTACATGTTGAGAACAAACAATCACCAAACTAAGAAGAGGCTGTGAGTCGTCTCAGATCTCTGCTGCAGCCACTCGTCTCCAGAGGAAAGACTTTCACAGATGAAATGTGTCTCTGCTCTGTTGCTGTGTTCTGTCCTCGACTGCTGCGTGTGCACTTCCTCCTCCTCCTCCTCCTCTTCCTCCTGCTGCGATGACAGGACCAAACTCGGAGTCTTGGCACAGTTTCTGTCCCTGTATCCCTCCATCTCCTCCCTCTGTCTGTCACCACCTTGACCGGCTCTTTTGTCCTCATCACAGAGTCGACACCACAATTCAGCAGTTTATTTTCTCAAAGGGAGATCTGTTGTTGAGTCAAGGACTAAAAGCTTCAACGTTTCATCTTGTTTTCATGCTCTTCATCCTGTTGTGGAGGTGTCACTGCTCCACTGTTAACCAGGGAATAATAGAAACTTGTAGAGCAGGTTTTGCTCTGACATGTCGTCGCTCAGGGCTCAGAGTGTTTCAGGAGGCAGACGTTCGTCTTTGTGCTTCATGGTGGAGAAAGTGACGCTCTGCTCTGCTGCTGATGGAAGTGAGATAATAATAACACATTGGTGCTTCCAGACACTCGACAGAAGACACTGTCGCTGTTCTTGTAGGCACTCGGTGAAATTATATCTGGTGCCTCTCAGCAGCACTGAGACCTCCTGTCACACAGACCTGAGACCTGCAGCAGTGCAACAGGATCCTACCAGACCTGGTTACACTAAAGAGCAGTCTGACCCGGTCCTTGGGTCTGGTCTCTGTTACCAGGAACCAAATAAACCTGTGAAGACCTCCACTGAGGCTGACGCCCCATCTCCCCATCTCCCCATTCCTATCATGCCCCTCTCTTCTGGCCCTTTGTACCTGTGGTCTCATTCTGTCAGTCACTGTTTGAGGCTTAGGAAGCAGATCGGCCTCCACCTTCAGGCTCCATCTTTAAAGTCTGGATCAGGGTCCACATTCCTCAGTCCGCTTGTCGGAGACCAGTCTAATACTCACTGGTTCACTCCCAGTCTGTTAGATTACCAGTCAGTCCAGTTTCCCTGAGGTCCAGGATCCAGAATCAGGACTAGTCTCATCGTTGTCCAGGATGTGTGTAGCTTTAGCTTAGCACAAAGACTGGAGGCAGAGGGGAAGTGTTAGCTCATACTTTCATATGTTTTCAGTAAAGACTCACAGACACCACAACCCCCCCACACTGTTCAAATCCACAGTTTAAAGAGACAAGAAGACGCCCTGCGCGCCCCCCCCCCCCCCCCCCCCCCCCCCCCCCCCCGGTTTTATCACAGCAGGTCTGTGAGTCCTGGGGGAGGAGGGTGGTCGTCAGTGTTTGTGGCAGAGCTGTCATTGGTCTGAGCCGTGGTACTGACTGAAAAAACAAAGACATTCATTTAAAAAAAAAAACAAAACAAAAAAAAAACAGGAAATCACTGGTCCAAGGTTGTTCACTGAGAGGAGGAGGGGGGGAGGGGGGAGGGGGAGGAGCCCCCCTAAAGAGAAGGTGCTTAGGTTTGGAGAAAAGAAGCAGCAATTACGAAAATGAAAGCCCTTGCACTGCAAGAATTTTCATCTCGACCAGTTGCCATGGGAACAGGCCTCGGCCGCCTCCTCCCCCCTCCTCACTGAGCCGCTCTGCAGCACAATACAATGAAATGAAGGATTTTCACAGAAGGAGAAAGGAGGGGAGGGGGTGAGCTGTGGCCCAGAGGGGGGAGGAGAAAAGTTTTCTCCTTTTTATTTCCTGTCGGAGACGAACAGCTGAGAGAGACAGTGTCTGCAGGCCTGGAAAAGTCTGGAAAAGCCTTGAATCCGGCCCTTAAATAAAGGCCTTAGAGGGTTTTAAAAAGTCTTTGTATCAGACCAGTTTATGAATTATTATTATTACATTTTTACGTTGTCAGTCCATTTGTTTGTTCATCCATCCACTCTTATCCAGGTCATGTTTAATGATTCATTCATTAATGACAGAACTAAGGAAAACAGACGTGATAGAAATATCAATGAATCCATGAGCTGGTTAAATAATCTGTAATAATCATCCTCACTGGTCTGATCTGTCAGACCAGAATTTCACTGATTCAAATATACATTCATAAACATCTTCATATAAACAAGCAGACGTGTTTACATAAACCACAATCAGAGTGTTTGTTTAAATGCATCTAAGTATGTATTCAGATACTGAACCAGACACAAACACCTCCATGTTGAACCAATGAGAGTACAGCTGTGAACCTGCTCTCTGCAGCTCTGGACTCTGTAATGACTGAGGACATGAGTCCAGGGTCCAAACACTGCGACGCCTCCAGAAACCAGTGGTCGGGCAGATTTCACCGCTGAAGTGTTTCTGCAGTTTGTGTTTATTTGTCTCAAACCATCAGTGAACTTGTAAAGATGTCAGCTCTCCGGCTGAAACTGGAAACTGCAGTTTTTTAACGACTTGTTAAAGTCGCACTGAAACGTCTTTGCCTCAGTTCACACCCACAGAGTGAATCTGCATCTTTACATTGAATTTACCCTCAGTCGAAGACGGTTTATGTTCTTCTGGCAAAATGTGTGATTTTGGTCCATTTAAATAAAATTGACCTCTTTTAAAAACCACTTTATGTTAAGTCCTAAAACAGTCTGAGTATTAAAAAAATCACCAACTGTGACAATGTAGTTATTGTTACCTTCTGCTGTTTTTGCTGTTTAAATCCCTCTGTTACATATAGTGTAGAATTGTGATGTGAAATACTAAATAATTTTATTTTACTTTAATTAATTTTTGTCTAAAAACAATCTAAAAGAAATTTTTAAAGATGTATCATATAAACATAACAACGAAAATCAGTCTTAAAAACCCAACAAATGTTCTGTTAATGTCATCACAGAATAATAATAATAATAATAATAATTATTATTTATTTATATAATTTAGTCTAGAAAACCCCGATGTGAGGTGATGGCTTGTAATGTTTGAGGACTTTAAAATTAAATTCATTACTGATTATTTGGGTCAAAACTGTTTCCCTGTCAAACTGAAAGTTAACTGCAGTTACATAATTCACATCAGCACTGAAACGAACACAAAGACGACAATAAACGATGCTATAACCCACATCAGGAAGGATTTTGTCTCCAGGTAAGTCCCATCAGTTTAGTTTCATTATGTAATTCATAATCAACTCAAAAACAATAGTAATGATCACATTAATCACCAGTAATCTCACTGCCTTAACCAGTGAAATGAGTTGAATTCTCCTGAGGAGTTTTTCCTCTGAACCGGTCTCATTATTACTTTCATCACTTTCTCTGCTGTTGTTTGTCCTCTGCACCTCGCCGTAGTTTCTGTGCTGGTCAGCTGTTAACATCAGTGTCTGGTTTGACCTTGAGGCTGTGGTGGATCTCAGCTGATCTACAGCCTGAGCCTCTGCACAGGTCAACGTCCAGGACCTGCAGCTCAGAGAGACAAAAGTAAATACAATACAGAGAAGAAGCTTCAGAGCAGCACGTCTTAAAGCCAATGTTACAGATTTTTATCAGTTATTCTAATGACAGTTTCTTGTTGTTAGTTCTGTCTAAAACTGGTGCAGCCAATCTGTCACTTTCTTACTTGACATCACCACCAGGGGGCACCAGAGTCAGATCCCACACACATTAGCTTTAACCAGGGATAACAACTTTATCTCAGGACAAAGCAGATGCATAAAGAGTAAAAATATTAAGTGAAACACAGACTTTCATTTTTTCATTCATTACATGAACATAAACTAGAACTTTTCAGTTTGATGAAATGATTGATTTTGATATTGGCAGTGTTGGACTTCTGTATCAGGCAGTTGGAAACGTCTCTTGGTTTTGAACTCGTCTCTAAACTGATGAACACTGGAACATTTAGACACAGTCTGCTGATCAGACTCTGCAGCTGCTCTGGTTTTGTTCGATTTGTTGAGAAGTTTCTTCCAAACCTGAGTTTCTCTGAGCAGCAGAACAAACGGTGTCACATTAAACTAAAAAACTCCTCGTTAGTTTGGAGCTATGGAGGCTTCGGCTGCTCCTCTTTTATTTTTAACACCAGGCAACAAGTGAAGAGAAGAAGACAGACACTTCTCTGACTAACGAGAGCTTCAGAAACATCTGATAAACACTCTGAGGACGACTTCCTCCTCCTCACGAGGTTTTAATGAAGCTCCCACTTTAATGAGAGCGGAGTGAGGTTAAACCAGACAAACTCCATCTGCAGAGGTAAATGAAGGCTCCGTTAATGTCGCCTGGTTCCCTGTGTGCAGCAGCTGACGGTGATTTAATGCAGGGAGACGAATGAAAGGTGGAGATTCTCATTACAGTGCAGCTGGAATTAAACTGTTATTCTTGGATGTGAATCGCTGCCTCTTCGTCTTCCTGCTCCATCACTTCAGCAGGAGGAGGAAACCCTCACTTAGCAAGTCGTTGAGTCTCGTATTCCATTTATTTGACTAAAAACAAGACAGTTATCGGAGATTACTCCACTTGTTCTCAGCTCAGTTTTCATCATTTTTTAGAAATAAATCTTTGAAAAACAGATGTTTGCACTGATATGAGGCTTAATTTAGATTTTTCCTTCGGGGGGGGATAGAAACTTTAATGATCCCAGAGGGAAATTCAAAATTCCAGTCGCTCACAGTTACAGTCACAGTTAAAGTTAAAATAATAACAATTAAAAAAAAACTGAAAACCATTCACTTACACTGGGCATGTGCGAGCCGGTGTAAACAGGAAGCAGATTGTCTTCTCTCAGGTGCACTCAGCTGATAGAGAATACCAGGAACGAGGAAAAGCAAAGACAGTTGGAGTTAACATGAAGAATTTAACTGAACAACAGCTGCTTGTAAAGACAACAAGGTCAGAAACACTTGTAATTCATGTTTTCATGTTCTGGTCGTGAGGCTGATAGGAGCCAATCAGGGAGCGACCAGGTGTGTTTACATCATCGTCTCCACAGGCTCGAACGCTCCGGAGTAGAATGAACAGGAGGTGAAAACGTAGGAAGAGAGATGTGTTTTAAAATGAAAAGCTGGTGTGGACGCAGCCTGACGTCAGTGCAGTCTCTGATTCGCAGGTGTGAACAGACTCCGCCCTGTTTCCTGGTGTAACCGGTGCGTTTGGGTGTCTTACAGATGCTGGGAACTCTCACTGCTGTGCCCATCAAGGTGCCTCAAGTCAGCTCCCTGCACCGGCTGGCAGGACAAGCAGCCGCTGTGCTACCTCAGGTAACACACACACACACACACACGTGGTAGAATTCATTTTCACCATCAGGTTTTCAAATCTTAAAATGTTCAACTTATGAATCTGCCACATGTAAAGGTCACAGGACGACTCCTTCATATAATGTGCAAATATTAATTTGTTAGTTTTAATTATCCTTCAACAAAGTGACTGTCACGACATTAAATCTCTTTACTGTGATATTATTCCCTTCACATTAAAAGAAGTGAACCGAGTCCTGTCTGAGGCTGCAGTGTCTCAGTCGCTGCAGTGTGAGCAGACGACCAGCAGGTGGCAGCAGACTCCTCAGTCAAACAGCTGAAATCACTGATAAGACAGACAGACAGTAACCGCTCAGACTCGTTGAGTCTCTGTCCTCTGATTGGTCGACAGGAAGCAGTTGGATGAACATCTGCTGCAGCTTCACCTGATTCTGTCTCTGAAACAACAACTAACAAAGTTTAAAGGTCCTGAGATCCTGAGTTGTTAAACACGTCTTCTTCCTGCAGGTCAGGCCAAAGACCCAGATCCCGGACAGCCTTCCCCACAGTCCCTGTCAGGAGCTGCAGCCTCTCAGCCTGCAGAGGGCCACCGCCGTGGTCAGCCCCAAGAGCCAGGGCCCCACCCTGCCCACCGCCAACAGCACCTTCAGTCCCGACCACCAGCCCAACGGCCAGAGCGACGCCTCGCCGCCCCCAGTCCCTCCCCACGGCCCGTCGGGGGGCCCCGACTCCAGCGGCCCGGCCCAGCACGCCTCGGCGGGGCCTGGTGTGGCGTACGCCATCATCGCCGCCTCCCCCGCCACCGGCAACGGGGTGTCCGCCGTCAGCGAGGCCGTCAAGGTGCAGCCACTGCTCTTCAGCGCTGACAACAAGGCTGGTGTCTCCACCAACACTGAGTCTGGACCAGCACAGAATCTGGTCCTCAGTCTCAAACTCATTTAGGCAGCAATATTTAAATCAGGAAATTACTTTTATTTTGAAGGACAGGCTCAGTGAGGTGATGCAGATCATTAACAGATCTGATCATTAATCATTCAACACATTTATACATATTTTATATTTTATCAAAGAAGAAACTTGAGCTGTTCCAGTTTTCTGTTATTTACAGATCAAACAATCAATAATCAGTAGATTAACCAATAAACAGAACAACACATTTGATTCATTTAAGTGTGATCAAGTTTAGAGAAATGATTATTTCTCTCACCTGCTGCAGATTAATCATGTTTCTTCTTCTCTCCGTGTCTTCCAGGTGATAATAATCCAACCGCAGGCCCCCAGCAGCACCGAGGGGTCCCCGGGGGCCCAGGCTGACCTCCCGTCACGGGAGGCCCCGCCCGCCCCGAAATCCCCAACCCAGAAGAAAGACGAGGACCCCGAGGTGAGAAAATCAAACGCACAGAAGAAGCATGAACAAACTTTATTAGTTTGGTTCAAAAAAACATCTGGTTTGTTTGTTTATTTACCGTCAGACAACAACACACAGTTATAAACAGTCACATCGAGATTCAGAGCTCAGAAAAGAACTTTTTTATTTCACAATTAAGTTTAAATTTTGAGCTAAAAACACTCAACAGCGCGTTAACAGCAGAGAAAAATCGGCCGTGTTTAATCACCATAAAAACCGCGCGCTAACACGTGACGCGAGCGCACAGATCAGATCCACGAGCGGGAAAACATCCTCGCGAGGGAGCCAAAGATCCTTTATACAGAAGTTCCCACATTACAGGCAGCACCAATGTTATGAAATGTTACACAATGTTATTTTTTATCTTTATTGAACATTTTAAAATGAACAGGCAGCATCACTTTACAAAGCTAATAGGAAATATCTACACACTGTGGTCGTCAGTTTATTAGGAACAACTGAACTAAACTAAGTCAGTTTAACACAACAGTCCTGCAACAAATCCTCATTCGTTCAGTTTTTATTGAAACTGTTGATTCAGTCTGTGCTGCTGTTGAACTGCTTTGTATTGACAGTTGTTCCTGTTATTTTGTTCACCACGTTCAAACCATTGAGGCTGAACAACACACACACATCTGTAATGCAGCTGAGCAGCATGATGAAGCTGAGGATGATGAAGCAGCAGCTCATCTGTAGAGAAGCTGCTTGTGTAAATCTTTGCTCTTTAGTGGAGAACTCTTGACTCCTGAATCAGGCTCTCAGAGTCCTCCAGGCTGCAACACTTCGCCTCCTCGTTAACGTCTCCTCCGTCTCTTCCAGAAAATCGCCTTCATGGTCGCCCTCGGCCTCGTCACCACAGAACACCTGGAAGGTGAGTTCACCCAGGTCTCAGTGAGGAGGAGGAGGAGCAGCAGCAGATTCTAGTTTGTACAGGATGAAGGATCCTGATGATCCTGCTACAAACATCAGCTGAGTGGTTCATGAAAACGGAAGAAAATCCGGCGTCAGGAGGTCGTCAGACACAAACTGTAGATTAAGAATGAATGTAAATGAATGTTTTAATGAAGCTGTGAACATGATGAAGTTTTTGGTGACATCACTGATCTAAACGTGTCCACAGCTGTAACTTCACCTGGACAAAGGTTTACACTGTGTTAATGATAATTACAGTGACAGGGACCATGTTCACCGTCCATCACTGAACCACAGTCTGCAGCTTAACGAGCCTTTAAGCTGCTCTGTAAAGCTTCCGTGTGATTGGTCAGACCTGCACCTGTGAGCAGCAAACACCTGCAGATGTTTTACTAAACTTTTTTTCCCTGTGAGCAGAAATCCAGACCAAGAGGCAGGAGAGGAAGAGACGGAGCACGGCCAACCCAGCGTACAGCGGCCTGTTCGAGCCCGAGGTCAGAAAACAGGAAATCAAACCTCCTCATTTCACTGTGGAGCAGACGTGTTTCTCACCTCTGGATACTCTGGTGTCAAGAGTTTCTTCTGACTCAATTCCTCTCTGTGTCTCCGCAGCGTAAACGTCTGGCGTCTCATTACCTGAACAGCTCGCTCTTCCTGTCAGCACGAGGTAAAACTCACCAGCTGAGACAGAGTTTTTATTTCTACTGTCACAGTTCAACATGAACCCAGCAGTTTGTGTTTGTTAAATCATCGAAACAAAAGAAACATTTGGCCTTTTATTCTGAAAGAACTGGTCAGAGAGAAGTTCACAATAAGTTTATTTTATTGTTTTTGTTTTTTTATAATGAGTCATTATCTCAGTCGACACCTTCGACAGATGTTCGTCATGTGGTCAGTGAGAAACTGATCTCTGCTCCTCAGACAGACAGATGTGTGTAAACAGATGTTCATGTGAAGAGACATGAAAGTTCATGAACTCATTAGGTCTTAATTGACTCGTTAGGACGGATGTGTGAAACTTTTCCATTCAGCTGTGACTGTCCCCCTCCTCCTCCCCCTCCCCCTCCTCCTCTTCTTCTGTGGTGTTTTACTGCCGCACGGCTTCACCTGTCACCTGTGTGTGTGGCCACTAACCTCTGCTCTGCTTTCATTCACATGCTAGACTCTGAGGATTTCTGCTGGAAGGTAGGTCACATGCTATCACATGAGGTCACATGACATCACATGACATCATATGATGTCACATGATGTCACATGACATCACACCTCTGCTGTAAACTCCTGACAGAGACGATGGGAGCAAAGTCAAAAGCTTCATTCTGAGATTTTACTTTGAAAACTGTCCTCAGTCACACATTCAGAATATTAATTCATATTAATATTAGTATTAACATTAATATTAATTCTATTAAAGTTGATACATTTTAGTAATTTAGTCATTTCCTGATGAAAATATAAAAAAATCTGGTAAATTCACCAAACACGAAATGATAAATTCAGCTTTGAACATGGACTGAAGCTAATCAATCACATCTGAACTGAACTGACTGATCAGTTTTTTCTGATGCGACTCTGTCACATGACTGAAGGAAAACACGTTGAGAGTTCAGACGCGAGTCAGGACGGTTTTCAAAGTAAAATGTGTCCTGCTTCCTGTGACCGTTAATGATCCTGACATCAACATGACCTTTAATATTCAAACTGAAATGACCTTTGACCTCAGGAGGACCTGGAGCATGACGACCACTGTGCCATCTGTAAGGAGGACGGCGAGCTGCAGCCCTGCCACAACTGCCCCAGAGCCTTCCACCCCAACTGCCTCCACCCGCCGCTCAAAACCCCTCCCAGAGGCCCCTGGTACTGCCCCAAGTGCCAGAAGAAGGTGAAGGAACCAGTTCCCTCAGTGTCAGTCAGGACGTTAGCTTAGCTTAGCATAAAGACTGGAGACAGGTGGAAACTGCTAGCCAAAGAAAACCCTTCAACTCTGAGTACTGTTGTAGTTTTTAATGTGCAATGAAGTGACTGTGTGTGTGTGTGTGTGTACTTGTACTTGCTACATAGTAAGGACCAAAAAAAGTATTTCACTAACAGAGTGAGGACATTTGGGGAAAGTGAGGACATTTTGGCCGGTCCTCACTTTTTGAGACACCTTCAAATCACATGTTGAGGGTTAAGACTTGGTTTTAGAGTTATGGTTAGAATTAGGTTTAGGTTAAGGTCAGGGTCAGGGTTAGGGTTAGGCTCTCAGGTGTGATGGTTAAGGTTAGGGTAAGGGGCTAGGGAATGCATTATGTCAATGAGTGTCCTCACAAAGATAGAAGTACAAGTATGTGTGTGTGTGTGTGTCTGTGTGTGTGTGTGTGTGTGTGTGTTACTTTCTCCTCACTGTTGCGTCTCTGTTCTCCAGGTTCTGAACAAGGAGAACATGTCGTGGCCTCAGAACTTTGTTCAGTCCTACGTCACACACAAGACGGGTGAGAACATGTTCCTCTCTTTAAAAGACTGAGTGTGTGGTTGTTGTTGTGTGTACTGATGAAGTGTGTGTGTGTGTGTGTGTGTGTGTGTGTGTGTGTGTGTGTGTGTGTGTGAGAGAGCAGTGAGGCAAGAGGAGAAGCGACGGCTGGTGAGGAGAAACAGTGAGCTGAAGAAAGAGTGCGCTCACCTGGAAGAACAAGACACGCAGCTCAACAAGAAGCTCAAGGTAAAGACACACACACACACACACACGCATACACACACACAGACACAGTTGTTTCCTCACCTCTGTGGTTAGAGTGACAGTGAACACATCGTCAGTGCTCCACCTTCCCTCAGGAGGCGTTCAGGAACACTGTGGAGTGTAGGTCACTCAGCCTCTGAGCTCGTTTCACTGCAGTGTCCACAGAGAAACCATGTGACGACAGCTAGAACTGTGATTGGCTGCTTGTGTTTTCTCCTCCATGAGTTACTACAGTTGTGGCTCAGACAAACATGTTGTGTTTGAGTCACACGTCAGCTGACAGGAAGTTGACTCTGCCGTTTCCTGTCTCTGCAGCAATGTGTGGACCTGAGGGAGCGGCTCCTCGGTCAGCAGAGAGACACGCAGGCGTCGCTCGACCGCCTCAAAGAACTCATCAGGTTGATCCAACGCGACCAGCTCATCCAGGTCACCATGACGACCACCGCCACCATCGCCGCCGCCTCCCTGCTCTCCCAGTCCTGGATCAAACCCACCAGCACCGCCGCCGTCGCCGCCGCCCCAGGCCCCTCGGCCACGCCCCTGCAGAAGAGCCACGCCCACAGCCAGGACAACATCAACAACTAGCCCCGCCCACCCCACGGTGCTCCGACTTTTCTAAGCGTGGCGAGCGGTGATGTTTCTTTAGTCTGAATATTTCCCCTTCGTTTGAAGACAAACTGAGTCGAGTGTTTTTTAAAGCCAACACCTCCAGTGCTTACGAGATTTCTTTTTTTAAGTTCTTTTCTATTTATTCATGTTCTTGGCCTTAATGTATTTATTACACGACGTTAGACGACGAGCCGCCGCAGGAACACGAGGCTCCTAAAGATGTTTCCCTTTTCTAACCACAGGTGTGATTCTTGTTCTGCAGATAGAGAGAGAACAGTAGAGGTAGTCGTAGACGGGACGCAACTGTACAGTGATATATCCGAGTAGATGTTTGTTCTCATTCTCCTACGAACATTGTTTTTGCCATAATAATTCAGGAAATGTTTTCATGGTGTACGTGAACGAGCCTTCAAACAAAAACAGAGAATAACTTTTTTTCAGTATTAATAGAGTTAAAGTCAAAGAAAAAAGTATTTAAGAGTAAACTACAGAAATTAGCGTTTCTAGTGGAGATTTTAGTATTTTCATGCTGATGCCTGTTGATAAATGTAAGTTTGGAGTATTCGAGGGGATCACTGTACATATGTTGTATTATTATTATTATTATTAATATCATCATCATCATCATCGTCATCATGGCAGGTTTCAGGAGGTCAGGAGTCACATGTGAAACTGAGGCGAGTCCCTGTTTGTTTGACAGCAACAAGAACGAGTGAAACGTCACAGTTTGATTTGTGCTGCAGAGGCTGAACTTCACAGAGTAAATATCAAGGCTGCAGCTCATGTTTCTCATTTATTTCTCTACAGAGCTGCAGGAATGAAGTTAGCTGCATGTTTTCACTTCCTGGTCCCTCGTCCTGAAGTCTTGCTGTTTTCGGTCGATGACTGAAATAATGTTTTATACGTCTGTTAAAAAACGACCGGCTGCCTCTGTAGAAGAGCTCAGAGCTGAATCAGACTACAGGCTGAAGGTTAGTGGTGGTGACGGTGAAGTCATGTGACCGTGGTGTGTTACTGCTGCTGGTTGTATTGAGGCTCCAAACATCATAAAGTGGAGTCATTAGTGAAGATGATCCTGCTGAACCAAACCTGTCAGGGTCAGAAACTATTGTTCGTCCTGTAGTGACGCTGACTTCAGGGTTGGACCACGACACCTCGTCCCTGCAGCTCTGTCCGTGTCCCGGGTCAGATCAGTCTTTAAACTCTGGACTGGGACGCAGCTCATGAGTCGTTTAGTCTGTAAGGTTTAAAAAAAAAAAAACTCATTTACAGATTCTGTGTTTTGTCAGTTTTTCTGAAGCTTTAACAGAATCTGTTTCTGGTGAAGTTTGGTCTCTGACTGAAAACAGTTTAAACATCTTTGGTTCTTCAGAAGAAAAGAACCCAGATGTTCTTGTTTGTGCTGCTGCTGTTGGACAGGAAACAAACAGGGACTGAGGTTGAGTTTGTTCACAGCTGCACTCGAACACAAACATGTCGGTCCAGTCGACGTGTGATGCATCCATTCAGCCCCTCCCCCTTTAACCAGTATAGAAAATATGCCAAAAACTCTTTGTTTTTCTACTGGGATCATTCATCTATCTATAATGTCTACAGTGCTTTTTTTCCTCCCTGCCTGTTTTATATTTTTGGCGTCGAAGCTTTTTTTTACTCGTGTTTTTGAGCGTTTTAACGGTGACGAGCCTGTTAACTGACAGATGAACACTGCCTCAAGTACAAATCCTTTCAGATCCAGGGTTTTCGTCTTTGTTTGCGTCATTTTCTAGACACCGGTCGATCAGAAATGGGACAACTGTCAAACTGCAACAACACTTTCTGACTGTCGGTGACCCGGCGGGACCGAGACCACGTCCTCCCGGTTCCACGACGAACCAGGACGCCGCCGCTGTTGCGTCCCGCTCGGCCTGTGTATCTCGCTAGTCTTCCTGCTGGTCCAGAGAGGTTCTGTTTCAATGTTTAACATAGAATTAGTCCATTTTTTATTTGACTTTATCAAACTGTTGTCACCAGTCCAGGTGCAGCTCTGTGCACCTGCTAATGCACAAAGACGAACAAAGGGTTAAAGAGTTCAGAGGAAGATGCCTTTATCAAAGAAAAGAAACAAAACTAGGAATTAGTGATGTTAGAAATGAGAAGAGGTGATTTTATTTGTTGATCATATCCAGGTCACATGACTCTAAAGTAAAGATCCTTAATGTTGAAGCATCAACTGCACGAACAACAAACTGATGAACAAGAAAACAAGGAGCAGCAAAATGAGACGAAACGTTCAAAAGCTTCAGTTTGCTTCAAGTGAACCGTGTCGTCATGGAGACGACGTCGGATCGTCTGTTACAGTTGAAGAAGAGAAGCGACGGTTGATCTGGAGACGACTCAGAGACCAGAGGTTTGTCTGAAGCAAACTGAGGCTTCAGTCAGACGTCTGTGTCCTTTCAGTCCACAGGAGGTTTCTGTTCCAAGCAGCTGTTCCAACAATACATCAGGCTTTCTCCAAATTCACATTAATCAACATTAATCATTCTGTCAAAAAAAAACAACTGAATCTTTAGCAGGAAATGTAATCAACTGTTGAGTCAATTCAGACACGACTTATAACAGATTCCACTTAATAGAATTAAGCAAATTACAAATTGTTCTAAATGAATCAACACTAAAGCTGCAAATAATTATTTTAATTTTAATGTATTTATTATTATTTAATTTTAATTAATTCAGTTTAAAATTAATCATAATGTCACATTTAAATTAATCTCATTAAACTGACTCTTAAAATATTTTGACGTTCGATTTGTTCAAACAGGAAAAGTTTTGGACTCAAAGGTCACAAACCTCCGACACCTGGACTCGGAGGCGACGCAGGTCAGTGAATTGTTTTCTTGCGTCGCTCTGATCTACGTTTGACGTGTTTTATCAGATACAGAGTCTGGTTCATCTTTACATCAAGTCTCACTCAAGTCAGAAATTTGTTCCTCAGATTCCTGAAACTCACACAGAGAAGACGTCCTCCTCGAACATCATGAAAACCTTCAGAGCAGCTGCTGCTCAGAGGAAAATTCTCTTTATTTATCTGACTGTAGTTAAATATATAATATTATGTTCCACTACATATTAAACTAAAGACTAAAAACAGAATGAAGCAGGTAAAATTGGCTCCAACATTAAAGCATTTGCAGTAAAAACAATCTGATAAAACGCAGTTTTTTATTTAACATTTTCACTTTGATATATTTTAAGTAAAACTCTGACTGAAGGACTTTGAGTATTTCTACATGGCAGTATTACAGTACCTGGTGTTCAGTCACCTCGTTCACTTTGTAGTATTTAGTTTTTATTTTAACTTCTCTGCTCTTTTTTCCATCGAGACTAAATTTGACTGAAGTGTCGAAGTGTTTTCTGATGTTGGCTGAGGTCATCTTTATTTTAGGTGAAGCTGCCTCCGGCTTCAATATCGAGGAAGGCCGCAGCAATCACTTCAGATTAACTTCTTTGTTAATTATTTATTCTGAAAAATCAATCACAACCTCAGACGTCTTGTTTTGTTCAGTTTACATAAACATAAAAGACAAAAATCAAGAACCAGCAAATATTTGATGTTTTCCGTCGATTAAATATCAAAAAGGTTTTTTTTCCTCATTGATTATTTCAGACTAAATGATCAAACTCCAGGCTCTGTATCTGTGAGACAAACAGCAGAGGTGCTTTAACACTTTGTCCAAGTCGCCTTTTTAAACGAATGGAATCATGATCAGTGTGGAGTCGGTTCAGATTAAATCCTGACGCCAGAATCTCCCATATGATGCATATCGGGTCCTCACCGGAGAGCTGCAGGGCTGCGACTACAACCAAGATGGAAACCATATCAGTGCTCCGCGTCGCGTCGGTACTTCAAACCCCACCTACCCCCAAAAATAAAAAATAAACCTTCTCCGCCCGTCCCTGCACCCAAACCTCTTCATCCATTTCTAGAAATCTTCTCCGGGAGAAACTGTGCAGTGCTTAAACAGATCTATTTTAATACACAACACAACATTTGAACAAATAAGAAAAAAAGTTAGAACATTTTTATATTCTTTTATCAAGGAGCAAAAAATGAAGAAAACAGAACATTGGGATTTTCTATTGTTTGCCAGTTCTGCATTCTGACTTCTAGCTTGCGACGTTCTGTGTTATTTTGCCACAAGGAGGCGACGACGACACGACGAGGGCGTTTAGATGGAAATTAAAATGTCTGTTGGCTGTTGAAGTAGGAGTTTTTTCTTTGTCATTAATAAAGGGACTGTCCAGTGGATAGTGTGTATAGGAAAGTGTTTGTCTTAAATATGCCAATGTAGTTTTTTTCTTCTTTACGATGCATTAAAAAGTCGATCGATGGAAGTTGGTAAATGGTTAAAGAGTAGTCTCACTTTTTTGTACCAAGTTCTTACGAAAAATTGAATCATTAATAAACAAAATTCAAGAACAAATGATGTGATTCAAGTGTCTGTTTTCATCTCATTTACACTTTGTGTCCCTTCTCAAGTATAAAACAGGAAATATTAACGGCCCAATAGGCAGCAAAGTTACAAAAAACCTTCAGGTTTTGTTTATTTATGGTTCAACACTCAGAAACTCACCAGGACTGATCACATTTTAAATTTAAATGTTGCTGAATCCTGATTGGTGCACAGAGGTTTGAGACCCCACCCCCTACAAACCAGGGAGAAGAGCCCAGAGAAAATAAACATCTGTAAACCTCTGTACGGTGGCTGATTAGTGGCAAAATTTAAACATTGTCTCTGTTACATAACTGAGAGGTTCCCAACTCATGAAGGAATTTTTTTTTTCAGATTACCTCTTCAGACATTTAAATAAAACTAGAAAAACAATCACTTTGTTTAAAGTAAGGCAGTAAAAGATGCTTTAAAAAAATTGACCAATTATATTTCAGTGCTGTGAAATGTTCCACTTACAACATATAGTTCACTATTCTTTAAAAGAACTAATTGAAGGGACGGTTATCAGTAATATTTAAGCTCAATATCAATTAAATCTTTCATTTTCATTTGGTTTATTTAGTGATTAGTGATTTAGTGCTGTTCTGTGATTTAAGTGTGAAGTTTCTCACTAAGTGCTGGATTTGTGCGTCTCTAGTGTTAAACTGACGATAACGAAGCTTTAACATCATCACTGTAACTTTCATACACTGAAGTTCTGTTCGGACTCGTGCTGCTTTGAATTATTTTGTTCTGAAAATGTTCAAACTGGAGTCTGATTACATTTTCTCACAGTTTTACGTCAACACTAAACAAACCGACAGGAACTAACGTGGATCCTTGTGGATTTCAGGCTGTACAAAGGTTCAGTTGATGAAATTCCAGTGACGGACATCAAGAAAATAGAAAAATAGAAAAGTATCTGACAGAACTCCGCCCTGTTCATCAAAAGTGAAAAGTTTTGTTGACTGTTCATAATAAAAATCAAATTTTGATTAATCTGGTGAATTAAATATCTGATAAATAAACTGTTTTGTTATGAATCCGTCGTCGGAGACTCTTCAGCACAAACAGTATCAATAAATCATCGTATTGACCTAACAAACAGAGTGAGCTCAGGAGGTTTCACCACAGTCTGACTTTAGAATTTACATTTTTTCTTTTTTGTACAGAAATCAAAGGTTCAGCTCGATGACAGGTCGATGTCATGAGGAGTCGTCCTCTGAAGAAACAGGACGATCAACAAGAAAAAAAAAACCCAGTAGAAAAAGATTTTTAAAAAATGGAAAAAACAAAACGTAGTGAGTCTGTATCCAGGGCGGTGATGTGTTGATCTGCTGCTTCAGGGTGTTACCTGTCCAGGTGGGCAGCGGGAGCCGAACACCGTGTGGAAGTGTTCGATGAGGAGCTCGGTGAAGACGTTGATGGGCGTCAGAGCGGAGAGGGAGAACGAACCATGACGAGGCCAAACCAGGTTCACCCCGAACACACAGGCCAAGTTAGACGGACTCATCTTGTTGATGATGCTCTCCTGAGACACCTGAGACGGACCAATCAGAGAAGGTTTCATCATTTAATGATCCTGAGACGGACCAATCAGAGAAGGTTTCATCATTTAACGATCCTTTGAAAAAGTAGTTTTATAAGAAGCCTAAAACAACTAATTGTTAATTCTGTGACTGTTGTGACAGTGAGATGAAGGTTAATACAGTTTTTATTTCACACTTTCAGAATATGAATCCGTCTCATTCTGATCGTGACTGTAAACACTCGAACGTCTCACCGTGTGCAGGAAGCACAGCAGGTACTTGACCACGATGAAGTGATGCTCAGGAAGACTTTCTACAATCTGTTTACACCTGGTCACCCGGAGGCTGCTCTCCACGCCTGAGACGAGACAAAGTGTCAGTTCACCGATGGACTGACACAGAAACGTGAAGCTGAGGAAACTCAGAAGATGTGACGCATCAGAAATAAACCAAACTCATGAATGTTTTTACTTTAAGATCAAGATCCAATCAGATGGTGACATAATTCTGAACAACAACAACAACAATAATAATAATAATAATAATAATAATAATAATACTGTGAGGTTGATTTTATTCTTATTAAATTAAAATTTATGTGCCTTGAAAAATTGAATCTCATTTGTAAAAATCCCAGATTTTACCAACACAATTATTACTTTTACTGATATTGTTGGAAATGTGTCATTATCATCATCATCATCATCATCATCATCATGGTCAGCCCACGTGTGCAGGACTCACTGAGGATCTCCTGGACCTGGCTGTAGACTCTGAAGGTGAGCAGAGGTTCAGGCAGCTCTCTGAGGAACGTCTTCAGGATCACGGCAGGAACGTGGACGTCGCTGTAGTCGTCAAAGTTCACAGGCTTCCCTGAAAAAATATACAAACCCAGCTTTATTTAAACACTGAAGGTTCATGAACAAAGACCAAAGACAAACACAGAACAGAAAATCCTGTTTAAAACACATCGACAGGTTTATTGGATCTTTTATTATTTTTCATTTAAAGTTTGTCCTGAAGTTGACTCTTAGAGAAAAGTCAGGATTTTAGGTTCAGCGTTCACAGCGTCTGCTCGATGCTCACACACGTCATGAAGGTAAAACTGGTCTTGAAACGACACGAACTCGTGTCCTGTGTCTTCGCTGTGAGAATCAAGACTCACAACAACACAAACTCAAGCTGACAGACGACAGTTTGGTGGATTCCTTTAAACCTGCACCACAGTGGGTCCTGGTCCAACTGTAACTGGACTTTAACTGGACCAGGACCAGGGGACATTTAGCAGTGTGTCTTCTCTCTGGCTGAAACGACACAAACAGGAGCTCCTGCTCTGTAATGAAGTCAGAACAGATGTTCTCTGAGACTCCACTCACCCAGGTTATAGAGCTTCTGAACGTCCTTGATGAGCTGAACTCGAGCCGAACGTCTGAAGATCCCCTCGGTCCTGAGACCTGACACACACATCTGGATCAGAGACACACACTACAGCAGCAGACACACGACGAAACACAACGAAACCCAAACTGGAAACTGAAGGAAGCTGCGACATGAAACCATGGAAACAAAGAGAATCTCTGCAGGTTGTTACCTGCTGCAGGTGAGAAACAACCTGTCAACCTGCTTCAACCTGACACAACACCAGCAACGTCTGACATGACGTCCTTTAAACCTTAACGCAAAAATGTGATGGTACACAAATATTAAGGGTAATGAACAAATGAATAAAATCACCAATAAAATAATATAATATATAATAAAAAAGGAAAAAGAAGGATGTACTGCAAAGTTGCAAAAAAATACCCAAATAATTTACTGCACAAATTCCCAAAAATGCAAATAATGTGTGTGTTTCTTTTAATCTTCTGGACGTTTCTTCAGGTTCTTCAGTTAGAGTTAAATCACAGGAACACTCACCTTTCTCCGTCAGGTAGGCGACAGTCTGCTGGATCACGGGGGGGATTACCACCCCCCGGTTCTTCTCCCTGATGCTGCCGCAGAAACACGTTTGATTGATATTTGATTCAAACTGTTCAATCCTGTGAATGTATTACCAGTGAACAGACTCACTACTGCAGACTGACACCAAACTGCTGGGTGGGCAGAGGGGGTCGAGGTGGGGGGGTTTTCACTGAGGGACGGGGCCCGCCCTTCTGAGCCGCTCGTAACTTTTCATCATGTCTGTGAAAAAACAAAAACAACTCAGCTGACTAAATTCATTCAAAATAATAAAAATCTATTTCTACAGAACAAAAAAAAGACAGATGTTAAAAAAACATTATAAAGAAACAAAGCAGAAGATTTAAAAAAACTGATATTTAAAAATGAGTCAAATTAACTGAATAAATATTTAATACTGGTGTCACATCATATAAAGTTACAGGTGGAAGATTTACGACGAGGTTTCTGCAGAGTTTCAGGTTATAAAAGTAAAGACCAAAGCTGAGCAAAAAAAAAGTAAAAGTAAAAAGTAATAACAAAAAAAAGCTAAACGCTGAGTGAACTGATGTTCTGGCGTTCTGACATCATCTGGGTCGGCGTCTGTTAGTGACCCGTACCTGAGAACTTCAGGCGGGATGATGAGCTGCTCGTAGTTCAGGTGATCTCGGAGCTCGTCCAGGTAGTTCACATACGTCAACTTCTTCCCAAACTTGTGGCTGAAGGAAGCAGAAGCAGAAGCAGCTGTGATGAACCTGACGGCGGTTTGTGATCCAGCAGCTGAGTGCGAGGTTTTTACCTGATCAGAGGTTTGAAAATGTTCCACACGATTCTGATGAAGTTCGTTGGATGAACAACAAACAGAGTCTTCAGGTTCTTCTTGTATCTGAAACAACAAAAATGCTGATACAGAAGCAAAAATCTGCCACGTGATGCAGGAAGTTACCATGACAACGTCAGTCATGAGTGACCTACTTCCTGTCGAACTCGCTGTAAGCTTCTCGTAACCACTTGAGAGACGGCTTGTTGCTGCTCCTCAGACCGTGGTGGAAGTAGACCAGGATGTAGTCCATCTCCACGTACTGGTCCAGCGTGAACTTCAGGTACCTGCAGCAGAGACAGGAAGTGACATCGAACCACAGACTCTACATCATGAGCAGGTACACGGCGTGCAGCAGGACTGACTGTGGACGTACTCCAGCAGGCGCTGGTGGTTCAGCTGGTGAGACGGAGGCAGACAGCAGCTGCTGAAGATGATCAGCTTCCTGCCGTAGTTGTCGTCACCTGGAGACAGAACCCGAGTTTTTCTGAGTTTAGTCCAACATGAATATTATTATTAGTTTCTGTTAATCATTCGGCCTCATCCACAAAAACTGTGAAATAAACTGGATTTTTATTCAAAATCCATGTTTCAATCTATTTGTGCAACAACTATGGATCATTCTTATGATTGATCCAGCAGATGAATCAATCATAAAGGTTTTCACTGTAATTTGTTAATGTTTGACCAATAATCAAAGCCTCAGATCAGCTGTGTTACAGGACAGAGGAGAAGCTTCACGCTGCAAATGGAAACAGACCAAAACTATGAAGCAATTATCAAAACAGTTGTTGATACATTTTCTATAAATGGATTAATTGACTCATCCGAACCTGAAGTTAGAGACTGGCTGATATTCAGCAGAATAAGATCAGACACTGACCAGAGACCTGGATGATGCCGTGTCGAGCCACGTCATAATACGGGTGGGAGGAGTCAGGACTCGAGCTGCTGCGTGGAGGAGCTGATGGAGCGTCTGTGGCACAGGTCTGGTCCTCCTCATCCTCCTCTTCCTCCTTCTGAAGCTCTGTCACAGTTCAAGAAAGATACACCTCAGTCTGCAGCAGGTTTTAGTTAAACCTCAGTTAAACCAGGTCTGCAGCAGGTTTTAGTTAAACCTGAGAAGCAGTGCCCTCTATAGGAGTTCATCTCTACAGGAAACATCTGGTCCAGATTAAAGCACAGACACGAGTCCTTTAACACGAGGCATCTGCCTTTAAACCTCACACAGCTATGATAATGACAGAGCCGCAACAGAGAGCAAACATTTCCTGCAATAACAGAACGATTTCACATTTCTACATGAAAAAGTTGAAAATACACAGAGACATAAACGTTATAAAGTCTTGATTTAAAGGAAAAACATGAACTCAGTCACAGGTTCTGCTCTTCCTGCTCTACACCACCTACATTTTCTAAATTATTTCCTTATCTGTTCCTAAAAACGCCGATTATCAGACGGAGAGAGGGACAACGCTGGAGCAGAGCCAGGGCCTGACTGGAAGTGGGTGTTGATTGTGTTCAGGCTGCAGCTGAAGTTTTCTATAAACACAGAGGCTGTGATAACAGAGAGGAAATGAGCTGCTCACAGAGAACACAAGCCTCAGTCCAGAGACGCAGCAGCGGCAGAAAAACTCTGAAAACAACAGCATGTACAACAAACCATCACAAACAAGCCCCCAAGAAAAATGCCTCTGTGAAAAAACATTATATAAATAAAAACACAGGTTTAAAATGTGAATGAAATAAAACCACACACAGTCAGAGCTTCACCTGCTGCCATGTAAAAACTGTGAAAATGTCCATGTTTTGTTGTGTGGACCAATTTTCAGTCGACAGCAGAATCACTGATTTAAATATATTACAAATACATACACCTTCACAATAAAAGCAGCCAATTGGTTCACCAGTCGAATGCTTTTAATGTGAAGCAGAAAGAAATGTTTGCATTGCATTAGCAGGAATTTTATTTAGATAATTTTCATTAAGGTTATTTTCTCATTTGACTGGTCATTAATTTTGTGTATGAAATGGCAGAAACGTGACACTGGTATATTTGAGATTTCTTGACTCATATTGATTAATAGAAGATCATCAGTAGGTGTGTGTCACCTCTGCTCTGCCTCTGTGGTCAGTCTGAAACTATTCGCTAATCTGGGAGCATCAGTGTAATTTAGGGAGGGTCTCGCCCTGCAGAGCCTTTAATGACGTCCAATCATTTCCACAGAAAAACACTGAAGTAATTAACAGTGTAAACAAGGAAGTGACGGCAGCGAGTCAAACCCTGGCTGCAGACGGAGGTTCGGTACCACCACACACACCACAGCCACGACTCCTCAATTCATCCAAGTATTTCAATAAGTGATTAGAAATTTAAGTCACTTTTTAAAGTTGCAGGTTCTGAAGATTTTCTTCTGTTTCGTTATAAACTGAACATTTTCAGTGTCTGTTCTGTTATGAACAACTTCATTAATCAGGGGAATAAACTTCCCGTTCATCACTGATGTTGACTCTCAGCTGCAGCTGTAAACATGAGTCCTGAGGAAAAACACTGAACTAAGTTAAATCTTGATTTGAATAAAAAACATCAATCCAGAAGTTACCATGACAACAAGATCCTGAAGTCATGGATTAATAAAACAGAAACCAAAACCTGTGACACAGTGAAATATTAACAGTAAGTTTGGGTTAAATCTCATTGAGATTTATTTCACTTACAGCAGCTGTGGCACAAACATGGAGGCGTGTCCAGGTTAAACTCACCTATCTCTGCCAGCTGATCCAGGTCAGGTGATGAGGTCATCTCTAATGGACGTCAGCGTCTTCACGGAGGGAACAGAGGAAAGTTTCAGGTCACAGGAAGAGGAGAAGGAATCCACATGTTTTTGACTTTAAACTTCAACCATGAGCTGACCGACTCAGCAGCTCCCCACAGAGCGCGGTCAGCACCGGAGAACACCTGAGCGGGGTCACCAAGGCACACGACCGCGTTCACCACACCCGCATTACACCCCATCTCTTCACCTGCCCGGGCTTCGTGTGGCATTTACGGAGGTTAACGGTGAAACACTCACCTGTAGCTGAGGTGGCTAATGGCTGATTCTACTGAACCCGGGGAGGAGCGGAGCCAAACTTCCTGACGGACTGCGCATGCTCAGTGCAGAGTCAGAGGCAAGAGGTGGACGAAATACTTTTTTACCTGAATAAAAACACCTGTACCACAGTAGAAATACTCTGTCAGGAAATTACTGCATTAAAAAAATTACTTTTCCTTAAGTAAAACTTACATTATATTTATACTTTATTATTAGGCCTACTTTTATTTTACCACAATTTTACCAAAATTAAAGGTATTCATTACGCAGAATGTATTGATTACATTATTATTGTACGTTATTGATTAATTTATGATTTAATCACTTTAATGTTGCAGCTGGTGGAGATGATTTGAATGACTTTATATCCTGATGGACAACTCGTAAATTTCATTATTCTCATATTAATCTATAATAATACATCAGAGTTTATTTGTTGGTTTTATTTTGTTTTGTTCATCTTGATGTCAAACACATGAAGCGCAGTGTAAAGTACAATATTTCCCTCCAACATGTGTAAAGTAACAGAAATTGGAAATACTGAGTCTTTTATTTTGTTGTATATGTAAAATCTTCATTGAAAAAGCTTGAAAATAAATGTGAAGCAAACAGTGAAACATTTCCCTCCGACATGTAGCAGAGGAGAAGCAGAACTGAGGTAAAAGTACTGAGATACTTCCCACCACTGCCCAGATGTGTCCAACACAGACGGCTCATACGACAGATTTAATCTGACTGCAGTTTGTTGGTTTCCTGGTGTCATTATTCTGACGGTGTCTCACCTGCAGAGACTGTCCACCTGAGACTCCCAGCATCAGTCAGCAGCAGGACTGAGGCTTCACAGCAGCTTTGAGATGAAAACACAAAGCTGTTCATTTTCATTTCAGGGAGAAACATGGTGGGATTTCAATCAAGTGTTTTATAAGTTATATTATTTTGCACACAGGTGTATATCCAACATTCAAATGATAAAATACACAACTGCATATGTACAAGAAAGGTTCAAAACACTTATTGTGTGTCACAAAAGTTCATCTTTGTTTTACTTTTATGTGGTTTTTGAAAAAAAAGGACAAATTCCCTGGATGTGTTTGTTCTATATTTATTTCTCACAGCTCGTTGAAGACGGGAGAATTCAAGCTGATGTGTTGGGACGTAAAACACTTACTGATACCTTTTGAAATAAATCACTGATGTTTATATGTATGTTTTCAAATTTATGTTAAATTTGGAACAATATGTTTTGTAAAATCTCCACATCCTCTGTTCTTTTTAAAATACTGTCATCCTCAGAGTCTGGATTTGATAAGTATTTGCTGCAATTATTCACAGAGATGATGCAAATTTAACCCGACTGTCAGGTAACAGTGAGGCCTGTCTACGGCCCAGTCAGCTGGGAGCAGGAGGGAACAGGTAAAAGGAGATTAGAGAGAAAATCAAGAGTCACAGCTTCACTCTGTTCTCTCAGCGTCGTGTCTCAGATCAACTTTTGCACGAGGCAGAAAACAAATCTGTCTTTGCATTACATGAATGTTCAGAGGAAAAGGTGAGGCTTGAAGAAAAACACAGGGATGGGTTCAGGGCAGGTTGGTGTAAAGCTGTGAAAGCCTGACATCTGCTGGACAGAGCGAAGCACTGCAGCGGCTCAGCAGCTAAATGATCCTGGTCTCTGGATCCACTGAGACTGTCTGTCTAAACCCAAACAGCTGCTTCAGCAAACTGTGAATCTCAGCTTTGATTTAACACCAGGATTCCCACACAATACAAAGAATACCACACATCTCCCTCCATCAGAAACTCTATGGTGTGCAAGACCTCTGTCTAAAAAGTACGGATTTTAACTCTCCAGCTGTTTGGTTACACCAGTCATGTTGTTTCCTCGCCTGCGTGTCCCTGCACCTTTTTGTTTTAATGGCTTCTAATTAACATAATAACCAGTATCTGACACATTCAGTCACATGTATGATTTACAACCCTTTGCTCTACATATTTATTATAAGTACTTTATCACATATTCATCACATTTACCACATATATATAATCTGCCATCATCATTAAGAGCATGTAGAAAAAATTATGTCTGAGGTTCAAATTTCATTTTTGACCTTGAAAGCAGCTGCTGACACATCACCACAAGGTCTATTTAGTAGCTATTCTGGAGCTTTCAATCAGTTACTTCATCAAGAGGTCAGCAGAAAAACACCATAACATAAATACATATGATGCAAACAGCATAAACAGGCTAAAACAGCTGTCACACATGGTATACACTATATCCTGTTAGGATCTATGAGTTTCCATATATATATATATATATATATATATATATATATATATATATATATATATATATATATATATATATATATATATATATACATATATATACATATATATATATATATATATATATATATATATAATAAATTTGACCAAAACTACTGAAAATTGTTACTACAGGCCAATGGTGATATAGACATAAATTTCAAAATTAAAGTGGTACCAATACCTAACATCTTCCTGTGACTGTGAATCTCTCAGAAACATGGAGTTTTTTTGTGAAGAGGAAATTGGATTTTAATTTTAATACTGAACTCTGTCAAACTCAAATCTGCAGCGTCTCTGGTTTCTTGCCGGCTCCTGCTGAGGCGGTGGAGTTTAAAAAGAAATCCTGCAGGGAAGGATTTACTCACAAACAAATTTATATGCAAAGCTGTCACACAGTCTGGGGGGAGAAATTTCAGAGAAAGAGTCTTTGTCCTTTGGCCCAGAGCCGACGGCGTTACAGAGACGACCGAACAAAGATGGAGTTACATGAGTCAGAAGGGGCCAGAGGAAAGATATGATTAACACTGAAATCAGAGCAAAGTCAAACAATATAATGTCAGAGGTTTTCCTTTGTTAATAGGAGACGTAATTAAACTTTATTCAGAGCTGATCGGGACGTAACTGGGTTTCAGTCTTTTTTCTTTATTCTCTCTCATTACCTCATCATCTCGAGATATCACACTGTTACCTCATGATGCAACTCGTCTTATTATCCTGAGATAACAAACATACTTAGTTCTTTAGGTTCTTTCTAAAGTAATCTTCAGGTATCGAACAGTTGTGGGTGTGCCTCAGGGTACGACACTGGGCTCACTGATATTTCCTCAATGTGTCAGCAGCATCAGTCATTTTCAGCCGGAGGCAGACGATAAATCATCAGCATCACGTCTTCAAATGATAAAAATTTTTTGTTTATCAAACATTTCAAAACCCAAAGATATTCAGTTTACAATTATATAAAACAGTAAATTCCACTATAAATGATTAATCAGAGTTGAAGAAGATACATTTTTTGTGATTTGACTAATCAATAAATTGACTAATTGTTGCAGCTCTTTAATAAAAAATAAAATATAAATTTGTGCTACTAGTTTGTGTTACATACCACAAAGGTTGTAAACAACACATTATCTGCTGTGAACCAAAAGTGCTGGAGGGATGGAAACACATCTGAGAAATGACATCAGTTCCTTTCTAGGAAACTGTTTAAAAAATAAAATGTTAGTTCATTAATTTTAAGGCATTTGGTCGTAAATCAAAGGAATCAAACTAACCTTTGACCTGCTGATGGTGCTAAAGCATTTAGAAAGTATCCTCAGGGGAGCTTGAATATACAACATATACTAACATGCATGACAATCTATTCAATAACTGTCAAGATATTTAACTCTGAACCACAAAGTAAAGTGACGTGGACTCATCCACTGGGGACCATGAATATCTGTACAGTGTTTACTGCCTTCCTCAGAGAACCTGCTCTTTGTTACACCTCACAATAGAAAGTGTAAAAATGCAGAGACTGTCCTGAAGGTGCTGCAAGAGATAAGGTTGTTAAAATATAAAATATTCTTCCTCCGAGGACCAAGAACATAAAAGTATGGAAAATATGTGCAGAGATATGTTTTTGTGGATGTGTATTCATCATCGCTACAGTAGTTTTATGATGCATCATTTTATATGATTTTTTCTTCATGAAAGACTCCAGAAGTCCATCTGGTTTTTAACACTTTCAGGTCAACATATCTATTATTTTTTGCTTGTAATCTACAGGATACAACAGATTAGTCCACATTCACTGCTTATCAGCACATGACAGCAGCCACAGTTCATCCCTGTGAGTCGCTGTGTGTTCATGATGATAAACACTTCACATAGAGGCTGTGCTGCACTGGGGAAATGGTTTCAGTCCATGAATGAAAACAACTTCAGATCTGCTCTTATCTGCTCCACACAAACACACAAGCAGAAAACACACAAATTCCCCAAATACACTCAAATGTATCTGTGAGCAGTGGGAAATAAAAACTGAAAAAAGAGGGTTTGATATGGTTTTCTCTGATTATGCAAATTAAGAAAGTACACAGGGACTATGTGACCCAAATATGGAAGAGAATAATGATGAGCTTAATCACAGGCAGAAGATACTTGACACCTCCACACACTGTATGACTGGGTCTATAACTGGGAGGTAGATTATAAATAACAAGTAATCTAAAAATAGTCAGAGGAAAAAGGAGATTTACGAAATACACTGACTGTAACAGGAGCTGCCAAATATTAGACTGTGAATTTATTATAGCTGAACTTCAACATCTGCATTTCATCAGATTTATGAAATATTTGAAGAGTTTTTATCTCCTCATTTGTACTTATTTGTTTATTAAATGTCACAGCTTTAATGTGTAGAAACAAGAGAATGTGAACTTCTTTTGGCGACCATCTGTAAATTACATCATATCTGTGTACAGAGCAGATTTGTTTTGATGAATCAACCACATGTTCAAAAGCTCAAACATAAGCAATCTCAAGTCAACGAGGATTTGGTTTTAGTTTTTATAACACAGTCAGCGTTTTCCAGAGCTTTCAGCTGGATGAGATGTCCTTCATCAGCAGATGGAGTTTAAAACCTCAAAACTGAATTTTGGTCCCTGAAAGCATCAGTGGACATTTGGAGCGTTGCTGACTTAATGTGGACTCAGTGGACAGTATCTGGACTGTGGCGGCCGACGTCCTCAGACTTCACTTTGCTCTTCACACACTGGATAAAATGACGATACCCTTGAATCCAAGGTCATTTGTTGGAGGTACTCTGGATTTCCTGCACGGTGTTCAGAGGACGTTGGTTTCCTGTTATCGTACGTTGAAGTGTGGGCTCTGCTGAGGGAGACCACACATGGTTTGTTGTATTTCCTCACATCTTCTCTTTTTTTTTGAAGCAGAGAGTGAGGGAGAGAGAGAGAGCTGGGAATCCTGTTCATTACGATGTGTTTCCACCAGGCTCTATAAATAGAAGCAGAGGGGAGGAATGAGGGGGGGGCTGCTGGGGGTGGGAGGGAAAATAAAACTGTGTCTGACTGAGAGAATCGTATTGAGACGCAGCAGGCGACAAAGGAGATGTTCACTCAGTCTCACTTCATCCAGCAAGATGGTGTGGATCCATCCATCCATCCATCCATCCAAACATAGTTGTTCAGTCATTCATCCAACCATTTATCCAACTGTCAAACCTCTAATTCATTGATATAACAGAATCAATCACACCAACAGTAGCTGAGCTCTGTCAAACAAACATTACGTTAAAATTTAATGCAGCTTTTATTAATTCCTGTGCATTAACTCATTTTATTTCCATCACATCTGCTGAGTGTTTTTCTTCCTTTTGTTAAAAAAATTCACGTTTTTGTGTAAACAGCTGGAAAACACAGTAGATAATAATGTTATTAGTATTAAATTATGTATCCTTATTTTATTCAGCAGCATTTTAGTTTCCACCAGCTTGAATTAAAATTAATCTAATGCAAAATGAAATAAAATAGTTTTTTTATTTTTGCTTTATTCAGTTATGGATAATTGATTTTTATATTCTTACTGAGAGGGCTCACAGGAGATCTTCCTTCATCGCCTCTTTCTCTGTTGTTTCTGTGTTATGTTTGTGGGTTCTGGTGAAACCTGGTCCTGATCCTGCCCCGTCCCCCTTCATGTTGTCCTGTATTGCAGCCCGGTGACCAGCAGATGTCAACGTTGCAGCAGACGGTCCTGGTTGTGTCCGTCCTCACAGTGCTGAGAGCTGCAGGCAGATGAATCCACGCCTGAGGCCATCTGTGCGCCGTGATAATCAGCGCGCACTGATGTATGGACGCCTTCTATTCACAGCATGAACAGAAACTGCAGATTTTAATGCTCCAGCAACAAAGACAACAATACAGCTGCAGATCGTACAGCTCAAACCCCTGGGGACAGAACTGGGCGTCTAAATGTCGACAACACTGCATCTTTAAAGGACCATTCAGCAGGTTTAGTATGTTTGTTTTTTGGGACTGTTTTTAATTTAAAATCATTTGTGGTTGAGGACGGTCGGGGCTCATGACATCAATAAGTCTAAACTTATTAGTAGGTAGGTTGTATTATGTAATTGAAAGTAACAGAAAATGGCACAAACACATTGGAAAAACACTGGAAAATATTTATTCTATGTAATTTCATTTTGTAATTTTGTTTTAAAAAAAACAAATTTATGGTCCTTTAAAACCATAATGTTTATTTAGTTATATCCTTTATTGTATGTTTTCGTTTATCTTAAAGGTCCCATATTTTACACTATAATAATAATAATATAACAGATTTCAGGTAAACACTAACAGAATCAAATCCTACAAGGTCGGATGGTGGGTTCAGGTGGGTGGGGCTTGGGGCGTGACTGAGGACGGTGACTGAGAACCTAGACCTGCTTTATAATCACAAACACATGGACATCCACCTTTAGAGTGGGTGGAGATTTAATAGTCATCTATATTTTCAATATGTTAAAAAAAAAAATCTTGATTTTCTTGATTTAAATTTTTTTTAACACTATATTGAAGTGGTTGTGAGTCTTCCTGGATCCACAAACATCAACAAAATTTTTAAAAATTAAACATATATTTACGACGAAGAAGAAACAAACAAAGACAAAGGAAATTGCTAAAATTTACAAATGAAAATAAAATGTCCACATACTGATGCTGATCCATGACGTTCCTCAGTCTCTGTTGTGTGGACAGGGGGCAGCACAGCTCTCGGTGCACACAGCACTTGGCATCAGTGCTCCTGTTGTTTGGAGTTAAATGTTTGTTGAGCTCCTCTGACCTCTGCCAGGGACAATCAGCTGAAGAGTCGAGCGCCCGGCCTCTCGGCTCCAGCAGCCAATTTAAAGCTGTGAGCGGCGACAGCTCCTCGGCCCGCCGCTCTGCGTTACACACTCTAATTGATTTTCCGTTGTAATCTCAAGGTCCTGATGACATTCTGGATGCAGAACACATTCTGCAGCTGCATGTGGACGCACTCACTCTCCTGGTGCCAATTAATACACATTTCTCTGTGGTGTGTCAGGGTGCAGGATCTGTGTCACCTCACAGCGTGAAGGTTGTGGGATTGAGACCTGCAGATCCCACGTTCTTTCCATGACACTATTTTTACCTGGTGCTAACACGGGACCTGGATCTGAATATGTTCTGATCTTAATCTCATGTTCATACAGGAGGAAATGCAGAATTTATACAGTGAGTGGATGCACATGACTATACAGGTTAGTTCATCATCATCAAACATTTTTAGGCTGAAGTCACTGTTGGAGGTGTTGACAGGAAGCATTTAACCCTGCAGTGTGGAGCTGTCTCCCTCTTCTGGCTGTGAGAGCAAACTTTCACTCTTACAGGTGCAGTGACAGAACAGTCTGACAACACCGTCAACTGGTCTTTAGACGTCCTCTGATCACAGCTGCTGATCAGAAATTCTTCAGATCTGATCGCTTTCACTGACGCATCATCACTTCAGGAAGTCAGAAGACAAAACAGCAGATCCCTGTTTGCTGAGATGCATGAGGTGAATAGTGTTGAATGATGTTGTTATTGTCATTATTAGTGTTTGACTCAGAAAAACTCTTAAAGCTCTGGATCCAGGCTTAGTGAGTGTGTTATGCCTCCACTGGTGACCGGAGTCACAGCAGACGTGTTGTTGGATGTTCGGGGGTCTCCACCTGTTGGAGGATGGAGGCCTGCAGGTCTGTGAGGTTCACAGTTTTCCAGGGAAACAGGAACAAGGTTTGACTAAAACAGCAACAACAGCCTGACGTGGTGAGAAAGAAAAATCAGGTTCTGATTCTAACACATCTGCTTTGAACGTGTCTGAGGATTCACAGGATCATAGAAACACCTAATTATCCTGTGTGTGTGATTTCAGTGTGTTTACTGACACCTGTGATCTCCACGTCTGGTTTCAGTCGCACATTATTTATCGCCGTGGTAACCGACGAGCCGCTGCCTCATTAGCATTCAGATGGTCACGCTGGAAAAACAAACCTCACACCTGTGAGCTCAGCCAAAGCTCACAGCCGCTAACTGATGTCGAGACAATACTGTAGTTAATCTGCTGTGTAACCCAGAGGCAGCAGGCTGTGGTGGTGGTGGGTGGGGGGTGGGGGAGTGGGGGGGCTGCAGGTGGGTCAGATGTCTGATTCTTAAAATGTTGAATAGTCTTCGGTGGGGAGGCTGCAAAGGTGAGATAAGCAGCAATGGCCGTCGTCCTTTCCAACACAAGAGGCTGCTGACTTCCATTTATCAAGAGCAGTGATGGCGCGAGAGCGGGAGGCAAACACACACGAGTCAAACTGCAGAAACACACACGTAGCATCAACGCTATCATCACAGCACGGGACGTAAAAACTCTTCTTCACTTCACAATCATCATCTTCATGTCACCTGCGGCCTCACAGTTTGATTAAAGTCGTGGTTTTACTGGACGTTTAGTCGTCCACACCTGGTGTTTTCAGAGGGAAAACCAGGGACAGAGAAAGCGACCAATCACAGTCCACCCTGCCTGAGCTTACACACCAGGCGACACCGTGTTCAAAAAGGAAAACGATATATCATCAGAAACCAACACACCTGAAAACGTACATCACATGACCACTGGGCCTGCAGGTGTCTGCTCTGCAGCCGCATCTAAAGACGACTGTGTCACAGCAGCACCACTGTCCCTGTTCAGCCCAGGAATGTGTCCTCTGTTTCCCTGGCAACAAAGACCCAACAGGTGGATCCTTTTGGGCCCAAACTTTCCCATGATTCACTGCACACGATCTAAAAAGAGAAGAGGCAGACTCTGAAAATAGGATAAATAGGAAATCCTCTGTCCACCAGACCGTCATTTAGGTCTGAAGGACGCAGTCATGAACCCAGTCACAGTTGCAGCTGGTTGCTTAGTTGTACACGTCGTGTGTGTGTGTGTGTGTGTGTGTGTGTGTGTGTGTGTGTGTGTGTGTGAGACATGATTTCTTCCACACAGTGACGGATGGAGGCGCTTCCAACAGGAAAATGAGGGAAACCATCAAGGTAAAATAAAACACGGTTAAAGAGAGAATCCATCAGCCCGGCAGGCAGCGGCTGTCAGCACACACATTTAACCAAACCTTCATCTACATTCACGTCCGTACGGGACTGGATCAAAATGAATGAACCGACATGTCACCACACACACACACACACACACACACACACACACACACACACACACACACACACACACACACACACAGATTCATCATGGCCGTCCCTGCAGGGCCCTGAGGCTGGAAAAAACCCCACTACAGTTGTTTTTATGGAGATAATGGCCGTCGCCCATTTGTGTTAGTGTAGCTGTGATTTATGGGAAATGTTGTCCCAGCTGGCCTCTGGATTACCATCTCTCTCTCAAAGAGGAATGACCATATGCAAGCTACAGATAACAAATAATACATAATTGTGTGATTTCTTCTCTGCGCAGCTTTACCTGTATTTGCTTTGTATCCCGACGTCCTCCTGTCAGAGCTGAGTTAAACAAAACCACAGAGGTCACTCGAAATCTAAAGGGTTCGTCCTCTGGGGAGCAGGAGGAAGGTCAAACAATCTGACCACTGTTTATTTCTATTGTAGAAGTTTATTATGAACAGCTCCCATGAGTCAGTCAGCTGTCAGAGGCTCGTGCTTACAGTCGGCAACAGGCGGTCAGTCAGATAAGGAGGGAACCATTAACCACGCTGAGCAAGATCAGACTAAACAAACTTCATCTATGCATGTGTGAACTGTTTGCTTTTGGGTGTTGACACCAGCCGCCCCTTCCTTTAACCCCTGTGTAACTCCCACTGACACCATGTAATCACACACACCACAGTAACAGAAGATTAAGCATCAACATAAATAACCAGCAAACCACAGACGAAACAAAATGACAAGTAAAGACACTTTACACTTTTCCCAATAAAACTAAGAGCAGGTAACAGTTCTACAGTTTGACTTAACCAGTGTTTTATATCTTTAAACCATGAAACACATTCTGTGCAATCACAGTCTAAGGCTGGTGGTATTTCATAAAACCTATAGTGAGTGAGTCTGTTCTGAGTTCTCTTCTCAGCCCATTGACTCCCACTGAAGACGCACATGTTTATAATCACCTATAAATATGTAGTTTCACTTTTAAAACAGTATTTTCCCAAACCAGCTGCTCACTGGAGTTTTTCAATGCTTTGTTGGGGAATATTTTCAGTGGTGGATTAATCCACATTTGGTGCTGTAGTGAGTATTTGGGGCAGCAGGGCGGTGTGTGGGGGGGGGGCTGAGTCAGAGTAAACTACAGTGTGTGTGTTCATGTTCATGTCACAGTGACACAGTGTGACTCACTGATGTGTTTAATGCTTTCTGGAAACAATGGAGCTCTATGGCTCATATGAATAAGATACATCACAGGACTCGTTAGTGGGAGACGTTCATTACAGGTTTGAGTCTGCACATGAAGAAAAATATGGAGCATCCTCAGTTTTCTTTAAAGCAGACATTTCCTCACTGCAGGAGGCCTCACTGACGGCCTGGACGACCGGAGGACTTCACAGCTGATCGATGATGATCAGAGTCAGGACACTGAGTGTTGTGTTTCCCATTGATCCCCCTCTGTGGGGCAGACTGCTGGCTCTTCCTCAGGACACACATTAAATATTCACATGCTCAGACCTGTTTGCTGTGACTGAGTGAAGGGTTCACTGATGCGACTTAACACTGCGCTCCCTGACGAACCGTTAAAGTTCCCTCTGTCATCTGAGAGCCTGTTGAGCTTAACTAATCCTGCTGCTGCACATAAAAATAATCCCTGATCTGATCCCATCCTGTCCTGTGAAGCACTCTGCAGAGCCTCATGAGGCTGCAGCAGTCACTGTTTCAATCAGCAGTCACTTTCATTCAGGAGTCACTGCTTCACTCAGCAGTCACTGCTTCATTCAGCAGTGTAATGTGTAACGTAATGGGATGTAACGTAACACAGTTGTTATGTGTGAGCTGTCAAGTTTTTGTAGGTAACAATGATCTAAAGTCATTTAGTGATCAGCTTTTTTTCTCTAAGGAGCTGTTGTAAGCTAATACTACATAGCTAATGTTAGCATTAGCAGTTGTTTACTCACCAGTCTGGAAGAAATGTTGTGAGTTCAGCATCAAACTTCATTCCTTTACTCACCAACATCTGTCTCAAGAGGTGGACACAAAAACTCTTATTTTCTTTTTTTCTCTCTTTTTTTTCTTTTTCTGAAGTTAGCATGCTAACCAGCTAGCCCCATCCAGCTGGCCCATCTCTTCACTTTCTGACACAGAGTCTGTCCTGAAGAAGTAGCTGCTTGAAGGTCGTATGATAACGTCTTGTCTTGTAAACACAAAGATGAAGCTCTTGGCAAAACAGGTGAGTAAACAGCTGTTAATGCTAATGTTAGCTCTGTAGCAAAAGCAAAACTTAGGTCCTTTAGAGGCAACACGATGCTGGATATTATAAAATATGTTGTATATTGGACAAAAACAAAGATAATAAGATTTTGAACAAACAGACTTTGATCAAATCTGAGTGTTTGACTAAAGTATTGTTTTACAGGACACCTCATACATCCAGTGTGTCCTGGATCCTGTGATTGAACAGTGGAGATAAAAAAAATAATAAGAAGAAAGCCTGGGAGGATTTCTGCTGGCTGGTCTCTCCCACACCGACACCCAAACTCCCCCATGGAGGAAATTCATCTGTCAGTCAGGAACATCCTCACTCACATGTTTCCTGCTGCTGCTGCACCAGTTTCTCTCCCCTCATTGTTTGGTTGACGGCTCTCAGCGCGCTGTCACGGTTTGTTTGGCGAATGTAACTTCTCAGTTTATGTCAGATTTAACAGTCGTGCTCAGACCTGCAGACTCATGGAGCTGTTAGAACAACTCTGAGATAACTCAGATATGTAGGTAGGCTGCCAAACATTGACGTGTTTACCTGATGGTGACAGTGTATTAGCAGAAGAAATATGACCTTTCACTGCAACAACAGAGGCTCAGTTGTAATATTCTGTCTTTCAGTTTTCTGTCCACACTCGGCCTCCTTGTGTCTGCTGACTTCTGCTAATTGTCAAGAACTTGTGTCACAATTCAGGAAATATTGAACAAATCTGATGCAGGTGTACTGAGGAGAACTGGTGCTGGTTTAAAGGCCAAAGGGGGTCACAGGGAATACTGGTCTGGTTCAGGTTTTTACTCTTTACTCTGGATGAAGTTCACCGAGAAATAAAAACTTTTCTATTCTATTTTGAGAACATCCATCCTTATTTACACAGAACTGTTTATATACAAAACATGTACAAGAAATGAAGATGTTTATATATCAGATTTCAGGTAAACACTTCAGAGAAACCAAATCCTGCAAGGTTGGATGGTGGGTCCAGGTGGGCGGGGCTTGGAGCATGACTGAGGGCAGTGACCGCTTTGTTGTGACATCACAAAGTTCCAGAAGTCCTGACGGCTGGTTTTTAGGCTCAGTGTCTGAATACAGGCTGTGTGCATTTCTCTGTGGACTGAGGCTTTGATACTTTCACAGTATTAATATAGAACCTAGACCTGCTTTATAATCACAAACACATGGACATCCACCTTTAGACTGGGTGGAGCTTTAATGAGTAGTTGCATTGGTAGGTTGAGCATCAGTTCTCTTGAAACCTTTAAGGACATAATTCTGAGACTCAGACTTCTCTACTTCAGTTTTTATTCAGTGGTTTTCGAGCTCTAGGTTTGTTTTTTCCTTTAAGGGGATTTGGAGGATTTGCATCTCATCAGTATCATCTTCAGTAAAGGTCACTCTGGTGATGTGAGGAGAAGTATCCAAACCCACAAAGAGTCATTCTTGCCAAATCTGCTCTGGTTTTGTTTGCATCTTTGCAGAGGTGGAAAGTTTTGTACTCTTCAGAGAAACTCCTGACTAAAGGTGAAAGGGACAGAGACGCCCCCGGGGATGAGATCTGTTCCTCCGACTCCTCTTCATCCAAAACCTGAAACAAACACTGACAGAGAGCCGACACTGCAGCCTCTCTGTCTGTCCCTGTCACACTGTGTTGGTCTTTTCTGAACAGACGTCTCTTGAAGACACTTTTTTCTGCCTGTGAAAGATTCAAATGAGCCGAGATGAGGCCTGGTTTGCAGCTGAAATTGGATTTTTGTATGAGCACACATGGACACAGAGCTGAGAATCTATTACAGCAAATGATTATTTTCAGTGTCGATTAACCTGCTGATTATTTTCTGGATGAACTGACAAATTATTTAGTGTATAAAATATCAGAAAATAGAGAAAACTGAACAATCTCCCGGGGCCAAGGTAACAATATCCACATTGCTGGTTCTGTCTAACTACCAGTCTGAAACTCTTCAGCGTTCACACTGATAGGCACTTCTTCAGTACGGAGTAACACTTAGAGACGTCTCAGAGTTGGTGATTTATTTCCTTCAGTGTAACTTGAAGAGAGCAGAGACAGAGGTTGTGTGCAGACACTAAATATAAAGCATCATGTGGGCCGTGCAGCTCGTGGAACCTGCTTTTCTTGTGGGCTTCATGTTTGGGCAGCCGCCCGGGTTTTTAAAAGACGTCCAACTGTTCCTCGTCCAAACACGTCCGTCCCTGCCAAAGACGGGCCTTGACAAGACTGAGAAAACAAACTGAAACATAACACTCAATTAACTGTGTTTTCAGAAGGCTTCTCCCACCAGCGAGGAAACGTCACTCCCTGCCCTCTCTTCTTCTCTGGCGCTTTTATTTGCAGCTAAGCCGTTTCAGTGAGAGGGGACATCAAAGCTGAGCTCTGCAGCTTCCTTCAGAGCCACACTGACTCTAATCTGCCTCTTTACACGACGTGTTCAACGCTGAGGGGAAACCTCCGGCAGGAAGCTGAGCCTCCCAGCAGACACGTTTCTGTAGGACTCCCTCTTTGTCTTTTCAACGTTTGTGATGTGAGCGTGAGCAGTGAACCACAGGACAGAACTTAACTGACGTGTTGAGAGGAAACTGAAATAAACTGGAGCGTTCAGTGGCCAAGCTGGTGTCAGAGTCTCATCTCAAATCACTGAGCTGAGGATTTTCATACAATATAAAAACCAGAAGAGCGAAGGCGAGACAGCATGACGTGCAAACATTGTGTTTTTAAAGCTCCATATTTTAACTTCTCTTGTTTTAACTGAAGTGTTGATCTCCATCAGAAGATATATCTGTGGTTTTAAGAACCAAAAACCATCTCAGTGTAGTTTTACATCTCCTCTCTCAGGCTTTGCTGTTTTTGCTCTTACTCTATGAATTTTTTCCATTATGAAACAAAACCAAGATAAATTCCTTGCATGTGAAAACGCACTTGTTAATAAACATGTTTCTTCTGATGTGTATTTAATAAAGGCATAAAACAGAAACCTGTGCTGGTCTGAATCCCTCCTTCCTCCTCACACGCTCCCTCTGAGCGACTCAGCTCTCGGGGGATGTGAGGTTTGAGGACGAGTGGTGGAGGAGATCCGGAGGAGGTCTGTAAGGTGACCTCGTCTTGATGCTGAAGACCCGTGCACCTGGTACGTGGGTGAAATGTATGTGTCAGCGCGTCAGTCATCCCCCCACAGGAAGCTGAACGTTAGATAACGAACAGGAGGAAAAGCACTGAAGCACATGTGCTGCGTTACATTTCATACACTGACAATCTTCACCATGTTTGTTTTCAGTTTATAAAGTAGATAATGAGCTGAAAGATTCTATAAAGCGCAGAGGGAAGCTGCACATCACAGTGACTGGGTCCATTGTTATAATAGAAATATTGATTCTAGCTGCTTTAAACTGACTCTTAATGTCTCCCCTGGAGTAAACACTACCTCTACTGGAGCTGAGGATTTTAATCCCCCCCCTCTGTGTGTACTGGCAGATAATGAAGGCTGAATGTTTGTCAGACCAGCCGTGTCTCTGCAGCCTCTCAGGCCTCATCCAGCCGCTCGCGTGCTCACAAATTACCACGGTATCGTAGTAACGATGAGAGCAGCGGAGGCTCAGAGGCTGGTGACTCACGAGGACGCCAGGAATTACTTCACTGTTGTGGGAAAACAAATTTGCAATCCATGATTGTCCTCGGTCAGCAGCCCGTCACACGCTCTTATTCATGTGCTTTTAAAGAGGGCAGTTAAACATCACGGGCCGACATTAGAGGGAGTGACAGGGCCACTTAATGTAGAGATGCATCACCCGACCACTGCAGGTTAATGCACCTACTGAGTATTGGATGTGAAGTCTATGGCATCACCTTATTGATCAGAACATTTAACATCAATCCTGCTGCGTCCTTGTCCCTGCTGAGGCTCAATAAAGCTCCTCTACTCATCTCATCGGTGACAACACATGATCCGAGCGTGATGGATCGTGTGTCCGAGTCCTGACGCTGAGCCGCAGCAGTGTGGACGGCTCGGCCGGCGAAGGTCGAACCGCAGGTGATTTATCGAAGCCACTGATGGACTTTCTCCTCCAACATATGTCAGTGAGGTGAAGCCGTTCTCTGAGAGGATGCCGAGCATCAGAGCAGAACTTATCCAGCCTCATCTGAATCAGGATCACCTCTTATGTAATCATCTTTTTTTAAATGTTTTTGTGCCTTTATTATTTGACCTCTGATTTCACTTCAGTCAATTCAGCCACTATTTTCATCAAAACCTTGAGAAACCATGAAGGTTGACTAAGAAAACTTTGATCTGATTCAGAGATCGTCTTTGGTTTTTTACATCAACAGCTGATTATGTTAAAATGTGGTTCAGACGTTCACGTTCCCCTGAGGATGAACCGTAACAGTTAATTAGTCCAGTTCTTTGGTTTATGACCAAATATCTGCAGAACTGATGACGTCCTCTTCAGGGTTATACAGTAAAGATTACAGCTGTTAAACATTAGCGTGTTAGCATGTTAGCATTCTGTTTCTCTGGTGCTATGAGCTGAAAGCTAAAGATATTCAGGACAGTGTTTGTAGAAGCTGTGAGCTGTGACAGGATCCTCTGTCAGAGAATCAACCCGGTGTAGACATGATGTTTCCTTTCAGAAAGTTTTTCGTGTTTGTTTTTTTAAATTTTTTATTTTAATCATACTTTCATCTTCTTCCTTTCACAAACAAACCAAATCTCTCTTTCTCATTTTGGCATCGTCAGGTAAAAATCCTGATGTTGACACATCTGCCAACAGGACGTTGTAATGCACAGAGACTTTGTGTTGTAATTGTTGATAAAACTGAAAGTGTTGAGCTGTTAGTGCCTTTCTCACTGTTCTGCACAGCTCAGGAGTTCGCTCTGTGCTCGAGGTTAAAAATAACCTCATGGTTAATCCATCACAGCACGGAAATCAATCAAACGTAATTTGAGAACCAAAACACACGTTCAGGTGGTGGCAGCTGATTCTAATTAAATCAGCCTGTTTGATACGCCGTTATAACCCAACGACAAGCACGAAATCACTGTGATTAGGGAGAGAAAACGCTGCTGATGAAACCCTGATTACACACCATCATCCACCAGTTAGGCTATCGATCCTCTCTGTCCTGCTCCAACCGTCGCTCCGCCTCAGTTGGTCTGTGCTCGGAGCTCAGGTGGTCACGGCCGGATGGAAATGCCACGCCAGGATCACAGAGGCCGAGCCAGGCCCGGAGGCCCCTCTGGTGTGCCGCCTCCTGGCCCCCAGCGCCCCGGGCCCTCCTCAACCCCTGCCATGTTAGATGACAGATGGCTGGCTTCCCACAACAACATGCACAGCTGAAGCAAAATGCCAAACCTCCTGCACAGCCTTTATCGGGGCTTTGAGGAGGAGCAGGCCAGAGTCCGGAGGCAGTTCGGTTTTTAGGTTAACACTCAGGAAGGGAGCGATGAGGAGAAGAGCTGGGAGGAGGCAGCACGGTCAGCAGGTTCTTAAAGAGAGGACAAGGAGATATTAGACCGGAGCATATTCAGAGTCCTCAGAGGACTATTCCTAATACATCTGGTGACCTCTTGACCTTTCCTGTAGGGCCATGAGCCTGAGGTTTCTAAAAAATAAAAGCTGGGTTATTCACAGTTCCTGGATCTTTATCTTTAAGGGCACAGCTTCAACCAATCAGCAACGATATTAAAACCAATTACTGGCTTTAATGTTGTGGCTGATACATGTGTTTTTACACTGAGCACCAGGCTTTAAAACACACAACTAGAATCACCTCCTCGTGGTTGTTCCCTCCTCCAATCAGCCGAGTTACAGAAAGCTTTATTGTGCTTCTCCTCTGGTTGATGTTTGTGCTGCAGGGAAGAGTTTTGGCAGCCTCCACAGATCTGAACAGATGATCGTGGTGCCCAGGGGATGAACCCTGATCATTTTGCTCATCTAGAGGAACCAGCAGTAAAATAAAAAAAAACTCTAATATTGATTTAAAGGAGAAGAAAAAACACAGACATGGATGACAGGTTGACATTTGCAGTTTCATTGAATTTACTGTCATGACACTGGATGCAGTGAGTGACATGAGAAGCAGCTTCGCTCCAATACAAGCAACACATCACAACTTATGCTGACAAATATATTGTGTAATGAAGCTACTGCTGCTGATCTGCAGAGCTCTGTGATTCTGTCCATCCAGAGACAGAAGAAGTAAACACAAAGATCAGAGTCCGATTTTCTACAGAGACAAATCGAGCAGGTGCAGCAGATCTGTCAAAGATCAGCAGTGTGAAAGTCTACGATTTAAACTGGTTCTCACAAGGTTATAAACACACACACACACACACACACACACATCATAGTGGGAGATTATGCACATGAAGCCTTTGGGGAGCTGGACTGTTGCTGAGCTGAGAGGCTTATTTCTGAGACGAGGACAGAAACAGAGACTGAAGGCCACTGCTGCAGCTGAGACACACACACACACACACACACACACACACACACACACACACACACACACACACACACACACTTAAACATTAAAACCATGAACAGATGTAAACTTTTAGATGCACAGTCAGTATAATGTCATGGAGTCAAGCCCCATTGTTTTAGCCTGTATTTGTTCCCATTTTGCAAAAGTAAATTTGCTGAATTTGCTCCTGTTTCTTCTGCACCAGTGGATGTACAGACAACTATCAATCACTGTGACACTGAAGAAAACTTAAAAACTAAATGATTCTTGGGCAAGTTCCTGGGTTTACAAGAGTGTCGTTTTTCTGTTTTCTAAGCAGGTGTATGGATGGTTATTTGTGATGGAGATTAGAGATAATAAAATCCTCTGAATGTGTTAGTCACACTGAATCTAAAAATCTGTGTGTTCAGAGTTATGACTGATTTGAGACAAACTGCAGTAATCAGGTGCTGTGGGCTTAGCAGTCGTCCACCTCGCTGTCCTCCATCCTTGTGAGTGGATATATCACCAGCAGTCAAACACTCTGCCCGAACCCTGCAGACAGTAAAATGACAGGATTTTAGTGAAGAGAAGAACAAATGTCAAATCTGTGCAGGAAAACATCAAAGAAGTTCGTTATGTACTTCAAAGAGACGAGGTCTTTGCATTTATTCACACTGGAGCCTCTTCACTGACTGAGCGCCATCTGATGCTGCTGATGAAGAGCATGTCAGTGTGTCAGAGGAGGGAAACTTCGGCTCCACGTCCTCTGCTGCCTGTCACGGATCCTGGAGGAAGTCTACGTGGAAACCAGATCCAGACGGTGGCGGGGGTTCTCAGTGTTTGTGGGTCGGACCACCTCCATCTTTGAACTCGGCCTCGATTTTGATCCCAGCTGTTACGTTTAGTGACGTGATCCTGCAGGTTGTGAGGCTGTCGCAGTGACAAAAGGGAACACTGAGTCTGTCCTGTAGCAAATGAGGTCATAGGTCGTCTGTCAGCAGGTTACTATGACCCATCATTAGGTCTTGTTGCTAGGCGACATTCAGGTTGGGGGTCTGGACGTAGACTCGTCAGGTGACTCTGCTCCACATGAATCATCGTGTTGCTGTGAAGCTGCTGGATGTGAGACACTGATGTTTCCACTGACCCACGGTGGCCAAGAGAGAAATGATTACAGGTTTCATCTGGAGATGAGACACTTCACTGAACATGTTCAGCTACATCCTGGATTTTACCTGCAGATTATTTCTCCAGCTGGTTCTGGGATGTGAACTTAAGTGACCTTTTGCTGCCGCAGTAAGAAAGACTTCAACCAGGTGTTTTTCATGTTAAAAGCTTGTGTGTCTTGAGAATTCGCCTTAAATGGGTCACACATAAGCCCAGAGTTTCCCTTCATTTTACTCCAGAACACACTTCAGAGAGCTCGTCCTCACATCCAGGAAGCATAATCCTCACACACAAACAGCTGTCAGTCAACACCTTCCGTCCACATCCATCCGCACTGACGGATTCTCAGCCTCCAACATCAAACCCCTCAGCAGCTAATTTCTCACAGGAGGCTGATGGGAAAGTGGAGCCTGATGTCCGGAAGCCTCGGACGGCTCCGCTCCATCCTGGGTTCAGTTACAGTTTGTCTGAAGTTTCACGTCTTGGATCTATTTTTGCGGCTCTACCTGTCACCGGCTCAAACAGCCTCCTGCTCTGAAACATGAACCTGGATATATGGAGATATGTTACAGATTCTGCCTGTTGCACAACGTTGTTCTATTCATTCATGCACACAGTTATTTTTCATGAGAATATGATTATTAAACTGTGTGTGCAATGACTCCTGCCAGGTTCTGTGTACTGTTTAAATATGTATTCTCCTCTGATTGTTAACTTTCAGAATCCTCAACATTTCTGTGAAATCAAATCCTATTTTTCAAGCTGAGATTTTTTTCTGCATCAGCTGTTTATTGTATTTACATTCATTTGTTGGGTTTTCATCCACCTGTCTTTTAAACGCCTGCAGACATATTTTAACAAACAAATATGTTGCATGTATCTTAAAAAATATTTTATCAAATGAGGTAAAACTTAAATAAATCTTGAATGAAATTCAAATGCAAGTTAAAGCAAACAGGGCTGTAGACAGGATTTTATCATCTGTGCAGAACCAAATCCAAGAAATGTCTGACCAGCCACCAACCAAATCCTGCACAAAATCTTTATTATTTTACAGATTCATTTCATATTAAGTGTTAAATAATTTAATTTAAACATACATGGTTTCACACAGGATCAGAATCTGGGTTAAAAGTGTGGAAAACATGCGATGTGTGTAATAACCTGTTTGTAATGTAAGGACATGACCTCAGTGTCCTGATGGTCCTGAAAACATTGAACAGTCCTGTGTCCTGAGTGCAGCTTGAAACATACAGTTTTCAGTTCTTCTAATTGCTGACGGGAAATAAACTGCAGGGTGTGTCAGGCCTGAAGTTGTTTACTCAGGAAAAGGACGCTCTTGAAAAAGCAGCCACTTGTCTGCTTGTATAAAGAAATAACACCAGAGCCGTGTTTGTCCTCTGTGTCTGCACACACGGAGCGTTCCCCTGCTTATTTATGCTCATTATGTTTTTTCCATCCTGGTCTGAGGGAGGCTCTACTGCTGCTGTCTCCCTGCCAAGTGTGTGCCCTAGTTGCAGTTGGCAGCACGTCTCAGGCCGCGGTCCAATGTACACAGTGCACCTGTCAGCTCTGCCTGGACAGTACAGCCTTGTTTCTACCTGCAAGGAAAACATGCAGCCGTGCAGGATTCACAACACAACACAACACAACACAACGCTGTGTCACGATACGTTTGACGTGCAGAGGCTGAACAGGATTCAGGATAATGTGAGTCGCTGAACCTGTAGCTGAGTCTGTTCTGACTCATACAGTAAAGTGAGAAACCAGAGCAAACACAGCATGTGGTTGGTGAGAGGTCGATGTTCTGGGCGTCAGTGTTAAAGCAGAAACTCAAACCGAGCTGGTGTCTGCAGCTTCATGTCCTCGATCAACTGTTGCAGCTGCTGATGGTTGTAAGTGGCTGATCTGCTGACTGTCTGCGGTTACAGGAGCAGGGCAGCGAGCGCCGACTGCGACTGATCCAGAAACATGGATGATTCTGCGTTTCTGTTCATAAAAGAAAAGCAGCAAATCCTCACTTTTAAAACCCAGCATGTCGACATACCTCAGGTTCCTGCAGAGGTTTATACATCTACTGAAAACTAAAATAATATGACAGTGGTGTTTTTCTTTGACAGGTAGGAACAACTTCACATAACTGCGGTGGATGGAGGGAAGTTTTTCGTGTGTGCTGTATAAACCTGAGCTCAGTCACGTGCTCTTAGAGTTCGCTCTGACTCAAACAGCTGATCTGCAGAATAATAGAGTAACTCAACCGTTCACAAGCTGTGGTTCCAAAGTAAAGAGACATTTGACGCCAAGATCAATGATGAAAATATTCAAAATAGAACATATACTTCTGACCCTGCTGCAGGTAACACTGACTGTAGATAACAGCCCCACTCAGCTCATCTGACAACCACAACCATCACGTTAACATTCCTCAGAAAGCTGCGAGGACCAAATGAGGAGGTTAAACAAAACTCAGAAGCAGTTTCAGTATCAGGCCGGACACGTGACGATGAATGCCAGGTCGCTGTGATCATTTCCACAGAAGAATACCTCTCTGCTAAAACACTCCCACGTGGAGTCCGTGGTCGTGCCAGAGCAGAATCATTTCATAAACATGTTTTATAGATGTTTTCTACTCGTGTCTGAAATCAAGCGTCTACCTCTTCAATCGTTTACTGGTGGTGAAACAGTTCCAGTGCAGCAGCACCAATTAAACCATATCCCTGGGTTATAAATATGACCCACAGTGTGTGGCCTCCCCCCTTCAACCCTCGTCGTTCACCGGAGCAGTTACTTAAGGGACCTCAGTCTGTGAGAACTGACCCAAGTGGCACCGACGATTGATCTGACGTTCGCTGAAGGAGCTGCTGCGTCTGTTTCCTCAAACTTAGAAACAAAGGATCATCTTTAATTAAAAGTAAAGGAGACGCTGCAAAATGGAGTTTCCATTTTAATACACACTAATGAAAAAAACCTTTAAATATCAAAGCTTGGAAAGGTTGATATGGACGAAAGCAAAATGTGACAGTGGAAACAGACGTAGTGAAAAGATCACGACGCACATGAAGCGTGTGACTTCAGTGTCGTGCTTCTGCATCTGAGGTTTGACTTTTAATGACGACGTCTTTAACAGAGCCTGAGTGGAAAGTTTCTTCTGTTTGTCAAACCTCAGAGTAGCTTCGTACGGACTGAGCTGAGTCACACAGTGAAAACGGTTTGGTTCTGACTGTCTATAACTGGACCTAGCTCCCTAACAGTTACACCACTACAACACAAGCCGAGAGACCCTAAATGTTAGCATGCTAACGTTAGCTTGTCACTGCAACAAGCTGAAACTCAGCAGCTGCTTTACAGCAGGGTTTAGCAGGTAACTGTTGTTTCTGCGAGTTAGAACTAAACAGCTCATGAAACCAGGAAACTCAAAGTTCTTGTTTCATGTTTAAGCATCAAAATGCTGATTTGAAACATGAATGTAAATCCAGTAAAGAGATGAAAACAGCTCAGTGGTGGAGGTTTGTTTTCCTCCTGGAACATGAAGGTCTCTGTTGAGCCGCCATGTGTTTAAACCTCAGTGATCAGTGTGAAGCTTTTCATCCACAACATAACAGTGTGTGTCGAGAAAAGACATTATCATATCAAAGAGCTGCAACACTGTGCAAGTGACGGTCGGATCCTCAACATAAATTAACACATCAAATCCAACAGATTTATTAGATGTTAATCTGAATTTATAAAACACAGCCTCACTTTGAAACGAGTAGATCTCATTTCTGTGACTGGAAAACAATCTGAATATACAGCACATCATTAGGCCTGAAACAGCTCACAGTCCAGCTGATTTAAAGAACCACACTTATTTATTTCAGACCATTTAAACCTGTTCGTACTGTTATTTCACGGCTGATTCCTCCTATCATCAGGTGTTCCAGCGTTTCCTCCTGAAAGCGCCGAGGAAAACTGTGAAAAGGTGTTTTTATTTTCCATCTGCACTTTGGCTAAAACTATATTTACCCTGAACCTCCACCTGGCAATTTGAAAGGGCACAACCTCAGTAACCGCTCATTTTGTAATTACATAATATCCCGAAGCAGCTGAAAACACACACACACACACACACACACACACACACCTTTTTATTTTGTCCTCTGAGGCACCCACTCCCACTAACAGCTCTGCAGCTGTGGCCTCCAGGTTAGAGAGGCTCAGGACTGAGAGAAGGGACCGGACTGCCCCCCCCCCCTCAGTATCCATGGCTGAAGTGCCCTTGAGCAAGTTTGTGTTTGTGTTCACTGCTCACAGATGTGTTACATGGAAAAACATACGTGGTAAATAAAGGATTCTTCTTCAAGAGACTTTTTTGTATGAATCATGGATTGAATGGCTTCATCACAACAACAGGAGACAAACAGATTTATAACCAACTTTTAGTCAGTTTGAGCTCAGAGAGGCAACAGGCAGCTGTTTGATATATAATAAAGTGTCAGGTTAAAGGGTCTGAATTTAAAGATGCCTCCCCTGATGTTTTCATATCCTCCAGTAGCTACAGCTGTTTATATATTTACAATATGGAAAATATTAGGCTCTAATTTGTTTTAAAAAATACAAAATTTGTCTATTTTGAGGAGATTTTAACTTTTTCACCCACTGATGCTTTAGATTAAGAAAAGAAAAACTAATTGTATTCTTGTCATATGTGTGGATCTGCAAGTTAACATTTTTTATTATAGCCCACCAGTTCCTTTTTGTGGAAAAATATGTCAAGGTGGCATTTAAAATTCTGACTAAAAGGCTAAAACCCAAATATAATAAAACTTCTGCTTCAGAAATGATGTAAATAATTATTTGAAAAGTAAAATTGCTTTCAGTTGATTTCTTTCATTTCTAGACTGTAACTTAATAACTGATTAAGAAAGACAAAAATAAAAACTTTATCCATCACTGATGGAGGTGAAATGACTGACAGAAAAACATTTCCCACGTTTTCTCAGATGAATCTAAAAAACCCTGAATTGTTTCAGCCACTTTATAATTTTTAATTCAAGTCATAGTTTCAGTGTTTCAGATTAGTTGAACCTAATCCCTCCTCGTACCCCCTGGTAACTTCTGAATCTCCCCCGGGGCACAAGTTCCCCCGGTTGGATATCACAGGGTGGGGCAGCTGTCTTAAGGTTGGTGTAATTTTTATTTCTGATGTGGTTTATTCTCCAGCTGTCAGAGCGTCAGTCTTCACACATTATCACTGTCAGGCACAGAGGTGTCTCCTTCTGTCCTCGCCTCAGTGAAACTCTCCACCCCCGGGTCAACTTCCACAACCATCCCAGCTTGTCATCGGCCATATTTTTCTCCATGGGAGGGGCTCGCTGGTAAAAATAACCTCGCTGACCAGTAAAAGTGATGCTGGTGCCAACAGTCGCTTGCCACCCACCAGTAGAAGTCCTCAGCACCTGCTCGTCCGTCCAGTTTGTGAGTGTGTGTTGCCTGGAAACCAGCAACCCCCCCCCCCCCCCCCCCCCCCCCCCGTCAGTGAGCTGAATGCTGTAATGTGATGGGGGGGGGGGGGCACTGTGTTGTTTACCTTCTTTTAAAGAGCCAATGAGACGTCCGTGACTTCTCTCGGTGATCAGAGGGAAAAGCAGCCTCATCAGAAGTTTTCTCCTCTTCTTATCTTTTCCATGTGACTTTGCCAAATATGTTTGGATGGAAACCATTGCTGCCTGGAGAATGTTAAAATTACAAGAAAAAAAAAAAAAAAAGATGATATTTTATGATTTGTTTTTGGCAGAACAGAGTCAAATCTGTCGGGGTGAGAAGTTCCCGAGGTGGATGTAGAAATGACGCCAAGAACACAAGGACTTGATGCAACATTATATAAAAACACTAGAAAATACAATATAAACAGAGCTTCTGCAGGAAGCGAGTAAACTTTGGACTTTATACCAGATTATTTGCTTGATTTTAATCAACATTTATATCACGTTTGTCTCGACTTCTGTTACTCATTAAACACAGGACCTGGGCCTGGAGAAGCAGCAGAGGATAGATGAACCAATCAAAATGACCAATGACAAAATAACTGATTTATTTAAAAGGTCTAATGTAGATAACAAAATAAAACTTCTGACCCAACACATGCCTGTGTCCTCAGCCTGAGTCCGGCCCATAGACGTCCACATGTTGGGGACTTGGCAGAAACAACAACAACCACCTATTCAAACAGGCCCAGGAAGAGACAAAGCCGCGATGATTCCTCTGTTGCACAGGTCACACTGATGTTCACCAAATCACATCCAGTGTGATGCTTCAGTCAGAATGAACAAGTAACATGTAACCACGGCTACTGATGTTCAGGGCTGTTCCCACGGAAACACGTCGATGGCAGCGTGGTGACCCGGAAACATGGACGAGCTTCGTCAGCGCGAACAGGAAACGGAGATGGACAATCAGAGACTAAACTTCTGACCTGCAGAAAAAAAACAAAGATGATGCAAAGGTTTTGAATCAGCAGACAGGAACTGGCCTGGAGCAGTTTCATTACTGTCTGATCGTCTCCACCTTCACCTTGGTTTATGATTCTATACAGTTTGATTTCTCATCACAGGTCACCTGTCCCTGACGCTCCGAGCTGGAGATTATATATATATATATATATATATATATATATATATATATATATATATATATATAAAAAAATAAAAAAAACGAATATTGTTCCTTCACAGTCTGGTAGCCAATTACCTGTAGCATCAGGTAAGGCAAAACAGGCAAATGCTTGGGGCCCCAAGGGGGAAAAGGGGCCTCTGATGGCCCCTCATATTGGCACATTTTGAAATGACAACTATAAACCTCAGATAAAGACACTATACAGTCCACTGCTGCCCCTGTCTGCATATGAGGCATTTAGGGGACATCTGTAAATTGTAGTGTCTGCCAATAGTATGCATGTGGGGGTGTGGGGGGCTTCTTTGCCTCTGTCCCTCAGAGTGCAGGATCACTACTGGGTCTGTGGCCCAGGGAGGTTGGAGCCATTGACGGTCCGGTTTACTGGGGCCCAACTAAGGGGCCTTGTTCAAACAAGGGAAAAAGAAAGTGTCCATATAATTTTGGCCACTGAGGCTTAAATGTTGCTCTTTACTGTTTGTAGATATTTCAATTTTTTTTTTTTTATATAAATATAAACTCAGGTTGAAATATTCCAACTTGCAGATGTTTCCACTTGTTTTTAGCTTGTCCAGACTCTTCAGAGACAGAAGTGAAAACGCTGAAGACGCAGTGTGTTTCTGCTGGGTGGAAACTGTTCACTGGACCATCAGATGCTAATCAACATCGTGTAAGCACAGAGACCAAAAAGAAATATGCATATTTGTCTGATATTAGACATGCGTATTAGTCATCTCAGGGGGATTTTCAGCTTGCTAATTACTTCCAGGCGTATTTCCTCCTGTGCAGAATTACCTCGAGGCCCTGAGCTCCTCCTCTGGCTTCTCTCTCTGAACTAACAGGAAACAAAGCTCTTCTCCGTGCAGACGAGCTTTTCTCTCGCCGCTTTGATGAGGGTTCAGAAATCTGGTCGGATTTCTCTGCTTCAGCTACAGTCGGCTGGAAGTTTGTCTCCTGTGAACCAACATGATCACAGGGTGTAGTGGTGTGTGTATGGGTGTTTTTGGAAACCTTCATTTAACTGTGTCTACTGGCACATTTCCATACTTTGTTTTTGCTGCAGGGTCCCAGCACTGGAGGGACATTTATCCAAGATATAATTTTACTCAATTAAATAGAAAATAAAAGACATTAAACCAAAGTTAAACCAACGTGTGGTAGAAAGCAACAGAAGACACCAGAAGTTTGTGGTGAACAGACAGAGAAAGAAACAACAGCTTTTATATCGTAGCAGCTGATCAGAGCAGGTGAGCTGCATGTACCTGATGACCTTTGACTCCACCCTCCAGGCTCCTGCAGGGACAGACAGGGAAGCCTGTTTTCTTGTAATTGGACTCAGGTTTGTACAATTCAACAGATGAACCTAAATTCATAGTAAAAATTTAATCAGCAGAACAGATACAAACAGATAAAAGAGGCTTGTACAGTTGTTCTTATTGTTTTTCCAAAGAAAAGCAGGAATGTGAAACTAACAAGTACAAAAACACAAAAAAAGTGTCTCAGACCCTGGACACAGGCACCTTTAATTTTATACAACATAACACTGACTGAGCAGATGCTTTTGTCCAAACTGACTCAGAGTATGTGGGTTCAAACTTGATATAAACATGAGCTAAAGGTTTAAAACTGAAAGTGCAGCCCTCCTGAATAAGCACCTGAAAGTGTGTCAGAGAGCAAGTTCAGGGTTGAAGACATGAGGAAGGAGCAGTGTGGTGTTTTTACACCTCTACAAACACCTGCAGAAACTTTTCATAGAGCCACAGTGTGACCCACTGTCCAGGCAGGTCAGTTTTCACCCACAGTGTCCAATAAAAAACCTTCAAGTGTAAGTATTTCAGAAAATATCCCCCGTGGATTTGTGATCCCTCACCAGCTTCCCACCCACCTGTAGTATCTGAGCACCTCGATCAGTTCTCCTGAGTTTAGTAACTTTTACCTCCATCACATCAGGATGTTCTGGTACAAATCTGTGTCCTAACCCTTCAAAACTCCTGTGCACCTTGAATCACAAAGGCCCGCTGTGTGTCCACTGTTGACCTTCATCAGTCGTGACAGTTGGCTGATCTATAGAGGAGTTGATCATTGACTACATTATCTGATTACCTCTGGATGCTAAAGCCAAGTTTCGCTCAACATTCAAATGAGTCACAGGATCCACAGATACAGGCCTTTACATCCCCGGTTCTTTTGCAAATTCCTTCATAATCATTAATTAAATATCAACATTACTCATCACACCTCTGACGGCCTTTTTACTGGCAGCTGTAAAACCTCTTTGTGACGAAGAGCGCTTCATCACCGGACAATGTAAATATGGCACCATGCACTTTGACTGTTAGGGGTATGGGAACATATGCACCTCAATAATTGCACAGACACTTAATCGGAACACATGCACTTTATTGAAGATTGGCACAATACATTTGACAACATTGCATTTTTGCACATGGCATAGCTAGACTTTGCACAATGGGCTGGAATATTTGGGTCCATGGGTTTGTCCTCTTTTAATTGTTATTGGATGGCGGGTGCTGTGTAGGCCACGCAGCTCCACCTGGAAAAGAAGGGTATGGGAGTAAATGTGCAGCTATGTGTTACAGAACAAGACCATGAGCTTAGACTGAGCCAAGATAATGTAATGGTTGATGTAATGTGTATGTGCAATAAGTCTGTGAAGGTGCAACGAGGAAGCATAAATGGGTTAACTACTTACCAGTCTTTTGTCTGCAGGGTGTTCGGGCAAAAGGCTTCCCCAGACAACGGTCCCCATGTTTTATAGTTCCGGGCTAAACCAGGTGTAAATTGGTGTGGGGTGATTCAGAAACATGTATTTTATTGTAGTAGATGTAATGTGGGTTTGGGTTTTGTTTGTTAGTGAGGAAGTGAATATGTCTGTGTGTGGGGGTATGAGAATATGTATGTATGTGGGGCTGTGAGAAAAGGGGAAAAAAAGGTGTTAATCTGTGAACAAGCACTGGACCCCTGTGAGTGGAGTCTCCCGTGGTAATTGGCCGGTGCACAGTACAAAAGGGCGCCATTTTAACAACTTGTGTGTTGCTGGTCTGATGCTGGGATGCTTGCTCCAGAAAAAGGATAAATAAAAGGCCTCATCGGTTACACCTGCAAAACCTGCCTGTGAGTCATTCATTTGCTGTACCGTCCAACCGTAATTGTGGTCCATCTTACAAGTGGTGTCAGAAGCTGGGGCCCACGTTACAGCAATGATGACAAGGCATGGGAAGAAAAATGACCAAGAACAACCAGATGAGGGGCCAAGCGGAGCATGTGCTCCAGACACCATGACAGATGCTAAACAAGAAGATAAGCTGGATGAACTAGCAGGTCTGGTGAAATCACTTATGCGAGCACAAACAGAGAGAGACCAGCAAAGAGACAAAGAGTCCTCTCGTCAAGAGCAGCGATGGAGACGCATGCAGCATCAAGTCTCTCAAATGCAGCTGCAGGTAAACATGATGAGAGAAGAACAAAGAACAGAGCCTGACACTATGGACGAAAGCCATCACCCACAAAGGGGTGATGATGATGATGGTGGTGGGGAGGACAATGTCGATTCTGATGACTTAGATGAGATGAGGAGTCAGACCAGTTGGAATTTTAGACAACAGAGGAAACCCCTTGCCCACAGGGAACCCAAACTACTGCCATTATCTCCAGATGATGACATTGAACATTTCCTAACAACGTTCGAGAGAATGGCCCAGGTTTGTCACTGGCCTAAAGATGGATGGGCTGTGCGTCTGGTACCTTTACTCACTGGCAAAGCACGCAGTGCTTATGTTTTGATGGACATGAAAGACTCAGAACAGTATGAAAAAGTCAAAGCAGCAATTCTGGTGAAATATGAAATTACAGCTGATACCTACCGCAGAAGATTCCGGTCCCTCAAGATTGAGCATGGTGAAACTCCGCGAGAGCTGTATGTGCGTCTGAAGGACCTATTCTGTAAATGGGTTAAGCCAGAAAAATCAACAGTGAAAGAACTGTCAGAGACTATTATTTTAGAACAGTTCCTGAGGATGGTCCATCCAGAGCTGGAGATCTGGATTCGAGAGCACGACCCCAAGACAGCCGAGGAAGCAGCGCACCTAGCAGAAGTCTTCACATCAGCCAGAAAAGGAAGTCGAACTGCCTCCTTCGGCTGGGAGAACCACCAAGCCCAGTCAAGTAAGTCCACTGGGGGTGAACAGGGGTCTGGTCACCTACGAGGTAGAGGGTTTTTAAGTGATAGACAGTATACTCCCCAGGCCACAAGCCATGCTAAAAAGCCTCCCCCTCGAGCCTCTAAACAACATGTCAGGTGTTACCATTGTAACGCTTTAGGTCACACAAAACCATTTTGCCCAGCCTTAGGCCACAGCAAACCATCTCTCCTGTGTTCTGCTCCAAGGCCAACCACAGTAGGTGCGGTTAGGGAGGCAGGCCGTACAGCCCCAGTTCTGGTCAATGGACAGCGTGAGATAGCATTACTTGACTCTGCATGTTATCAGACAGTAGTTTTGTCCAGTCTGGTCCCCAGAGAACAATGGGGGGAGGACAAATCACAGCTAAGCTGTATTCATGGGGATGAGCATGTTTATCCTACAGCTGAGGTGTATCTGACTGTGGGAGGGCAGACATTTCTGTTGCCTGTGGCATTAGCTCCAACATTACCATATGCGGTAATTCTAGGCAATGATATACCCACACTCTACGACCTTATGACCCAGCCAATATGCAAACCTGACAGGAGCAGTGATGAGGGTCAGAGTTCAGTAGCCGATTTTAGTGAGCCACTGAGTGATGCAGCCACATTACCCGTAAAACCATGTAATGTAACCACCAGGGCACAAAGTGCAGAAGGAGTCTTCAAAGAGTTGCCTTTCTTTGGGGTAGACTGGGAGGCAGGGCCAGTTAAACCTCACAAGTCAAAAGCACAGAGAAGGCAGGAGAAGCTAAAGGGTTCTCTTAGACAAGGAGCACAAAGCTCTCCCAAACCACCTGAGTTGCTTGAGTTTGAGTTTCCCCCAGATCTGAGCACACTTCAAAAACAAGATGCTACACTGAAGCAGTGGTTTGATAAGGTGACAGAGGTGGAGGGTGTTCAGACAAATAACCCAAGCTGCTTAGAGGATGCCACCTACATAGTGAAAGAGAGCCTTCTCTATCAGAAAAAGGGGAAAACTGAGGCCTTAGCACTGCCACAACAGTTCAGACAGAGAGTTATGGAGATGGGTCATTCAATCCCATGGGCAGGTCACATGGCATTCCAGAAAACTCTGAACAGGATTGGAAGCCGTTTTGTTTGGCCAGGGATGTACACTCAAGTCTCTCGGTTCTGTGCTTCCTGTGAAACCTGCCAGCTAACCTCTGCTAAAGGAGTGACTCATGCCCAGTTACAGTCTTTGCCCATCATTGACATGCCTTTTGAAAGGATAGGCATGGACATTGTAGGCCCACTTGAGAAAAGTTCATCAGGCTATCGTTACATACTAGTTATATGTGATTATGCCACACGCTACCCTGAAGCCTTTCCTCTCAGGTCTTTCAAAGCTAGACAGGTAGCGGATTGTCTCTTGCAACTTTTTTCAAGGGTAGGCATACCTAAGGAGGTCTTAACAGATTGTGGGACAAATTTTTTGTCCAAACTGTTGCAGCAAGTCTATCAAGTGTTAGGAGTGAAGGGCATTAAGACCACCCCTTACCACCCCCAGACGGACGGGTTGGTGGAGCGCTACAACCAGACATTGAAAAACATGCTGCGCAAGTTTGTGTCTCATACAGGTTCTGATTGGGACCGTTGGCTGCCATACCTGCTGTTCGCATACAGAGAGGTCCCACAAGCATCAACTGGGTTCTCCCCATTTGAACTGTTGTACGGCCGCCAGGTGAGAGGACCGTTGGACCTGCTGAGAGATTACTGGGAGAGTTCACAGGCAGAAGGAGAAAATGTGGTGGAATATGTGGTAAAAATGAGGGAGAGACTGGAGGAGATGACAGCGCTTGCACATGATCACATGGAGTCAGCTCAACGGAACCAGAAGGTGTGGTATGATCGAAAGGCCAGAGAGAGAGTCTTTCATCCAGGCCAAAAAGTACTGTTGCTGCTGCCAACCAGTGAAAGCAAGTTGCTGACTAAGTGGAACGGACCATATGAAGTCAGCAAACGTGTGGGTAAGGTCACATATGAACTCTTCATGCCAGACAAGCTTAAAAAATACCAGATTTTTCATGTGAATCTGCTGAAGGAGTTCCAGGTGCGTTCGGAGCCGGTGAACCAGCAGCTTTTGGTTCGTGCGGTGCAGGAAGAGGACACTGTTGACAAGTTCTTCCCAGCCACCACCAGGACAGCAGAGGCCCCAGAGATAGACTTATCACATCTGTCTCTCAACCAGCAGGCAGTGGTGAAACCTCTGCTTGACCCAGAGCTCTTCAGAGAGACACCAGGTTTCACCTCACTTGTGCAACACAAGATTCGGCTGAAAGGAGATGCTCCAGTGCGTCAGAAGAGCTACAGGATTCCTGAGCGGTTGATTCCTCTGCTGCAAAAGGAAATTAAGCTGATGCTGGAGCTGGGAATAATAGAGGTCTCCTGCAGTGAGTGGTGCAGTCCCATTGTTTTGGTTCCAAAGAAAGATGGTACTCTCAGATTTTGTATTGATTTCAGATACCTGAATGCAGTGTCCAACTTTGACCCATACCCAATGCCGCGGATTGACGATCTGGTGGAGAGAGTTGGCAGAGCTCGGTACATCACCACACTGGACCTCAGCAAGGGCTACTGGCAGGTAGCATTAGCACCAGAGGCCAAGGAGATGACAGCTTTCAGAACGCCGTTTGGTATGTATCAGTTTAGGGTCATGCCATTTGGTCTCCAGGGGGCACCAGCCACATTTCAAAGACTAATGGACCATGTGCTGAGGGAGTTGTCTGACTGTGCAGCTGCATATTTGGATGATGTGGTCATTTTCAGCCAATCATGGGAGGAGCATATGGCTCACCTGCAACAGGTGCTGCAGAAAATCAAGGCGGCTGGCCTCACCATTAACCCTCATAAATGTGCTGTTGCCCAAAGAGAGGTGGAGTACTTGGGGTATGTCATTGGATTTGGACAGATTAAGCCACAGCTGGGGAAAGTGGAGGCCATCCGATCCTTTCCTGTTCCCACCACCAAGAAGAAGCTGAGGGGATTCTTGGGTCTGGTGGGCTGGTATCGTAAGTTTGTGCCTCGTTTTGCGGATAGAGCTGTTGTGTTGAACAATCTAACCAAAGCCTCTGCTCCAAGCAAGGTGCCATGGACTGATGAGTGTGACAGAGCCTTCAGGGACCTCAAGGAAGCCATCTGCACTCACCCAGTCCTCCACAGTCCTGACTTTGAGAAGCCTTTCATCCTGCAGACAGATGCTTCAGGAGTGGGCCTGGGAGCAGTGTTGCTGCAGGAGGTGGAAGGGGAGAGGAGACCTGTGGTGTTTCTAAGTCGGAAGCTGCTGGACAGAGAGACAAGGTATTCAACAGTGGAAAAGGAGTGTTTGGCAATGAAGTGGGCCATCGACACCCTCCGATACTATCTGTTGGGATGCCATTTCTACCTGGAAACTGACCATCGGGCTCTACAGTGGCTGCACCGCATGAGGGATGCCAACATGCGCATCGCGGGATGGTATCTGGCCCTGCAGCCATATGACTTCACAGTGCACTACAGGTCAGGGAAGTCAAATGTGGTGGCGGACTGTCTGTCCCGAATGGTGGAGGATTGAGGTACTATTCTCTTTGGGGAGAGGGAGGAGGAAATGTGACGAAGAGCGCTTCATCACCGGACAATGTAAATATGGCACCATGCACTTTGACTGTTAGGGGTATGGGAACATATGCACCTCAATAATTGCACAGACACTTAATCGGAACACATGCACTTTATTGAAGATTGGCACAATACATTTGACAACATTGCATTTTTGCACATGGCATAGCTAGACTTTGCACAATGGGCTGGAATATTTTTTAACAACTTGTGTGTTGCTGGTCTGATGCTGGGATGCTTGCTCCAGAAAAAGGATAAATAAAAGGCCTCATCGGTTACACCTGCAAAACCTGCCTGTGAGTCATTCATTTGCTGTACCGTCCAACCGTAATTGTGGTCCATCTTACACTCTTCTTATCTAGATTGCCGTCATAAAAAAGATCATGAATGCACGCGCCTGGGCGGCGCGTGTGGGCATACGTGAACATGCCTCAGTGTTGCCTTAAAGAGGTGGTTTATCACTGAAACTGAAAGGACAGATAAAAGTGAGTGCATCTTCACCTGCAACATGCATGAGAAAGTAAATGACATCCTCCACCAGGCGTCATCTGCTCTTTACTTTACTTTGAAAATCACCACAACAAAGGCGAGAAACACATTTCAGTGCCGAGCAGGAAGTGATGTGATGTTTATGGCCTCTAGCAGAGTTTCTGCAGGTCTGAGTTCAGTTTCCAAAACAAAAAAAAAAAAACTGAGAAGGAGATTAAAAAATGTTGTTGAAATATTTCTTGTTGACCGCTGCAGGCAGGGATGTTTGGTATAAAACGTTTCTGTAACTGACTGCAAATGTAATAAACTACAGATGTAATAAATGTTCCATAATGAGCAGGTGTGGACTTTAGCAAACACTTTTTTAACAAGTTAATCCATCCATCAGTTTTATGCTGCCCGTCTGGGTCCAAGTCACATTAATTTAATTAATTATATCGGGAATTATTGTTGTACTGATGGGACGGACTGACAATATGTGGTATAAAAAGGCAAAGCAGTGGAGATCATTTATACTGTCGACCTTAAGAGCTCAAACTGGGACTACTGGGGCTGCCAGTAGCCTAATGGTAACAATGCATATAACTGTCAGATAACAACAAGGCAAAAACAAAGACAAAAAGCTGCACATGTGATGATCAATGCATACAAGTCAAGTATCAAATACACAAAGTAAAAAAAAAATCTGTGAAATTAATCTCAGAAAGAAACCAAACATATGATGTTTATTACAATGATGACTTAGATACAGGCATGAAAACTGCTTGATGACATTTTCATTATCTGTACAAGTTTAAGAGCAACATCTTCTTCCCATGTTCATAGTACTGTATCATCTGCATATATCTGACCATGGTACGACTGAGCTGATCTTTAGTGTATAAGAGGAGCTAGATCAGAGCCCTGAGGAACACCAGCATCACCACTGAGAACTGATCTTTACACCATCATTTCTATTTTCAAGACTGGATTTGAACCATCATGAAGCAGCAGGAAAATATCTAAGTTTCTAAAGATGAAATATGTCAAATTTTGTTTTTATTACACATCAAAAACTGCCCCTGCATCAACACAGCTGTTGGAAGAAATGAAACATTTCAGAGCCAAGTTTATGTTTGATCCTCTATCGATCACTTTCATGGATCAATATCACAGCAGAAGAGTTAAAATGAAATACAGTAACACAAGGTGCTGACCTCCAGCTTCATGCAAACACATCCTCCTCACTGCCACAGCCACAGCTACAAACATTAACTCAGTGTGCTAATTATTGACCAGACCTGTTCAAGTTTAAGAAAAGAGGAAATAAAAATGACCTCCTGTCAATAAAAGCAGCACTCCAATCAAAGGAAAGCTGTTCATGGAGGCAGTAAACCCTCCAACAGGGTCGAAGACACATCCATCACTGGTGACCTGTCATCAGCCGCTGACAACGTCGTGATCCAACACAGCATATAGAGAGACAGGAGTGAATGTGATGAAAGCACAGAAAACGAGAGTTGATGCCAGTGACTGAATCAAAACTATATTTAAAAACAGAACTGATGATGCAGCCTGGTTCCAGACCTCTGATTGGCTGTCCACATCCCTGATTCATCACCAACAGCTGATTTCAGAGACAGAATCCAAACAAACCCACAACAAGGTGTTTGCAGCTGTGCAGGTTGTAAATGAACTTAAAGCAAAGAACAACTCTCTTGTGTCGTCACAACAAACATTAACCTCTTAAAGCTGCTGCAGCTTTTGTTTCGCCTGAAAATGATGTTGATGGATACGTCCATTACCCGCTGTGAAGGACAGGTAACCCTAACACTGAACTAACTGTTTGTATTTTAATTCAAAAGCCTCCGTCCAGTCCAGCCCATCAGCATTCAGGAAGCATGAACATCTGCAGGCTGCGATGCACCCAAACGTCATCTAGAATCAGGCCATTTGTTCAGATTTGCACCATTTGCTGTTAAGATCTTGTGGTAAATTGACTCTGACTGCAGAGGAGCCGTGCTGTGCCCCCCCCCCCCGCACTGAGACTGAGATCATGAAGTCAGAGGCTGCATGTAAGGAAATAAACCAGCTGCAAAGAGACAAGGACGACGCCTCCTCCTCAATGCTCCGCTGCATTACTGCAATCACACTCAGGCTGAATGTGTGTGTTCATGTATGTGTTCATGTGCATGTATGAGCTGTGTGCAGGGGGGGAGGGGGAGGGGTCTCACTTTCAATCTAAATGCCCATAAATCATGTCACGAACAGCACCTTCACTCTGAAGCCCTTTACTGGCCGCTCACTGCATGTTCTCGCTCGGCTGCAGCAGATCAATACCACCACACACTCAGATATTAGAGATAAACAGGCGGCTGGTATTCAGAGGCTGTCCGAGGTTTCTGCTGCTAATCACTGATGTTTTATCCATGAACAAGGTTCCTGTCTGCCATTTGTTCTGGCCTCTGAAAGCTGCGATAGCTCCTCCAATTTCTGTTTTTTTAAAAGTTCAAATATAAATTAAGGGAATTACAGCAGGTGATGATGAGTTTTTTATGCAGTAGAGGAAATACTCAAACAGCAGCTTCTCCTAATGGATCATATATTAATAGAAATGTATAATATTGCTGCAGTCTGTTAAAATAAAAGTCCTTTGTCTTCTCCTTAATTCACCTGAAAGGAAACCAGTGCTTTGTATTACATGGAAGTCTGGTAGATAATTATCGGAGCCGTTAATCAATAAAATCAAAATACAGAACAACTCGGTCATAAAAAACAGAGACTACCAGTAAAAGAACTGTGAAGTGAAGGAATATATGTGCAGACTGATTCAGAGAGGAGAGGACCTACATCAGAGCCCTGAGGGACACCACAGCTCAGAGTGGGTGACTGATCCTGACAGATACACTAAGGTCTGGACCTGACCCTGTAAAGAGCCTTGAGATAATGTATATTATGATTTGGTGCTATACAAATAAAATTGAATTGAATCGAATTGAACACACGATGATGTTGGTGTAAAACGTGCACTGAGCTCCTGCCTGGTGCACATTTTCCTTTGTATTGTCTGAAGCTGAGACGCAGTTTCTGACTGTTTTCTTGTTCAGCTTCAGCGAACAGTTTTCACAGGGGACGTCTGGCACTGTTACACAGGTAACCAGGTCTGAGCGCTGTCAACCAACCACAGCAGCCAGTGACACTGACTAACTGTCCCAGAGCTGCAGCACCTTCAGCTCACGCACTGTTTAAAGTCAGCTCCCACTTACTGTAACTCACTGTCATTCAGTAATGAGCCTGTGTGCTGCAGGAGGAGGAGGAGGAGGAGGTGAACCTTCATCAGTCTTTAACTGTTCATCACGTCTTTTACTGGTCTTTGGTCTCCACAGCAGCTTTTCTATTCTCTGCACCGATAGTTATTAATCACCAGGTTTTAATCTGATCAGAAACTCAGGGTTAAACCGAATCTAGGTTGAATTCTTCTGGTTTAAAAATGAGGGAAAAGGCTGCTGTGGGTACGAGTTTGTCCTGGAGAATGACCGTTAAATAAAAAGATGTCTGCAAACTAAAATTATTCTTCAAGAAATACAGCTTCAAGGTTTGACACCACATATTCATCAGGTCCACTCAGCTTCAGCCTCAGTTTGTCCCTCATGTTTTTCTGTAAATAAACCCATTTCAGAAACCCAGACAGTCATTTCACAGTATTTATTTCTGTGCTGATATTTCCAGAATCATTAAAGACTTTTCTCACAATCTGAATCGAAAACATTTTATTTCTGCTGCATGATGAAAAAGATTTTTTTTCCAATTTACAAAATCCAACAAATATGGTTGCTAGAAATGACTCACATCCTTCTTCGATCTGTCTTTTTATTGGCTAATTCCATATATGTTTTTAGGAATTCTTTGGAGAAGTGTAAAATGACTTTCTGGCTTTTTCTCTGTGATTCAAATGTAGTGTTTTATTTTATAGGCGACACTGTTGACACCGTTCACAGACTTTTCCTGCTGGTTAAGAGAAAAGGTAAATCCTGCTCTGTTTTATATGCAGGAGGGATTCTGGCCTGTCTGCTGAAGTCAATGAGCTTCCTAAAGAGAAGTGACAAGCAGCACAGATAAAAAAAGAAAGAAAAGTGACGCGCTCAGCTCTTTAGATGAAATCATGTCTGAGAGCAGCAGACGTTTGTCCTGCAGATGATCTGCAGAGACAGAACGTGTCCCATCAAATGTCCACAGCACCTGAACTCATTGATGAGGTTTCTTTATGTTAGTTACAGTCTGTGCTGCTCATGTGAAAGTGTCACCTCAACGTTTCGTCTTTAGTTTCACTCAGTCTGTGTCTCAACCTGCAGCTTTTAACTCAGAGCTGCACTGAGCAGCGTTTCCTCTGTGGGCATCACTGCCGTTCTGTGTTGGCATGACGATGCCGTGTGTGTGTGTGTGTGTGTCGCTGTGTCACGGTGTCACATGGTGGAAGACAGTGGCGGTGTGACAGCAGGAGGCTTTTCAGCGTCCGTCATCTGAGCTGCTGTATTGTTATCCCCACAGCGAGAGGCGCGGCAGGAATGCTCGGCTGGTGGTGCTGGAGGGGTGGGGGTGAATCTATACTTAGAGAAATGACTGCATGCTTGCACCTGTCCCCCCCTGCCCGTCAGCACGCCGATCACGCCCCCTGAGGACGACTCCCCGGCCCTCAGAGAAAAACTGCTGAAGCTGGTTTTTCCTCACAAAACTACAAATCCTGTGTGGAGGCGGTAACGAGCCGGCCGCTGACACGCCTGCATACATCTTCCCCCGATAACAGCCGCGACACCTGGCTCTCCATCAGCGCTGGCGCCCCTGAAGTTTACAGCCCACAGGTTCAGTGGTCGAGTTAGAAAACACACAGAACATGAGGCCGAGCTCGTCACTGTTACAGACACCCTGCACTGCACCACTCTGATTGTTTTACAGTGCAATTATAATAAACTGGAGGATGTGAATGAAAGTTCCTCAGACTCACATTAGCTCCTTTATACATGCTGAAGTCTTCAGATTCCTGCCCTTCTCACAGAACATAAAACAGACGTATCTATGATAAACTGTTTGAAACATCAGCATCAAATTTAGCAAAAAAGTGCAGTTCACTGATTCATGAACCTCCGTTCAGCCTGGACTGTGGAGGCTTCAGTCTTTGTCCTGCTGAACGTCCACGTCTGTGACCACATCCTGTCGTCTCACCAGGGTTAAAGCACAGATTCAACCCTGTAACGTGAATCCAGCTGAAAACACCTCATACTGGAGGAGGGGGCTGGTGAGAGGGACGTGGAGGTGAAGGTTATTTGATTGAATCTACTGCCTGAAACACAGATGAAGACTTCATATTGATCACAGCTCAGTCCACAGTAACAGTCTCTTTACATCTGTTAGAAAATCAAACGTCATGTTCTATAATGAACTGATAGAGTGAATCAATCATTACAGCCCACAGGGATGATAACAGAGCCTCAGTGTGAGGACAGAATTAGAGGATAATTGTTGTGCTAACAGCTTCACATTAGTAGTGTCATACATCTGCTGTGAGTTAACACCCCCCACCCCACCCCCCAGGGTCAGTTTGATGGGTCCCTCTCAACCACTCACATCACTGAATTCCTGCAGTGGCTGCTGGTCTTCATGGTTCCTGTGTCCTGGTCTGGCCCCCACCTCCTGCTGCACCAGTTGTCATTCTTGTTGAGGTGGCGTCTGCTCCGCGGGCTCCGGTCTCATCCGAGGTGGGACGGGGAGGCAAGTTCAGTGTTGAGGGATCGAAATCACAACTTCACCTCACAGAGCTTCACGATCTGACCCCCCCGTCCACTTGAGACCCCTCCAGCTCAACTTCATTATACAGATACATTTTTCCATTGAAATTCTCTGTCCACGTTGTATATTTGTGTGTAATATCACCACGGACCTGGAGCGCAGTGAGGGGAGGATTCAGACAGACGTAAATACTGGAGCATGAGAAGTTCCTATAATCATCAAAATGAAGGTCTGAATGGCTCCACCCCAGGTCTGCACGTACCGCAGCGGGAAATAGAAGGAAATAAAAATATGAGGGGTCTCTGTGTTACCCCCCCCCCCCCCCTCCTGCTGATGCTGCAGGTAATTAGGTCCTTCATAAGGACATGGAGCCCCCTCCCCCCTCTTCAGTTTGACACCGGGCTTTGCCTACGTGACAATAAAAGCCCCCACACATCAGCTGCCCCCCCCCCCCCCCCGTCTCTGCTGCTGCTGCGTCGAAACAGAAACCTTCAGTGTTTGTTAGGTAACAGGGTGAAACACTGCTCTGAAACATCTGTCACATCTGTCAGCTCCTCCTCCTGGACTGAAGAGGGAGGCGTCCACAGCTGTCAATCATCAGCTAATTTCAAAGAAAAATCCATTCAGTTCATCATCTGACGAAGTTATGTCTCATCAGTTAACGCCCGCTGCCCCCCCCCCCGTCCAGCCGGCCTCCTCTGCTTCCGTTCTCTACGTCACACACAATAACTGCTGTGTCCAGTCAAAGATGAGTGTCGTGAGGGTGCGAATTACTGAGGGGATGGGGGGGGGGTCCGACCCCCCCAAAGAGGTAAAAACAACAGTTTATTTCCAATATTCATGCCTGGAAGAATCTTGTAATAGGATTTCAGACACCCCCAAAGCGGACCGTACCATTTCCTCACCGTCTACCTGCCGACTCGCCACCTCGAGTCTCTGAGACGCTGGAGGTAAATGAACGTAGCAGCAGCTAATTAGCTAGCTCGTTAAATACACTCTGATAAGTTCAGAGTTTCTCAAGAATCTGAGGATAAATGCTAATAAATGCTAATGTTAGCTAGTTTCAAACTTTAGCCTTAAGTTACAGTTTAACTTTAGTTTAGTTTGATTTTTCTAACTTCTTTCTAATCTTTCTGACATAAGAACCATAAGAACCAGAGGAACCAGAGGAACTGATGCTTCTGCACTGTAGCTTTTAGTTTAGCAGTTTTTGTAGTTGTTTTGTAGTTATAGTTTTTTTCTGTGCTCACAATCGTTGCTTTAGTTGAATTGTCTCAGACTGTGTAAGGTTTTTTTTTGCGGCAGAGGATTGAAACGCTGATGAAGAGATCTCACTGAGTCACTGAGGCTGGCCTGGACGTGGCCTCATGACTTTGGCTCATGTTACATGTTAAATGTAATGTGCTGTTATTTTAACATGACTCTGTTTGACTGCAGAGTGGTGAGGACGGACTCTGAGGACTAAACTGTGACAGGAAGTCGGCCGGTTAGTTGGACCTGATTTCAGCTCACGTTTAACTCACACACTCTGTGAAGGTGATTTTAAAACAGGTCCCGAGCCTCTGAACTCTGTGTGATGACTGGATCTGTCTGGATCTCTCTGGCTGCAGCTCCACGTGCACAACATGTGGAGACATACAAACACACCTGCTATGAATATTTACTACGCTGAGCTGTGACTGGACTGTGTGAGGGGGGGTTTGGTGAATGGTCAGGTGTATGAGGTTGGTACAAATGTTTTGTTGACCTACAGAGAAACTACCCCCCCTCCATGAATCTTTCCTTCTATTGTTTCTTCATCTCCTCTGTGATGAACTGCAGCAGCAGTATGAGCGGTATCTTGTGGGGGGGGGGGCAACACATATTTATCTTTGCTATTTTGAGACGAGGGAAACCCAAACCTCACGCAGGCCTGAAACTGTTGAGTAAGAGGAGTTGGAGGACGAGGGGGGGGGCTCTTTCTGGGGTCAACAGTGTCTGACAGGCGGGGGCTTCACCTCCAGCCGACACTCGACACGTGCACTGGCAGCTCCTGACGTCCAGTGGATTATGTAACTCTGATGAGCGACAGTTAGCGAGGTGAAGCTAACACCTCCACCTTCCTGACTCGTCATCTGTCAAGTTTTATTTCCCTTTGTTTTCCTTCCCTCACTTCCTCCTGTTTTCCTGCTGAGCGATGACACAGGGCAGCTGATCAGCTGCAGAGCGTCTCCCTGCCTCTGATAATTATCATCCTCTGGACAGAAGATCCAGCCCAGGATGCTTAATTGTTAGCTTTAGCTCGCTCTTTGCCTCCCCCTCCTCACCGCTGCCTGAACACAACCAGACATCAGAGAGAAATTCAGACTCCAGGAGGCGTGGAGGTAAAGATGCTGGTTCCAGACCCTTAAATATTTCATCAATACTTTATTTTTCTTTCTAACAAATCACAGGTTCGGTGTCGCAGAAAAACAATCAGCCAGACAGACTGATGCAGGACTGAATGATCTAAATCGAAGCAGACGAAAGTAAACAGCCATAAAATAATAAATCAGCATCAACAAGAGATTATTGCATTTTTTAATGCTGCAGCACAAACTAAATCCATCACTGTTGTACTGGTGAAATTTCAGAGACATATCTCAGATTGAATCTAACTATTGAAATGGTCAATTACCAGTTGTGCTTTTTTTTGGTAATTTGGGTGATGTTTTTTTTCACTATTATTTATCGCCTTGTTTTAGGTCTTAGTTTCTCTTATGAGGGGAAGTTTTCTTCTGAAAGGTCGAGCAGGGAGGTGAGTGTGGAGGTGAGAAACCTTTTAAAGGTTTATCCAGCGAGTAGGATCCGTGTACAGCTGTTAGAGGAAGGACAGAGGGCTTGAGTTTCAGCTTGGATCCTGCTGGAGACCACACCGAGGACCAGGGCGAGGAGGTGAAAGACAAACCTGGGAAGAGAGAGTCTGAAGGAGAGAAAAAGACGGGAACAAGTTGAGATATGTTTTCTCCGCTGGGTGACCTCTGCAGCGCAGCCGCTTGATGCAGAATGATCCATGCAATACGTTATCTCTGAGCCGCTCAATAAACTGTAATCAGGATCCGGAGGATATTTCCGGAGCAGTCAGCAGTGGTTCTGCTCCAACTGTTTCCTCCCACAGACCTGGGACCTAATGTCGAACTTCAGTCTGTTTAATGCTCTCAGACTCCACATTCTGCAGAATAGGTTGAATTCATTTACTAAAATGACAAGTTTTTGCTGAAGTCAGCTTCTATTTAAGGTTTTAAAATGTCAGGGGGGTTTAGTAAAAGCTTGTTGTTGAGATTGATTTTCCTCCAATTTCAAGTATTTTTTAAAGGTACCCTTCCTGATTATAGCTGTCCATACGTGTTTCATTACGGAAAAGATTTGGTTCAAGGTTTAGAAAAAAAACAACAAAAAAAAAACACAAGGTAAAAGTTTAGACCACATTCGGAGGCGGTCTGGGCCACGTGGTCACGTTCCCGCCCGTCCTGCATACTCAGCTGACATCCTCTGTACATGCGTACGTACGTACTCCTTCACACGTATCGTCACAGGAACGTTTCGAAGAGGACAGAGAATCGTTGCAGCTGATGGCTGCACCTGAAGAACGGTTTCTGACGCCGTCTTAAACAAGAAGGTGGGAACGAACAGGACAGAGCGTCCCATTCATGAGGGGCTGGATGTCAGGGCTGATGGGTGCCAGGAGGCCGGCCGCCACTTTGTCCGGAGCATAAAGAACTTAATATGATACTGTTCATGGTCACTTGGAGAAATATGAATAGATAACACCTCTTTGATCATATAAGTAAACAAATTATGAACCTAACTACATCCCAACTACAGAACCACGGCTCATCAAGTGTGAATTTCACCACAGTCATGTTGACGAACGTTTGCTCCTCCGAAGAGTCTTCCAACCCAGAGTCATTAGAGGGTAAATGTCTTGTCCTCTGTGACTTTGGTGAAGGTTAAATATGTATAAACATGTTTATGGTTTGATTGAGGAATGAATCCCATCATGTGATGTCTGTTGAACACAAGCTGACGGACAAAGAGAGCGAACCTCAGCAGGTTATTGATTAGTTTCGAGGCTCCAGAGAAGCACTTTATCTTATCTTGAAGCACAGCTGCCCCTTATACAACCCATCATGTCTGTCCTTACATACATCTGCCCACAGTACGAGCCCAGTCCCTCAGGCTCCCACACAACCAGCAGCTCCTTTGAGAAAACTGAGCACTGAACCTACACTCACACACACAATGTTCATACTAAACAAAAGAGTCGCAGGAGCCCACAGCCTTTTTCTGACACCTTTATATTTGACTTAAGCTCGTTATACAGCTGTGGTTAAGAGAAGTATTGATTATCTGTCAGTTACTGTTGGTTCGGCCACTGTCAGACTGGCACCTGGCTACTAGTCAGGTTTAAATTTGCAGATTTAAATGTGAAATATTATATAACTGAGAAAAAAAGTACCATAAAGTGGTGTTTGAAATGTTTGTAGAAATAAAGTCTGGGCGAGCGACTTTTCTACTGAGTGATACGTCGCTCAGCTGTTCGCTGTCCCGCAGAGCAGGTCTCCACGTCTTCATCGACAAACATTGGATCGATGTTCGCTCGCTCGTCTGTGTCGTGTCCAGGCTGGACTCAGTAGCTGCGTTTCCATTAACCTGCTTGTTGCAGGTAATACATTTTGAAAAATTCAAAATACTCATTTATGAGGTTGTTTTTCATTCTATTCAACAAAGCAATATTATGCTAAAGTGAAATGTTAACACTTTTTCCATGTTTAAGTCACATAACATCCAAAAACAGTGCAGACGCTTATCTCCCACACACCGCTGATGTGTGTCGCTGTCAGATACTTTACCCTCGTGGTTCCTGCTCTTTCTCCTCTACACATAGTTTTCACCACCTAACATTCATTTGATGGACAATAACAAGCGACTTCACCATGGACATGTTCAATCTTAACAAGCTCAACATTTATACTGATCAATCTGGATCAACACATCTTACTTAGAGTCTTGAGGAATTCTGTATTCTTCTTGGCCTCTGCTGTCACCAGCTCCAGGTTTCTAAGTTGTTACTGGTGGAGTCTGATTGGTTGCTAGGTGGTTGCTATGACACTGCAGGTGATAACCAGGGGGTTGTTGTGGATAATTTGCAATAAGATCAAAGCAAACAAACTAATGAATCACACAAAGAGGACATGTCAGTGATCCTGATATTCAGATCCACAGACTGAGTCAAATACCAACAGGTTGTTATGATCTATCTGCTACCAGCTCATAAATCAGCGTCCAGGTTTAAACTCACAGGGAAACATCATAACATAATTCAGAAAGCTACATGTTAACACAGCAAGTCCTTGGTTTGTCTCTGATGCAGCTTGTGTCTGATAGAAGCTGAGTTTCAAACTGACTGATTACACCTTCACCCAGAGACACTGCAGCGTCTGTGTGGACTGATATAAATTATATATATGTGTGTGTGTGTGTGTGTGTGTGTGTGTGTGTGTGTGTGTGTGTGTGTGCAATGGGAGGAACTGGAGGAGAAAGATGTATCATAAAACTTCCAGAAAATAGTTCTCCGGTCATCATCGATCATGGAGCCTCGCTGCTGTCACACCGGTCTGCTGAGAAACAGACGGAGCTGCTGCTGCTGGTGGTGGTGTTGGTGTTGGTCTGCAGGAGGAAACCATCTGACTGTATGAGATGTGTATTATAAATACGTACATGATCTGTATCCATCATTAAACCTGCAGTCTTTGAACTTCAGTCTGACACTTTGTGCTTCTCACATCAGCTCACACAATAATAATAACAATAATAAATAAAGAGACGTCTGTCTTCGTTCAACGCCCACTCACCGCGACAAGGTGCAGGCCGAGAGCGGGAACACAAGACCAAACAAGGACAAGACAAACCCTGACGGACCACAAGTAGACGTTTCAGAGAAAGGACACAAGCACACACACATAAACAAAGCAGTCTAATTTATGTGCACAACTGATGGTGAAAATGGACCAGTTTGATGTTTGTGTCTAACAAAATCTCTTTGAACTTTTCACGGTGCAGTAAATGGACGAAGGTGTTTCACTGAGTCATGCACATGGTTTCAAACACGTGGTGCAGCAGAGTTTTAGTTGTGTTCCTGGAAAACCTGCCAGAGGTTGTTCTCAAAATGCTTCAAAAATCACGCCGGTACACAGGGCAGTGACCCCCGCCGACGGCTCCTGCAAACCTCCACGACTCTTCAGGAGAAGGAGGGACGGATGGTTCCTCCTTCATGTCACTGATGGAGGCTTCCTCAGTGGGTAATCATGATCAGACCTGTCGTTCAACAGGTTTCAGGTCAAACCTACTGTTGGTGTGAAACCTGAGGAGACAGGCTCCGGCTCCGGTCTTCAGGTACCTCACCCAGCTCCCGCAGCTGGAACATACATTTATACGTCTTCACCTGATGCTCCTTGAGCTCTGACAGAGGAAAAGAAAAGCTCCGTCTCAACACTGGGAAATGCTGCGTGCACTTCTTGAACTGGTCATAAAGCCAACGACGCATGTTCAGCGTTTTCCAGAATGAATCAACATTTCTCTTCCACCCTCAGATCCAGAGGGCTGTTTTCTGCTTTTAGCAGGATTTGTTCTGCATGTTCATTATTTGATGTCCTCATCAGTGCTTTGTATCCTTTACTCAGGAGGTTTCTGCTGTGGAGAACATCAAAAGTGGCATCAATGGTTCTCAGGACGTCCACCGTCTCCTCACATCCTCTCGACTGTGGTTCATGTAGATGTTTGGTCCAGTACAGCCACACTGCTGCTGAAAACTTCATCCTCTGTCTCTGCCACCTTATAAGTCACATCTTTAGCTTGTTTCCCAGTCTTAGTCCTTCTGCCTCTTGAAGTTCCTCCATAATGTCCTGCCACTGTATTGGGGTTTGTGGTGAACAAGTGTGTTCCTGAGCAGCTTCCTCATGTGCCACAAATCCTAAACCACATGGTCAAAATGTGAAGAATCAGCATGATCAGGAAACTGGTGCCTCATCAGATTAATAACCACATGTTTTCAACGACGGTCCATCGCAGGTCAAACACACTGAACAAACTTTCATTTGCTGATGATGTCAGCACAGGGATTTCCAGAGATTGGTCAATAGCAACAGTCATGAGAACCCTTCCATCATCAGTGCCAGAGCCAGTTTCTACATATCCACAGAACGTCCCTGCAGAATGTTCCACATCGGACATTTCATCCATCGTCAAGGTTCAATCTGTTTCCTCACCCTCTTAGTTCCAGAGCAGTGGTCTGCAGAGAAGCTGCGGCACCAGGTCTGGATGGCGTCTGAACGGGGAACCCTGGGAATGAAACGCACCTCTTCACAGTGTAGAGGACGCAGGCTGAGTTTTCCCTCGTGGTCCAAGTCTTGTGCCTCACATTGTCCACCCATCGACGCAGCCTGTGATGTCGGCCAATGGAAAACTGTAAAAACAGAATATGAGAGAATGTGTTAGTGAATATCTCGTGTTTGGGAGGAGAAAACACTGAACGTGAAAGAAGCCTGTGAGGTGTGACAGTAACAGATACAGATACAGTTGTATCATCGCTCGGCTGAGTCGAGCTGGTACCATGCAGAAGAAAAGAGCCACCAGTAGACCAGGGTCCAGTAGACCAGGGTCCAGTAGTTCAGGATCCAGTAGACCAGGGTCTGGGTTGTGTGCTGTGTTTTTAGACCACATGTATGTTTCAGCTGGAGTGCAGCTTTCACTATGAGCAGAAGAAGAATGATTATTGACCCGCAGCCCTCGGCCTCACCTCCCCTCGCTCTCTGACCGAGTCCCTAACCTCAGCATGGCTGCTAATGTGTGCATTTGTTTCGTCACAGGGGACGAGGTGACTGCAGCAGTAGCTGCTCGTTTCAGATAGATGATGTGAGCTGGTGATGAACCCGGTGTGAGATGGGTAATAGAAGTTATTACGGCCCGTCAGCGGCGACCTCCAGTGATTGATGCAGCACTGGTGGACACGTGCCGGCTGATCCCAGAGCTGTGATGGTCCTGAAACAATGACAGGAGGGTCAGAGACTGAAGTCGGAGGTCGATGGTCCATCAGCAGAATGAACAGAGGAGGCTCTGATGGAACGCCTTCACAATGCTGCTGCTCTCTTCACCTTCACAGAGACATCCACTGAAATATCTCCTCAGTCTTACTATAAGTCCTGGTTATTTTCAGAAGATAAATAAACTGTAATTCTGTGAATCTGGTACTTTGTATTAACTCAGACTGCATGTTGTTCAAGGTACTGCTCATACAGAGCCTGTTCAGAAGTCCACTGACAAATCCAGTGAATTTATTGAGAAAGACAGTGGAACTTTGTGCAGTTGAATTCACTGTTTAATGGAGGCGACTGGTTTGTTGCTCATTTTTTGTAAAGTGTTAAATCAAACAGCTTCAATTTTCTGAACACATGTTCTCCCCACAGGGGAACTGTAAGACTGTAACCATCAATTATTTCATTATAAATATGTCTGATACTTATTTTCTTTAATCTCAACAGTCGAGGCATCAGGTCGAAGAACTCATGGGTTGGTTCGGAAAACGGCTTGAGGACGAACTGGGCTCCAAACATCCAGAAAACTCTCAGGGGTCAGGTCTAAAACAAGCTGCAGTCAGACAGATCCACACAGACACACCTTCATTCAGGTGGCTGTGATCTGAGGGATTAACAACCAATCTACTCCCAGGATGGACCAATCAGTGAAGAGCTGGACAACAATGTCTGAAACTGTCCAACGACACAAAATATACAAAACACAGAACAGGAACCACTTCAACTGTCATAAGGTTAAATAATTATAGAAACTTACACAGAAAAAATATAAAATCATACATCAACTGCCTGTAAATACATGTAAATACAAACTAGCAACAGGGAATGAATAATGATGATGATAATAATAGTAATAGTGAAATCTCTTACTTTCTACCAAAATGATTTTTCACTTCATCAAATCCAAACATATTAATTAAAAAGGAACAAATCTTTGTGGTAGAATCTGCACATGTATCCTGTATCAATAAAAATCAAAGCTCTATTGATTATTAATTTCACTCCGCACCTCATCAGGCCTCAGTTTGCACTGCTAGTCATCATTAGAAAAAACTGGAAATAACTAAATAAAGAGAGAAAAAATACGTATATAAATATGAATGGATTAAAAAGATGCTGCGTTACCTCGTCTCTGCTCTGCTTGTCTGACCTGTGACCTCTGACCTGAGGGCCGTTAACGAGGCCAGAGGAAGTTACTGCTTCATCAGTGTGAGACATGTGAGACGTCTGGTGCTGAGGGAGCAGGTGGACCCAGAGAGAGCCAATCGTCTGCCAGGAAATCAGGGAACCCCCCCCCCCCCCCCAAAGAAAACAAAAACAAACAGTAATCTGTCATGTGGCTCCAGGGACAGAAATGTCAGCCAGGAGCTCTGCAGGTCGGAGACGTCTTTAAAAGCACTGAATTCATTTTCCTGAGAACAGTTTCAGTTTATACTGAAAGCTTTGTCTTCAGCTCTGAGGAGAAGTTTTACATCTAGAAAGTAAAGGCTGCAGGAGGCTGTTCACACTGATGCATTTTCACAGAAACCTTTAACCTCGTTAAGATAAAAGTAGAAAGTGACGTGAAGTTTGCTGAGGCAGAAACTCTAAAACCTTCTGACCTCGAACATTTCGTTTCAGCTCATTTCATTAACCGTTCATTAATTAATGTCACAGTAAGTCGTCCCCTGAGAACAGAGCTTTAGAGGTTCAGCAGAGTCTGTCACACAGACCCTGAAGTCCTGGATCTGAAGACGTGTCCCGTCTTTCAGCCGCCCTCCTCCTGGAAACTGCAGCTGACACATGAGAAGCTGTCAGGGCGATCAGCTGATCCAAACTAAGACACTGAGTTCCCACAAACTTATTCTTATATCTGAGACTTTGAGTTTATAATAGAAACACTGGCAGTGACATGTCAGGTTGTGTTTCCTGGTCTGGCACAGTTTCCTGGTCTGGGACAGTCTCCTGGTCTGGGACGGCGAGCTGGTCGTGGCTGCAGCTGATGCTCTGCTGGCTCAGTTCGTCTCTTTTGAATCACCAGTTGAAGACTTCTGTGTGAGCTGAGCTGGTTCTGGTGGTGTCCTCCCCTCACACAGACTCAGTATGACCTCACACATGAAGTTCAGAGGGAGGAGCTTTAATGTGGGCGGGGTCAGACTCAGGTAGACAGACAGGTGAGGAAAACAAATCTAAGGAGTGAGGTTAGACTCCAGGTAGAAGACAGGGAGCACGTAGACTACATACACCAGGAGGGGGAGGACAAGTGGACACAGGGGCAACACATTAGATCAAAATGGCAGGAAGTGTAAATCTGAAACTTGACACATGAAGAAAACAGAAAACATGAGTTAAGGTTGAGGACGGGACAGTTTATTAATCAAACTTTAGTTTATGGTTGTTCATGGAAGTCGTGAACTTCTGGTTATTGATAATTTATCTTTTACAGGAGTCTGGTTTTCACACAGCAACACGTTTCTGTCCAGGTCACCGCTCCCTGGATGTTCCTGTGTTCATGTGCTTTAAAGTCAGAATGTGGAAACAACATGGACGCTATAGAGAAGATGAGCTGGACATGAATTTTTCCAATTATTACAACACCACGTGGATACTGGGACCGTCTGGATTCATTCTGTTATTTCTCTGGTATCCAGATATTATCAGCGTCCTGACGTCTGCGTGTCCTGGAGAACTCAGTGTCTCTGAGCTGCTTCTCGATGAGCGGGGGCTTCGCTCGCCTTCAGCAGATTCAGGCTGCATCACAGAGGCTCTGTTGTGTTTAGTGTGCTTCCTGCTGACACTTATTAAGCAGAGAGCAGCGGTTTTGTTTGGGGATTAGCTCTGAGCAGAATCCTCACACTCCTTCAGCTCCGTCAGACAGCAGGGCCTTTCCCGCCAAATCCAACTGAACAACCTCCGACTGAAATATTAAGTGTTCAAACACTTTTTACAGCAGAGTTATCAGATAATTTCATCACACATGCACACACACACACACACACACACACACACACACACATTGGATGAAGCCGCTCAGGGTCCAGTTATTCAACCAGCAGCAGTTCAGCTTCACCAGGTTTTGTCTGTTCAGTATTCAGGTGACGTCTGCTGAAGGTGACCTTGTGTGTTATTATTTAGAAACGTGTTGCGCACACACACACACACACACACACACACACACACACACACACACACACACACACACACACAGCACTGACACTGTGGTGATTTTTATGGCTCTGCCCGGCGACAGTGTCTCATGGACACGATATCTCAGTAACACCTTGAAGGAACTTCTTCAAATTTGGCACAAATGTCCACAAGCTTATTAGACCTTGATGGTCAAAGGTCAAGGACACGGTGACCTCACAAAACATGATTTTGGCCTTGTGAATGTAAATTTGGTCCAATTTGGTGAAAAAAAAAAAACAGTATCTCTGGTTCTGTGAGTGGGACACTGTGAGTGGGACAGTGTGAGTGGACAGAGTGAGTGGACTGCAGGGACCAATCAGAGGAACTCTTTGACCTCAGTGGGATGAACCACTGGTTCTCTGAGTCACTCGCACCACGACTCCAGTTTTATTACTTTTGCTCTGGGATTTTTTTGCTGTCAAACTCAGACTAATTCCTCTGTGTGTGTGTAACACTGTTTCTGTGTGTTACAGTGACACAGCACAGCTGTGTGTGTGTGTGTGTGTGTGTGTGTGTGAGTGAGTGTGTGTGAGTGTGTGTGTGCTGTACTTAATGAGGCGTTCACATAGACTCAAACACTGCGACACTGATAGGCTGCTCCTCATTGTGTTGTTGCCCAGTTCCACCCGCTGAGCTTCAGATTTAAAAGAGGCGCAGCAGCAGATCAGGGGACAAACTCAGCTCCATACAAATGTCTCTGATGCAACACAGTACGGTCCCACTATGGTGCAGGGAAAGGGACAAATTTAAGACTACTGAGAAGCCAGCAGAGGATATATCATTGCTGAAGCCAGCTGCTGATCTGGCCAATCATAAGCCAGCACTAGTAACTGAGAGGCCAGCGGTTGGACATGAAGCCGGCTATTCATTCGACCAAGACGCTAACTTGTGCGTCGTACCTCGCCACCCACTGGAGCAGCTACCGGCTCAGCTGGTCGTTAGCATTCCTTGGCTAACTAGATTAGCTTGTGATTAGACTGGACACTTTCTTCTTTTGTTTCCTTGGTGGATGGAAGCTAAACGTGGCATGTTACCATCACCAGCTGTAGACAAATGACTGACAGCGCCACTGCTGCACAGAGCTGCAGAAATGACGAGTCCAAACTCGTCAAATAAAACCGTCCTGCATCTCTCATCCAAAACCTGCTCCTCACACAGGCTCTGTCGGGTTTTCTGGACTGTGGGTTTAATTCTTCAGACAGTCAGTGGTGGTAAAATGTCACATGTCAGTAACTCACTGTAACCAGTCCATTGTCACTGTGTCTGGTTGTTATGTATAATCTTGGAGCTGTAATTGATTGACCAGTTATCCCATGTTATTGATGAGCTCTGCTGTGATGGGGGGTGGGGCTAAACCTTGTCTTTCTTCAACACACTGTTCTGTTCTGAGCTCTGGACGCAGTGACAGGTCATTTCTCATTTTTAGAACCAAACCATTCATGTTAGATTCACTGACTTTCTACTTCGACGGTTCTAGAGACCTAACAATGAAGGTGAAAGAAAACCTGAGTAAATCTCAGTACTGAACAGGGAGATGAACGACTACACACTGTTTCCTCGGTTCTGGTGCAGCCTCTCTGCTCTGCATAATGAGCAGGAGAGAATACAATTACTGCAATTACCCGCGGTGAGATGACCCCAATCAAGCCATTCAAGAGAAGCAATTATAATGAGCTGCCGTCCATATAAAACTGAAATCTCACTACAGCAACTGTTTTCTGAGAAAGGAGAAAATCCACCACAGCAACAGCACGAGACCTTTTACAATTTAAAGGCTCAGTGATTTTTAATAATGTTTTCTACTTGATAGAAATGATAAAATACCTGCAGACTGATTTTTGTTGATTTTAAATTGTGTCTAAAGGTCTAAAGGTAGATGTCCATGTGTTTGTGATTATAAAGCAGGTCTAGGTTCTATATTAATACTGTGAAAGTATCAAAGCCTCAGTCCACAGAGAAATGCACACAGCCTGTATTCAGAAACTGAGCCTTAAAACCAGCCGTCAGGACTTCTGGAACTTTGTGATGTCACAACAAAGCAGTCACCACCCTCAGCCATGCCCCAAGCCCCGCCCACCTGGACCCACCATCCAACCTTGCAGGATTTGGTTTCTCTGAGTGTTTACCTGAAATCTGCTGTATTTTTATTGGATCACTCAGAAAACAGTCAGCCAATCAGAAGAGAGGCTCAGAGCCTGTAATACAACTTGCTGCTCTTGATTTAATTGCGTGATTGAAAAACAAAGAAGGTGAGTAGAGCAGGTACCAAGCAGTGGAAAAGGCTAACAGTTGCTAACAGTTCTAATCTCATAGAAAGAACTGGGCTAATGTGCAAAGATCCTTTAATTTCAACATCTCTTGATCAAGCATCTCAAATCATCAGGATTCAGGAAAGATCATAATCCACCACACGTCTCACAACAACCACGTCTGACCCGTTTGTTTCCGTGAACCAGGTCCTGATCAGACCTGATCCGACCTGGAAGCAGACCCATCCTGAGCTCTGCATGCATGTATTCTGAGAGTGATGGGATGTGACAGGTCAATCTCTGCTGCTCTACATCCCACCGCCGCTGTTGGGAGGCAGAGAGGACCGACCCACGTTGCCACGGCTACCGACAGTCTGGCACGGCAGGTAAGCCCCCCCCCCCGAAGGAGAGAGGCTGTGAATTAATTCTGCTTTAGACCTTGTTTCTTCTTCCTCCTGCACAGCAGCTGGAGATGGGGTGAGAGTGGAGAGAGCGGGAATCACACTGAGGACCTGCTGGGACTCTGCAGGGGGACGTCAGGGTCGGTGTCGGTGCAGTTTAACAGCCCTGGTAATGAAATGGGTTTGAGGCGAGCTGCGTCAGGCCTGAGTGACAGTTCACCGACTGCTGGGCTGAAGAACACCTGTGTAGGTGGTCATCAGAGCTCCGCCCTGCAGCTCCACTGTTCTTGGCTGATAAAGCTAAACAACCACCTGCTTTAGTCCCTCACCCTTCATCAAGAATCAATATTTGATGTAAGTATTGTGATTATGTTTTAAAGCTCCATGTTTTAACTTCCTCTCCTGTGTTTTATCTGAAGTGTTGATCTCCATCAGAAGATATATCTGTGGTTTTAAGAACCAAAAACCATCTCAGTGTAGTTTTACATCTCCTCTCTCAGGTTCTCTCTGGAGCTCTGGTAACAACAGGTCAGTCAGCCAATCAGAAGAGAGGATCTGAGCCTCTCTTCTGATTGGCTGCTTTCTGAATGATCTGATAAAAATATAGCAGATTTCAGGTAACCACTCAGAGAAACCAAATCCTGCAAGGTTTGGTTGTTGTGACATCACAAAGTTCCAGAAGTCCTGACGGCTGGTTTTAAGGCTCAGTGTCTGAATACAGGCTGTGTGCATTTCTCTGTGGACTGAGGCTTTGATACTTTCACAGTGTTAATATAGAACCTAGACCTGCTTTATAATCACAAACACATGGACATCTGCCTTTAGACTGGATGGACCTTTAACATTGGCTCATTCACACTGTTTTTTAGTTTTACACTTTAAAAGGTGATAATTGAGTGGTTCATTTATTACAGTCAGTTTATGTGGGTGAATAAGATGAACACTGAGCTTTGTGGATGTGCTGCAATCTGACAGGATTCATTTCACACGTTCCAATGTGTCAACCTGAATATGTTTAGGTTCTGTTAATTATTGATTAATAATAATGACAGCCCTGACTGACATTGTGTGACATTCAGTGTTCAAATTATAATTAATTATAATTAATTTAAAAAAAACACACGAATGAGTAAAAACACTAAAAAAGCTACCCTGCAGTCTGACTGAACTCAGGTGATCCGGATCAGACCTGATTAAACCAAGTCTCTGGGCATATTTGGATCTGAACCATCAGAGAGGGAAACCCAGATTTGGAACGCAGCCACGTTTATTTCAGTTTTTTCCTGGAAATCTCCCTCCTCATGTTTGTATGTTCCACACACACTGTGTGTTCATGTCTCCTCCTTCCACATCAGCTGCTTTGACTCTGTTTGGCCACAACAGACTCACATCAATAACTTTTATCCACAGCAGCATGCGGCTGACTCTAATGTGACTAATTTGGGGGCTGGTTGGCGGATGGGTGGTCAGGAGGGGTGGGTGTGGGGGTGGGGGCGGTGACTGATGGATCTGGATTCCTGCTCCAGCACTAAAGCAAACAATGAATGTCCTGAAAAGCCTGCTCTTATTTTTAGGGTCTGACTGCATTTTACGTAATGGGTCAGTAATAAGAATAGCTGCATCAATCACTGGGCTGCAGCGTCCCAACGCTCTGGGAACAGTGGGATCAGAAAACAGCTCAGTTGGCCAGAGAGACCCGAGCGGCCGAGACCACATTTCCACGTCCAGTTGAAACTGCTTCAGTAAAGGAGCAGAGGCCATTTACTGCAGGACTGATGACAGAACAGCACTGGACCACCACCATTATTCAGCTTTTATAAGCAGAAAGGGTCCAAACAGTATTAAGGTAGATGTCCAGGTGTTTTTTGATTGTAAAGCAGGTCGAGGTTCAAACGAGACACAGCTCCAGTAAAACACGACACCTCTGATAATAACATCATTAAATTCTTCCTGCGTTTAACAGCCAGTGACCAGATGAGGCACAAACAGAATTAGAAAGGCAGCATGTTCATGCTGAACATTCAGGGTCGGGGGCCGACAGGTGAGCAGAGTGTGACACCTGGAGAGGAGACAGCAGGCAGCCTGTTGCAGTACACCCTCAGACTCCGGGATGGAGGTGATTACATAACGGTTGAGCGGGCAGACGGTTGAGGGGCAGACGGTGCACGGCGGCGGCCCGCAGACCTGTGCCAGCTCGGTGCCATGTGGTGAGGACGGGCCGGTCCACACAGGAAGTGACTGCCGACAGGACGAAGACTCTGCTGATTCAGGACTGACTCAGTTCACTCGCAGGCGTCCGGCTCACCTCCTCAAAAACATTTCTTTATTCAGCCAAACTGAAAAACTGGAGTAAATAGAGCTCAGAGTTGTTACACATCTTCAGCTCTGGAAAGGTCGAAACACTCTGCTCCAAAAAGCTGTTTCTCTGTTTTACTGTGAGGGAGGTGTGGACAGACGGCTGAAACAGAGAGAGACATGCATTTTGTAAATGTGATCCGCTCAGCGTGGACACAACGTGTCTCTGCAGGTGAGCACTGGAACAAAAGAGGCATGATGTTGTTTCTTTGGTTCCTGTTGAAGGTGGTGCAGGTGGTGCAGGTGGTGAAGGTGGTGAAGGTGGTGCAGGTGGTGAAGATAGGTCCATCAGAAGACACCGATCAACGCTGCCTCCCTCCAGACATCTGTAATCTGTCTGAATGAAATTATGAATATAAACAAAGCAATGCACACAGTGTTTGAGGAAACAGGGATTTAACATCATTTTATCCCCGTGCAGTCAGACGGGCAGCAGCTCTGTGTGATAAATGAGAGGAAGAGCTGCTGACAGCGATCACACAGACATCACTGCACCTTGTAATGTGAACGCTGTAGTTAAACTCTGGTTCTCCAGTTCACTGTCCATCTCCAGGCTCTGAAAACACTGACAGTCAAACTAACCCGGTCTGTGGTGGCAGTTGCCGTGGCGATCAAGGTCGTAATGATATCGTGGACTGAGAATCTGGTCTGAGGGGGGTCCAGTCTGAGGGGGGTCCAGTCTGACACAGGGGCCCTTCAGTTCAGAGACGCTGTCCTCCCTTGAGACGATGTGGCTGAAGTGATTGTAATTCCTCCTTCAGGTCTCATGTTTGAGCCATTTCCAGCTTCAGGCTGGAGGTGCTATTAACCTGCTAACGCCTGTGGTGTCTCCTCTGTAATAAATACTCCTGACATGTCTCCTGAAGACTCCTCCAGCCTGAAACCATGGACATTAATTAAAGCGTCAGTGGTGAACACACGTCCTCCTGTCCTTTTAACAAGACGCCAAATATCAGGTGAGCTTTGTAACAAACCCACGTCTGAGTCACAAAACAGGACACAGTGAGGTTATTAATGAGCGTGTCAGTGATGTTTTAGACAGACTGAGAAGATGTGAAAGTTATTAAGTGTTTCACAGAAGACAACACGCAGCTATGGGGAAGAGGTCAGGACCACATCAGGAACTAAACGTCAGGAAAGATAATAAAAAACAACACAGCAGCAGCTTGTGCAGAGAAAACCTGAAGTTCACTTCCTCACAAACTGGAAAACAGTTTTTACTGCAGCTGTAAATCGCTGATGTGACACCGAGCTACTTTATTTCGCCTGTGCACATAAAAACCAGCTGACCCTTCATACTCTGAGTTCTCCACATGAAGAGCAGCTCGATGGCGGCTGGAAAAATAACTCAAGTGATTGTTTGTGTTATCAGCTGCTGATGGGACCGCCCCCCCCCCCCCCCCCCCCGGAAACACGGGCGGCTGCAATCAGAGAGCGATGAGGAGATCATAAAAACTGATGTGATGGATTCTGCATCGACTGTGATTATGTTCCTCCCCACAAGGTCTAATGTGCCTGTGTTATTCTATACGGATGTGTTTTTGTTGGTGTTGGTGTTGGGGGTGGGGGTGGGGGTGGGGGTGGGGGGTGGGGGTTATCCAGAGCTGTGTGTGAATGTCTGGCAGTTTCATCAGCCATGCTAATAGAGTCTGGAGAGAGGTCACGGCTGCACACGTCCGTGAGGGGGGGCGGCCTGAACACATTCATATAACAGTATGTGAAACTGCTGATTACTGCTGATCTTACAGAAAACACATGATTATTTCAAGGTTCCCTGAAACATCAGACCTGAAGGTGTTGTCCCCAGAGACCTGCTGACAGGCCTGTTTGTAACAAAGGCCAGAAAAATTAGACAGAGTCTTTTACCTGTGTCCTGAAAGTCTAGAGCTCACACCAGTGTCAAACAACATACACCAGACTTCAGAGGAAAAATTCAACTTCACAGTAAATGATCCAGATCTGCCCCAAAACCAGGATTGTCCGGGGCCCTGCCCCATCCGTCCACCAGGTGTGGTGCAGAACGGTTCAGCACATTCCGTGTGATCCACACAAACAAACCAACTAAATCAAATGGCATTCACCTCGGCCGAGGCCGGGCATGTTTTCCCACCAGATCCGGATTATTGTCTGGATCTGCACCAAACTGTAGTAACTCACTGATGCCAGCGCTGTAAATATGTTTTTTACATCAAGATCCAGACTTTATTTCACAATAATGACCCGTCTCACAATGTTTAGGAAAGTGATAAAAACAGTTCCTGGATCTGGACCTTTAATTGGATCGGCCCCCAAATTTAATGGGTTCTTCCCTGGACCACGTCCCACCCCCCCCAACAAGTCTGGGCCAAATCGGTTCAGTGTTTTTTGTGTAATCCTGCCAACAAGCAAAGAAGCCAACAAACAGACAAACAGACAGAAATGGGTGAAGGTGATAAGCTGGAGAAGATGGAAGCTCAGAGCGGTCGAAGTTACAGCTCAGATCAAACTATGAATGTATGAAACACGGTGTTTGAGGAATCCACCCAAGAGAACAAAGGTTAATATGATAATTAACCAGACTGAAGGGGTCAGACAGTTTAATTATCTCAGAAAAATAAAGTTATGTTCTTCTAAAAACAGGTTCATCACCTCGAGGAAACAAAAGGCTGTGTCATGATGTTGTAAAAAGTAAAACAAGAAGGTTTATTCAGAGCTAATGAAATATTTTCATCATGTCAGGATGTACAGCAACATTTCATCTGTAAAGGTTTACACCTGTAGTGAATGACAGTGTCACTGAGGTGAGAGGTCGTTGCTCTTAGTTCTGAACTCACTGAGAATCAACACATCGGCACGTTTTTGCCTCTTTTCATGGTTATAACTAGTGATAGTTTCATTACCGATCATCTCTTGATCATTTCCATTGATAATGTGTTTGGTTTGGAAAATGTAAGAAAATAATGAATAATATCTGTTTTTGTCTTTGGAGACATCTTCAACAGTCAAATCCAAAGATGTTCAGTTTACTGTCATGAAGACACAGACATCTTCATGACAGTAAAGATGGTATTTTTACCTGAAAATGAATGAATGAGTTAATAAATAAAAGGACATTTTCTTCCTCCACAGGTGAAACGTTCATTCTTGCAGAATCCTGCTTGGTTGAGCAGCTGCAGTCTTGGAATCACTTTATGACATGATGTGATATAATAAAGCTTTGGGCTTTATTATCAGGGTGGAGTTGACATCTTAACCACCACATCCTGCTACTATCCGGCTGCTGGATAACTGTTTGATCAGAACATTATCTTTATTGCTGGTAAATATTTGAACTTGAGCACAAACAGCTCATCCATTAACTCCTTAAAGCCTCTGTTTAGAAAAGCTATTTCGATTTTGCTGCGCATTTTGACTGTAACGTTACATCTTACTGATATTCTACTCAGCTGCCGGCGTGGTCGACATTTAAAGTCCGCCGCATTAACCACGTAGGAACTGCTGTGGCTGGTTGTGGAGGTGGACTCATCACTTCGCCTGCTGAGACACTGGTAGTGAACCATTTAATCTCCTAATGTATCCTCCTGACATCAGTAATATCTGAAGACGGGAGCGTCCTCCACAGCTCCGCAGCCCCAGACTCACTCACATTACCCAGCAGTCACCTTGACCCAGCTGCTGGCTGTGCACAGTAAACAACAAACGTCAGCTTGTTACTGTACATCTGAATTTATACTGGAGGATTCATGTTTCTGACTGTAGCTCAGCCGCTTACTGACTCTCATATTCATATATTTACTGAGATACGTCCACTTATTAACTTGAGTACAGTATTCCTGTGCAACAAATTCTAATTTTGTAGATTCCTGAGTTGTATTAGATGAAAATACAACATAACTACACCTGAATGCCTCAATATTTTGTGACTGTATCATTTTACAAAGAAAGAACCAACAATAATAAAAGAGGGAAATGTTTTATTTTGCTTCAACCTTTGCTCCTGAAGCTGATAAGTCGAAGCTCTTTTTCTTTCTCTTTCTTTGACTGTGGTCGTGTTGTTGCTGCAGTGCAGTTAATAATTATTACGAGGCGTTCAAAGGTCTTTAACAAACCCGGACGTGTCAGTGACTTCAATTAAAGATTAATGTCAGGCAGAGGCTCTTCTCCCTCCTCTGAGATAACAGTAAAATCCTCCTGATGCATGGAGCCAATTATTCTCCACAGAGATACCGACGCTGCCGAAGCCTCTGCTTCACACTGAACGTGTCAAAGCTTCCTTCATCTTATCAAAGTTAACAACAGACGACATGTTTAACACGGATTCTGTGTATTTCAGTCTTTTATTCGTCCGTGTGAGATTCAGCAGAAACATCTTCCTGTGGATTCCCCAGAGTTTCCCATCAGGTCCCTAAAACATTAACCCAGTTTCTGTTCGTTTCTCTATCAGGAGCTGAAACCGATATTTTCTGTCAGTCTTTGTTTCCAGCTTTCAGAGCAGAGAGAAGAGAGAAACCAGCAAATAAACCCAGTTTCATTCAGATTCCTGTGCAGCTTGTTAGAAAACACACGGGGAGAGTTCAAAATGTTTCCCACCGTTTTCTCCTGACTGGTGAGGTACAGAGACTCTGGGTGTTTCCATCAACCTGCTTAATACACAACTTTAAAGTGTGACTTTAAAAACTTGGAAATGTGACATTTGAAAAAACTCAAATGTTGAATTTTTTTTTTATTTTGACAAAACTTAAATTGGTCGTGTTTCCAGTGACTTAAGACTTGACTGGATTTAACTGGTTTAAGCCTTTGGACTCAGCTCAGTGTCAGTGAAATACACTTGATGAGCTGTGAGAGGTCGTTGACGTCGTGTTGCAGCGTCTGTCAGATGCTCTGATTTTCTTCTTCTTCTTTTTTATTGAAGCCGTCTCTCAGCTCACTTACAGAGCTTCCTGTCATTGACACTGTCAGCTGTCACATCACCCAGCTACGTTCATTCATTACTCAGGACATGATGTGAAAGACGTGAGCGGGTCGCTGGTCCTGGATCAGTCTGTGGACCCCCAGCAACCGGGGTCAGATTAAATCACAGCTGCTGGAGACTGAGTGAGACCAGATCCTCTTCAGACCTGAACACTGGTCTGAAACCAGATTTATGTCAAATGTTCTGGTGGTTTTTTTTTTTTGGTCGATGTCTCTGGAGTAGAAACTGGTTTATAGTTCAGTGTAAGACTTCACTGCTGGGATGTGTCCTACATTATCAGAGCGTGTCGCGTGTTCGCTACATGCCGGAGGTGATCATGCTCATGTCCTAATTCCACTCTACATACTAATCTAAAGTTTAGATGCATGTTTGTGGTTCACACTGGAAAAGGAACAAAGTGAGATGCCACGACACAAAGTGAATCTGCTTTATTTTTGAAAAAAAATTACAATCTTTTATCAGTCTTTACAGTATATTGATTATTAGACACAGTGACTCTAAAGACTGTGTATCATGATGCAAAGTGTACACATCAGCACATAATGTAAAATATGAGCATGAGGTTTGGAATTTAAGTCTAAACTTGTTGTTTTAATTGATTTTTGCCCAAAGTTACTATGTGATCAAACAGCTGACAGAACAACATGATGCTGTGAGGGGTTTATGATGTTGCTGCAGCCTTATGACAACTTTTTGTGTGAAGAAGTGTAATGTGAAGCTCAGTGCTGGGATACTGTGGTTTTATATTATAAATCCTCTGTGTGCTCTGGTTTAGCAAGAAAATCCCATTGGAAAAAAAAATAGTGAATGTGAATAATGATCGTGATGCAACAGATGCAGCAGCCTCACAAACATTTAATGAAAGTCTTGAATTGTAAAATCCATTATTGATTTTAATGATCTGAACACACACACAGACACACACACACACACACACACACACAGTTAAACCTGTGCGAGCTGCAGCTCCTGACTGAATCTCTGGCTCTGTTCACAGCTGCTCTGACTTCAGGCCTCCAGCCCGACGGTGACCACCGGACACACACTCTGAGCACATCCAGCACAACACCATGAATGAAACAGTCTCCCACGAGCCCCACATGTACCGTAACTGCTAATTCTGAGTAAATGATCTTACATAAGAGCCGACTGGGTTTCTTCAAACTTCACGTGACATGTTTTCACTGTGGTGCTCAGAGAGGCCGGGGACCCTCCAGGGGTCCAGACATTGCTCATGTCAGACCTTTAAGTGGTCCAGAACCGCACAGTTAAAAAAATCACATGCACCAACATTAATTTTGATGACAGTGAGACGCTTTAAAGGGTGGGAAAAATCCTCGGTCGAGCATGATGGAGTGATGGAGCCGGCGACGACGGGTTCAGGCAGACTCTGTAAATCCCAGTGGTCCTCACGTGTCAGCTCCCAGTGACCCACGCACAACCATCAAACACTCATGTCCAGAAACAGCCCGAGGGCCGGGTCACATGTGGAGCAGTGCCGGAACAGTTCATGTTCTCAGATGATGTTTACAGGTGCAAACAGAGGGGCATCATGGGAAAACTTTGCTGAGAGGATCCTGTGGAGCTGAAGGGAGCAGATCAGCACAGTTAACGAGTGATTCCATCACTTCATCAAACCTGTGAACGCACCAAAAAAGAAGGTGCATAGACAAGACTGTCCTGTACCAAACAAGGTCATAGGTCGTCTGTCAGCAGGTTACTATGACCCACCGTTAGGTTCTGTTGCTAGGCAACATCTAGTGGTCGTAGTGATGATGACAGGAGCAAAGGGAAAAGTGCGGTGACGTAGTTTATAGAGCGACAAAGTCCACGTCAGGAGGAGGTTGGGGCGGATGGATGAATATGACCCAGGAGAGCGGTGTTCGATTCCCATGTGACAGGAGCAGTTTATGTTGTTTCTATTATCCATGACCATTCGTTGTTGTTATTATTGTAACCATGACAACAAAGATCTTCTAATGTTGAGGAAAAACTTATTTTAACCCAAATCACCATCTTTACCTGAACCTAACCAAGACATGACTGTTACTATAGTAACCATGGTGACGAAGGTAGGTTCGCTGCGGTTGGTACAGTCAGTTTCAGGAGCCACTGTGGGTCGTATCAGAGGGTTGATGGGTGTTCAGGATGGTTATAGACATAACTTTGAACCTACACAGGATTTTACAGCTGTAGTTTCCTGCTCTAATAATAAACGACGTGTTCTCGGCCTTTCAGCAGAACATTTAGCAGGATCTATATTTTTCTTTTAACAAACTTTACACTTTTGTCAAACTGCTTGCACAGACAGCGCCTGTATATTTGCAGGAGTATTTGTCTCCTGCTGCGTTTTAACACAGACATGAGATTATCTCCTGCAGAGCTGAGTCTCCTAACCTGCCCTTTAACTGATGATCTTCTGCAGCCTGGCGTCTGTCAGATTAATGTCACATTTAAAGTCTGACTGCGACCGTAACGGTGACATGTGAGTGTATGAGGAGACCTTATCACAGATGTTACAGAGCATCTCTGCTTCCAGAGAATCCACCAGAGGACCAGAGTGAAATTCAACAGCCTCACAGCAACATGTGGACAGGAGAAGAAGAATGAGAATACCAACTGCTGTGTGTGTGTGTGTGTTGCAGGCAGTGAGCTCACAAGACAGAGGAAATGAGGTAGTGGCAGCCTGCAGAGGTCGTCTGCAGGCTGCTGAAGTCAGGACTTCAGCATGAGTCAGACTGAATTATGATGAGCCGAACACACAGGGAGAGGAGATGTTTTTAAATAATGTTGGAAAAGTTGCATCATAAAGTAATGAGCCCCTGTCCCCTCGCTGCCCCCGTAGCCCTCCAGAGTGCCCTCTGATTGGATAATGATCCTCCTGAACCGGGGCTGAGTGGAGCTTTTTGACTTCAGACCACTTTGTCATCTGGCAAAGGAAACTATGCAACAGGCTGCTCTGGATCTTTAAAGCCAAGAAACCCTCGGTTACCAGTGGCTTCAGGAAATGAGGCTCAGAGCAGCTGTTTTATTTGTCAGAATAAAGTTTTCTAAATTTGAACTCAGGCTTTAACTGTTGATCTGGTCCTGGTTTGATCCGTCTCTGTTCAGCAGTTTTTCCTCAGTGTGTTTGGATAGAAAAAAAAATGAGCTTTTTCCTTTTCTGTTTTCACCAGTGGAGTAAACAGTTTAGAAAATCTGATTTTGTGAATGGGAGATGGAAACTGTCAAAACTGATTTCACAGCAGAAAGAAAGTTAGAAGCTGCTTCAAGATGTTTTCAGTGGTTTTGTTAATAATTCTAATTTATGAAGACATATTTTATATAATCACAGTTGTCCAGGGGAGGAGGTACTTACAACCACATGACAGTCATTCACTTCATGTTTATATCTGATTAAAGTGCAGTGTAACATGTGTAAGACATCATACATCAAAAATCTGCTGTTATAGACTCAGGTGACAAAAAGGTCATAAAGGTTGCTCGGATTACATTTTTTTTCTTTGCAGTCAAACCAGCACCAGCAGAATGTCCCCTCCTGGCTGCCATACCAGGTCGTCAAGATTTTAATTCAAAGCTGAAAACCTGGAGGGACATGAAGGTGTTTCATCCTCTGCTCAGATCCTCTCTTCTGATTGGCTGACTGACCTGTTGTTACCAGAGCTCCAGAGAGAAGCCTGAGAGAGGAGATGTAAAACTACACTGAGATGGTTTCTGGTTCTTAAACCACAGATATATCTTCTGATGGAGATCAACACTTCAGATAAAACACAGGAGAAGTTAAAACATGGAGCTTTAACTTTAAGCTTTAAAGCAGGAGTGTAGCTGTGAAGCTCTGAGATTATCTGAACTGTTAAAAACACAAAATCAAACTTTAAAAAGTGACAATTTCATGATTTTCCATTTTCAAATGGAAGTAAAGTTGTCTGATTTGTTAACTTGGGTGACAGGTGTTGTTTACCTGGTTACGCTCTCATGGTAAAGGTGTCCGTCTGGACTTTTGGCTGCTGATTTCTCCTACTTCTCCTGATGACTGACATTTTTTGCAAATCTGTCTTTTCCTCTTCATGTCATCTCATTTTTTTCATTTTTCCCCCTGCGGCTCCCTCAGGCCATTCCATGGGAAAAGAAACTTTTCCTGCGGCCCTGGGAGTAATCCAGCTATTTTAGGAAAACACGTCACTGCTTTGAGCTGCAGCCCAGAAACTCTCCCTTATTTCCATCATCCAGCTTCTCTTTTTTTCTCGTTACTTGTTGCACAGCGCAGCAGTGTTTACCTTCCATTCAGACACACGCTGCTCTGAAACGCTGGTGTTTTACAGAGAAGCAGGAAGGAAAAGAAATCTCTTTATTCCCTCTTGTTTGTCGTGCACGGTGCAACATGCCTGCAGCAGGCACAGCAGAGGCATGACAGATCTTGCAAGTCGTGCACAACTTGTGGAGCAGCTCAGCGGCGTGATGTGGAAACGTCAGGAGGTTTGGTCCTGAGACGGCTGCGGCGTGACACTGCAGAGCCTCCTCTCTGTCTCTCGCCCCTTTATGTGTGTGCCATGGGTGGATGAGAGGATGGGTGGAGGAGGACGGAGCCCTGAGCCACAGGTATTCATTTAGGATCAAATCATGAATGGAAAAAAACGACGATTTATTTATTTTTTTTTTGCACGAGAATCGCTTGTTTTGCGGGACATTTCTCGCACTTTCCACGTTACCAGACGCGCACTGAGGTCATGAAACTGCCCCCCCCGTCACTGCATGTTCACATCTGCAAATATCACGTCACATTTCACCATAAACAACAACTCCAGTGATAACCTTGAGCCCGAGCCGCGCCGGAGACAACAGGTTCATTACGCACGACACTTTCTGTCTCCAGAAGGCTGATGTTTCCTCAGGACGGGGGGGGGCACCTGGTGCATGCTTGTTTCTAAATATTCATCCTGAGCATTTGTGCGTGCATGTGTGTTTTTACCCCCCCCCCCCCCAGTGAGAGAGCGTGCACACACACGTCAGCTCGGGGGGGGAGAAGCCTGCTTCAAATGCAGTGAACGTGACGCCGACGGTCCAGACCACAGCGGAGCGCGGACGGCGAAAGGTGAGCGTGGATCGGGAGGGGGGGGCACAGAAATGCCAGCGGAAGCAGCTCAGCCGCGGACGTGACGCCGACACACCGACAGCAGAGAGAGAGAGACGCGGACACACAGCTGGTTCCCAGATACGCGCCAAGGAGCCGGAGGGGACCGAGAGGACCGAGGAGCGGGGAGCGGCGCCCTTCTCTGGGGGGGAAACATGACAGTGGTGCCCGCAGAGAACCTGGATGAGACTGTGGCACTGGCCGCGCTGTCAGCCCAGGATGTGTACGACCCGGAGAGAGGCGGCAGCCAGGAGTGCTGCGAGCGGGTGGTCATCAACATCTCCGGGCTGCGCTTCGAGACGCAGCTGAAGACCCTGGCCCAGTTCCCCGCCACCCTGCTGGGGGACCCGCGCAAGAGGATGCGCTTCTTCGACCCGCTGAGGAACGAGTACTTCTTCGACAGGAACCGACCCAGCTTCGATGCCATCCTCTACTACTACCAGTCCGGGGGCAGGCTCCGGAGACCCGTCAATGTGCCGGTGGACATATTCATGGAGGAGATTAAATTCTACGAACTGGGGGAGGAGGTGATTGAGAATTTTAAGGAGGATGAGGGGTTTATTAAGGAGGAAGAGCGCCCGCTGCCCGAGAACGAGTTCCAGCGGCAGGTCTGGCTCCTGTTCGAGTACCCGGAGAGCTCCGGACCCGCCCGGGGCATCGCGATAGTCTCCGTGCTGGTTATTCTCATCTCCATCGTGATTTTCTGCATGGAGACTTTACCTGAGTTCAGGGAGGAGGCCAGAACGTTTGACGAGCACCTGGGGGTGAACGGGACCGTGCGCGCCAAGAAGCCAAACCCGTTCACAGACCCGTTCTTCATCGTGGAGACGCTCTGCATCATCTGGTTCTCCTTCGAGCTGCTCGTCAGGTTCCTCGCCTGCCCCAGCAAGCCCGCCTTCTTCAAGAACATCATGAACACCATCGACATCGTGGCCATCATGCCCTACTTCATCACGCTGGGGCTGGAGCTGGCGGAGCACCAGGGGAACGGGCAGCAGGCCATGTCCCTGGCCATCCTCAGGGTCATCCGCCTGGTCCGGGTCTTCCGGATCTTCAAGCTGTCCAGACACTCCAAGGGGCTGCAGATCCTGGGGAAGACCCTGCAGGCCAGCATGCGGGAGCTGGGGCTGCTGATCTTCTTCCTCTTCATCGGAGTCATCCTCTTCTCCAGCGCCGTGTACTTCGCGGAGACCGACGACCCGGAGTCCGGCTTCAGCAGCATCCCGGACGCCTTCTGGTGGGCGGTGGTGTCGATGACCACGGTGGGCTACGGCGACATGTGTCCGGTCACCATCGGCGGGAAGATCGTGGGCTCCCTGTGCGCCATCGCCGGCGTGCTCACCATCGCGCTCCCGGTGCCCGTGATCGTGTCCAACTTCAACTACTTCTACCACCGCGAGACGGAGCACGAGGAGCAGCTCCAGTACACGCACGTGACCTGCGGCCAGCCTCAGCCGCCGTTTGAAGAGTTCCGGAAGAGCGACAGCAAAGCGTCCCTGTCCAGGTCCGACGGCCCGGACGGCGACGCGGACTCCATCAAGTACACCAACTGCAGCCCGCACAAAGCCTACGGCGGGAAGCTCACCGACGTGTGACCCGGAGCCGGAATTTCGCGCCAGTGGCGCTGAGGGTCATTCCCCACATCCCGCGCTCTGGTTGGAGCTCAGACTGGCGAGCTTCTTCTTTCCTCCATCACCGGAATCATTGAACCACCGCGGGGGGGCGGGCCAGCAGAGATCATCTACCCCTGAAACTGTCTTCCATTACGCGCGTCTTGAGTTGGGGAAAAGCTTAGAAATGATCAGACTGCGGTCAAGTTGTAGCACTTTATTCTTTTATTATTCATGTTCCTCTTAGTAAATGCTAATTTATTGCCCTAATGATGCAGGTTCAAAGTTTACATTTGCTTTTCTGTCAATCTGCAGCAGAGACACAACACAGGACCAATTCCATCTAAATTTATAGACTGATGCAGGAGGCACATGGTGCCTGTTGTTATTATGGTCACACACACACACACACACACACACACACACACACACACACACACCTGTTATTTCACCCTCATGTATTTTCCACTCAGGCTGGATGGAGCTCAGTGGTGGATCAGATGATGCGCAGCAGCCTGGAAGAATCGATTATCCTCAAATTAAATGACTTAGATTTTAGTTAAATCTGATTCTTGTCTTGCAGGCTCCTGTGCAAACAGCCTGCAACCTGTTAGGGTTGCAGGCTGTTATTGACATGCACATTTAGAGCAGCAGGCTTCAGGGGGTGAAATCCTTCACAGTCGCCTGTTTGTAGAAGAAATATGAAATCAGGGGCAGCTTTTCCAAACCGAGAGCGCCCCTGTGTGGACGACAGGAAGCCCTGCATCTCTTCAGTGGATGCAGTTTCTATAGCAACCTTCCAGACTTTTCTGTATTGTCTGCCACAGGAATGAAAAGACGCAGCCTGAAACTGTGGAGATGAGGCCAGAAAACCACCATGTTGTGGAAGCCTCCATGTTGTTCGATTTCACCAGCTGAAACTGAAGCACCTTTATGGTAAATTGATCAAGTATAAGATATTTGCAGCCATTTATTGAACCGTTATCCATGCACCTTAGTCACACAGGATATGATCCATACAAATAGTCAAAACTGGGTTACAGCCAGCAATTATTTCTAATTGTCTTTATTTCAGGCTTTATTTATATTTCAGAAATAGTGACAAATACCCATCACATGATCCAGGAGCCCAAACGGAGGTTTTCACATTTAATATTTTTTAAGATAAAAAAAACAAAAAACAAACAAACCCCAGGAACAGTGTTCACATTTAAGACAAGGAAAAAAATACTCACTGTCAATCGTAAAAAAAAAAAAAAAAAAGTGGTATTCTGGATGTTTGATTGATTTTGAGGCTGATGTAAACTGTACTGACATGAGAAGAAGAAAGTGATGTGATCGTGAGCATTTAAAAAAAATCACAAATGGCAGTGATGGTAAATTTTGAACAGCAAAGCTCAATGAATTTACAAAAATTATATGAACAATAGATATAATGATTAAAAATCTAAGTTTTGTATATCAGCCACGTATGGAAGCAAAATCAGGCAAAAATGGGAATCATTTCATCTCTTAAAATAAACTGCATTTAAATTATGATTTCATTTCACATTTAGGTATTAGTTCAGTGTCTAATATTGTAAAATGAAGCTGAAAACTATCTACAAGGTTTTACTACTACCACCTTGGAAATGTCTATTGTTAAGGTTTACAAATAAAAATTGGAAAGTTCAATGGGATAAATATCTCAAAAACTATTGTGAAGTTTCCCAAATTTGCTAAATTTAAAAATTCAGATCATGTGTCCACATAAAAAGTCACGTAAAGTTAAAAGAAAGAAAAAACGATTTGAAGATTTGAACTTTATAACTGAATTTGTGAAAATTAAATTTTTTAAATGATCCACATAAAATTCAGATAGATGGCTAATGAGAATTTCAATGCCATAAACTTAGTGATAGACTTTAACATGAACTATTTAGTTATTTATAAAAAGTCTAAATGATTTGGGCCTTATTTTGCCTCCATGGCCAAGAGACATACTGATAGTGATGTAACTTATTCACAGATATCATCTGATAACGACGGTCCGCTCATGTATCAGTCGGACTCTCATTTTTTGTACATGAGAAATTAAAAACGCTGAAAATGCTGAATCAAAAATATTAAGTAAGTAAATTAAAGTAATTTTCTGTCAACCGATCGATAATTTAGCTCTTGACCCTGTATTTTGCAAACACAGCTGACCAGTCTTCGTTAGGTTAAGAACACTATAAGTTCTCACACAGTAAGAAACAGGTCCCTTGTTGTATTTGAGGTTTCCAGCTCCTCACTGATCTGGATTCATCTGGACTCATCTGGACTCCAGGGACGAATTATTCAACGGAACCAGCTGGAAAAAAGGGGATTTTTAACAAACTGATGGAATCAAAAGTTGGTCCCTGGGATGTTTTCACTGTGAAGGTCACATGTTCACAATCCTGTTGGTTGGATTATTATGGATGGAGGCCTGATGGAGTAACGGCTGAGTCATCGTCAGACAGGTGGATGGACAAATCTATAACTCAGATGACCATCAGATTCACTGGAGGGCTGGTCCAAACAGAGGTGAGTCACACCTGCACAAAACTACATCCAGAAACCCTGAACAAGTTGATCACATTGTAGTGGTGATTTTTGAACAGCTCCATATCAGACGGAGTTGCTCTTGTTTTTACCCTTTTCCTCAGTCAGACGTTACGTTCGTGTTAGCAGATTTATGTGGCGGAGGGTTTTTTTATTTTGCTCTATCCAGGTGATATCCTCTTTTTCACTGACATCATTTTCAATATATATATATATATATATATATATATATATATATATATATGCTATAACTATTAAACAATTTTATTCACCCTCTGTCTGAGAGCTTTGTTAGAGCCCAGGGCTCTTTAAGGCCTCCTTCTAAAGCTGACCAATCAGGGCCCAGTGTGCTCTGATTGGTCAGTTTGCCAGTAACAACACTTTGCAGTCTAGCGCAGCTGTAAACGAACTGTTCTGGATGTTACAGGGAGTCTGAAGGAGGGAAATGGCTGAAATTAGGAGAAAAGTGCTTCAAATAAAGTCTCTCCACCATCTGTCAGGACTTCACATGACAATACTCATCACTCTGAACATTTTTATCAAAACCCTTTAGATCCTTTTGATCTGTGGACACTTGAGAACTAAAAGAATATAAATAATGAGGAACAGACAGTCGGACCTCAGATTTCTTCAAAGGTAGGGAGTCACTCGCTGTTTTGGTGGTTTAGGATGCCGGTAAATGTGAATTATTTATACCTTTGTGCTCATGGTTACTGAAAAATGAACTGAATAGTTAAATTGTGGATAGTTTATCTGGATAAATTATGATACCTTGTTAGCTCGGATAAATTATTAGTTAATATTAACAGACATTGAAGTCTCTGTCTCGGTTGCTTGGTCGCTGCCGACCCAGTTAAACATCACAAATCCACAATAATGATACACACTTACAGGTTGTGAGCCTGAGCCACATGAAGTGGAAACTGCTCCGTCCTTCAGAAATAAGTGAAAATCCAGCCTCAAACTGTGCACGGCTCTTAAAGCAGTGGAGGGAACCTGGTAAAAATGAGTTCTTTGTGGTTCGTTCACATAAAGTAAATCCAGGCAACTGAAAACAGTTTCTTTTCGGCAGTAGAGTTAAAAACACTCTACTTGGCCTTTTTTTAAGTAGTTGTGCGCTGTGCTGAGTGCAAAGTGTGGATAGACTGCTGCAGGGATGACTTATTTTTCTAGGCCAACACAGATGTTCGAGTTTCCTCCACAGAAAACCAAAGGGATTATTACAGGAGCGTCTGGATGACTGTAGGAAATAAACTGTGACAAACAACAGTTTCTGACCCTGACAGGTTTGGTTCAGCAGGATCATCTTCACTAATGACTCCACTTTATGATGTTTGAAGCCTAAATACAACCAGCAGCAGTAAGAAGCTCATGTTAGGCTGTAAACCAACGACCCCACGGTCACATGACTTCACCGTCACCACCACTAACCTTCAGCCTGTAGTCTGATTCAGCTCTGAGCTCTTCTACAGAAGCCTTTCCTCTGACAGAGTTAGTGACAGTCTGTGGAAACACAGCGAGGCTGTAAAGGTGGACTGGTGAGGAGGTCGGTTTCATGTTGGACTGATGGCGTTTAACGTCCCCGACGACCTCTGTCGTCTCATTTAGACTCTCGTTAGCAACCGGCCTTTTTAACAGATGGAGAAGCTTCAAGAATCAGGACTGAAGGATTCACTGACGGAGTTAATGTTGTAGAATCAAACACGAAAACGTCTTGAGCTTGTGTTCGCCACAGACCTTATATTCACGATCTAATCAAAACACATTTAAACAACTAAAGTTCAGGAAGACAGAACTGGAGGTGCTAAATTTCCAGGTTTTAGGATTCATTCCTCTGCACTCTCTCAGAAATAAGATCTGGACCCCAAAGATTTTCATCTTGATAAAGTGGAGACTTTGAGCCTTGTGACTTTGTAGATCCTGCACATGCACAAAAAGCTGTATAACGCATTATAGGAAGAAGATACATAAGCACAATGTTCATGCTGCTGTAAATGTATTAATTTACCAGTTGGGCTAATCCTGACTTTTTCACACCAAAGAGTTCTCTTCTAAAAGAGACCAGGATCATGTCTGTAATCTAAAGTGTTAAACAACACGAATCGTTTCAGTCTGGATATATTATTTTCAGTCTGCTGGAAAGATGGGTTAGTTGTAGACAGTTGTAGCTGTGATGTGAAGTTAGTTGTTATTTTTGGTGGGTCCTGCTGGTTGGATGGTTTGTTGTTGCATATCATCACCATCTTAACATACAGATAGAAGATTTGTGTATATCAGTTATTCTGTTGTTGTTGTTGTTGTTGTGACTCAGTGCGACACACAAATGACACAAATACCTTTAAAATGAGGTTTTACAGCTGTGAAACTAAACCTTGAATTTCCTCAGTTTAACTGAGAACAAGGGAAACTGCAGCAACAGTAACTTGACCTTTGACTGGTGACGCTGATGTTGTCCCACAGAGGTGCAGTACATCTGTGCGCCTGCAGGTGGCAGCAGCTGCTGCAGCTGTGAGGGGACAGAGGTTTTATCAGCTGCATCCGGATGAAGGAGGAGAGAGGATCTAAAGCTTTTCCTTCACTTCAGAATTTCATTTAAATAAAAAACACTTACAGTTTTAGCTGAGATTTTGAGCTTCACATTTTGGCTGCACAGCCTGTTAGAGTTAAACTGCAACACTGGAGTAATGAAGAATTATTCAGTGGCTGTGAGAAACAAGTGAAAACTACCATCAAATACACATTTTATTTGAGGAGAATTAACCCATCGACTACACCATGATTTTAGTTTAAGAAACAAACCCTCATCCTGAGACTGAGCTACACCAACAAGCACCAAACACCCAGTCCCGTCATTTTTTGATTTCTTTGATGAAGCAGTGAAATGCAGAGCGGCCGGGGTTTCACTGTCCTGTGTGTCCGTGCAGCACCAGGACTGTCCAGTCAGTTTCCTGCCCGTCCATTGAACCAAACTGCAGGTGTGATAATGGCTTTAGTTCCAGTGAATCTTGATGCTACAGCCCCCACTGACATTCACTCAGATATCAGGGGCCTGTTTTTCCTCCAGCTCCTGAACTATGTGATAATAATGTATTTCACAGGTGCATATAAAGCCTCTCTTCCATTAGGGTAAATACAAACCCAGTTTCCAAGCTACAAAGATTAGGACTGAATTCATTCATGTTGGCTTCTCCCAGACATGTGTTTGAATGGTCCCATGTTTAACCTGGTCTCTGGTGAACTGGTTTGGATTCAGGTCAGTGGAGTCACAAGCACAACTGTCCAAATGAAATCTGTTCACTGGTTTCACCACAGAGATCTGGGCTTCGTTCTGTGGTCTGCAGCCTTTATAGCTCTCCTCAGACCAGGTTCTGCTGCTCTGACGAATGACGACTGACTCAGGTGGTTGAAATGAATCTCGTTCAGCTTCATTCAGGACTCCACTCTCATGAACTGAACTCATTTTTTTTTTGTTTTTATTTCCAGACGGGATTTACTGCTCTACATTACTGCTTTCATTTCTACCTTGTCCAGGAAAGTAGAACCAAGTTCTCACTGAACAGACTGAACATGTGAACTGTCTGCATCAGTGTCTCTCAGTAAAACACTGAAGTTATAACAAGGCTGCGTTTGGTCTGCATCAGTGTGAGACGGTCACACTAGTTGTTTCCTGTGCTGGTCAGGGGTCAGGGGTCAGGGGTCAGGGGGTCAGCTGTGACAGTGTGAAGGTGACATCATGTTTGGAGCGTGTTGTATGAATCACGGGCTTCTGTCCCACCGAACATCGACCATGTTACAGTTACGTAACGCAGCATCTCATGTCAGACTGAGAGCAGCAGACATGACAGCATCGCACTAACTGACTGTGTCCCCCCCGGGAGGGTTCTTGGTCAAAATCTCTTCCTGTGTAGTCACCCCTGCCCCCCCCCCCTCCGCCCTGCGTGTCCTCTCAGAACATATGCAGCCGAGGCAGGCGGAGGTAAACAGGTTTCCCCTTGGATGACACTGCTGCTGTTGACGGGGCAGAGTTACACTCTGACAGCTATTGTTAGCGTCTTTGTCACTACTGTGGGAATCTGTCCCGAAGCCTTAAGTGGCCTGCAGTGAGTTATACCCCCCCACCCTCCTATACCTCCACCCCACCCACTCCTTTTTCCACTTCATGAGAGACAAACAGGCGCAGACAAAAACAGCAGCGTGGAGGTAAAGATGGAGGGAGGACACTGAGGAGAGGGGGAGGGCACGGGTTCAAATACATGATGGTGGAGGCTGAAACAAATGAAATATGATCATTTTAGGTTCATATTCAACGCTCCGTCCAAAAAAGCAGCCAAACTGCATCCTTGAAATAGTATTTTGACAAAACAACCTCAACTCAAAGTCCACTTACACACTTTTTCTGGCACTTTTAACAGAGCTTTCAACTTAACATTTGAGCAGAAAGGGGCAAGAAAAGTCCTAAAGTCCTCGTTCAGTTTCCTCTGCAGCTTGGTCACAAAATACTCAGACTGAGACCTGACAGGTTCTGTCTCTGTCTCTCTGGTAGGGAGCTCACTGAGGCTACGTCCTCACTACTGTGTTTTAGTTTTAAAACTCAGGTCTTTTACTGTTTAGTGGAGATGAGCATCGACGCCTCCACCTGCGTGCCTTGTTTGTTATCTCTTGGTCCTCCAGGTCCAACTTTCTGGACCTGAAGGCTGATACAGTTCGTCTAAGGCCAGTGTTGTTACTCCGATCTCTCAGATTGGTGTGAATGAAATACTTCTGTCTGAACAGTTGCTGTTGTAAACAGATCTGTTTGTTTAAGTGGTAAAACATATACTCACAAATGTTTGTGTGACTATATTGTAGTTACAGTAATGTGGCACCGACCGGGGGTGAGGATGTGTGGTAGGAGGCCCAGATAAGCTAATTAGCTTAAAAAGCTAAAAAAAAAAAAAAAACAATGGAAGAAATGAAGGTGAACTAGTTCGTCTGAATCTACGTGAACTGAACTCTGATGTATCTCTCGTGAAGCGTGAACCTGCACCACCCTGCTCCAAACACTGTCCGACCTGTCGGCGTGGAGTCCGTCCACCGGCCTCATGAGTCGCGTTCATTCAGGTCGAAGGTCGCAGTTATTTAAAGACATTTATGTCACTTACACTTGAATTATAGGCACCTATAAGACCTTCACCAGCGCAACATTAAACCATCACTGACAGCAGCTGCTGAGCTGTGGTTGCCATAGTGATGGGATCACAACATCCACATAACATCACGCTGAAGCGGTTTACTCTGTTTACACTTCATACTGTTTACACTGTTGTTGTAATGTTGTATAAGAAGATGCAGCTTTACACATAAAGATTTTATTCGTAATATTTTTGTCGGAGGGCCAGATTAGGTCCACAGGCCGCTGTTTGCTTACCACCGCTATAGTGACAGAGAGTTCTGCAACCTGAACCAAGCCTGTTGTGAACTGATGTGGTTTCAAGGTCAGTTCTCATTAACTCACAGAAATCTGAGGCTTTGGTTGAACCTTGTTTAGTTTAGTCATGTACAGTGTGTTTTATTTTTTATTTAAAGTAGCAGCGTGATCCAGGAAGTGATTTGGCTTTGTGTGTGCAGGCTGGGTGATAAAATTAAAATCTGTCTCATTGTTTGTGGCTCATGATTTGAGATTAGTACAGTAAAGGTCAGGTTTGAATCTGATTTTGATTCATTCAAGTCACCAGGGTTAGGATCAGAGCAGGGTCAGGCCAGGATTGGGTCAGGGTCACCTGAAGGACAGGTAAGGATTTGGTTAAAGTTGATTAGGATTGGGTTAGGGTTGGGTTGAGTTCAGGTCAGGGGGTTTAAAGTGTTAGAATTAATATCAGGTCGAGATCAGGTTAGAATCAGGCTAGCGTCAGGTTTGGATCCGGTTATGGTCAGGTTGAAATCAAGTTAAGATTGGGTTTACATTAGGTTAGAATTTGGATATAGTCCAGTTCTGGTTAGGTTAGGGTCAAGTAATATTGGGTTAACGTCAGGTCAGTGACAGATTTAAGTTGGGTTAAGATTGAGTTAACAGCAGGTTAGGATCAAGGTATGATCAGGTTTTGATACGGTTAAGGTCAAGTCAGGGTCAGATTAAAGTCGAGTTAAATCAGGGTTAAGGTCCGGTCAGGATCAGGTTAAGGTTAGGGTTAAAGGTTAGGTCAGATTTGGGTTATTGGGTTTACTATGACAGTTCTTGAGGTTTTGGCCTGTGCAGTTCACTGCTGTGGTATAAGTGAGACAAACCTCTGCCTAATGTGATTATCAAACAATAACACATTATATGTAGATAATCCATTATTTTTCAAGAACTGGACAGATGACTGCATATTGTTCTTTACAATCCCTTTGATATTATTACTTGATATCCCCTTACTCTTCCTTCCTGGAGAACAGTCTATTTTTAGCAGCTACTACATGGAAAATGTGCAGCCATGCTTACAGATGCCAGCTGATAATACCTTGCAGAATCTGCTGGAGTGAAGTGAAGCTCAACAAAATGCACAGAGCAGTTTCACTGGATTATTTTACAAATTACGTGCAGTACACAGCTGGTTTGACTGCTCCTGTTTATGGTCCAGCTCACCGGCTGCTTGCTTGTCCTGTTTCAACTCGTCACGTCCTGTCTGGAGGACGGTTTTTACACTGCAAACAGTTTCCCACCAGTGTCCAAAACTGACACCAGAGATTAACCAGGGTCAATCAAGTGACGAGTTTCTGACACGGGTTAAGATCAGTCTGTTTGTTACAGGCAATGATTGATGGGGGAATTTTTCACTTATTAATCCCTTAAAATAAGATCTACTTTTGATTTCTTCTTGGGCTGAGACAGTGTACATGGACGTACTGTATATACATATTTGTCGGTTAAATCGATGGTTGTGTAATCTTTAAATCCCATGATGAAGGAGTGTTGCTGCTTTACAGCGGCGTGAAGGGGAGAAGGCAGATTAGAGTCAACTGAGTGTAAGATTTAGTCATTTGGAAGATGTGAATTATTAATTCTAGTGAACAAAATCATCAGTAATTTAAGGGTGGAATTACCAAATAATCCAGTTTGATAAACTGGGGGGGAATGATCATACATCACTTGGTGATTTTGCTGGAAATTCTCTACAAAAACTAATTTGAATGAATATTGTGATTCTGTTTTTGGACACAATTTTAACCCGTCCACATAATTACTATAGTCTTCCCTGTTGTCCAGGCCGCGGTGACGCTTTAACGAATTTGGTCCGTGTTGTGAGCTCGGTGCTGCTGCACAGCTTGGCTGCTCTCTGTGTGCACAATCAAGACACAATAAACAGGAAGTGATGGCTGCTGGTTTGTCCTGTCCTTGGCTTTGCTTCCTCAGCATGTGACTGTGATGATGAAGATGGCCTGGAGTGTGTGTGTGTGTGTGTGTGTGTGGCCGACAGAGGGACTGGGAAAGAGGAGTACGCAGATGTGTGCACAGATTGTGAGTCCATTACATGGTTACAGTGTGTATGTTGTGGCTGCTACTGCTGCTATTGTTTTATATAGTTCTGGATTTTTGTATAAAAAGGAAATGATGCCTAAGAGAGGAAGTTCTGTGACAGTCAGAGAAACAGGACCATAGAAAATGTATCTGTATGTGACAGCATCCAGATGAAAACTGACAGTAGCATTAAATACACTGAGATTTGATTGATGTGCTTTTAATATTTGCTGGTGTGATTAGTTACTTTCCAAAAACAAGCAGGTTGACAGCTGTCACATATATGACAGCAAATCAAAAAGCTTTGGAGTTGTTAGAGGGTGTGTTTCTCCTCGTCAGCAGCCGTCATGCTAAGCTAGGCTAAACAAGTCCTGGACACAGAGGCCTTAAAAAATGAATGCTATACTATATTTTCCTTATTATCAGAAATCCCACGTGCAGACTCAAACCAACAGCGTGACCTCCCTACTCTCTCTGCGGCTCTGAGCTTTAAGCCCATTGGTTCCAACTGAAACTTAAATCTTTGAAAGCACTTCCCAAATATATAGTTTAACTTTTAGAAAATGCTCAGTAATTTCCTAAAACAGCTGGTTGCTGTAGTTTTTAATCAAACAAACAGGAGGAATTAGTGCTTTTGTTGGGGACTATTTTTTTAATCCACATTTGGTGCTTCAGTGAGTATTTGTGGCAGCAGGATGTTGAATGTGGGTCTGAGTCTCACAATGATCAGAAGCCTTAAGACGGAGAGATAAAAATGTTCTTTATAAATGAGCAAAACCTTCTGTAATCCAGCCTGACACCACCCAACTGTGTGAAGCTTAAAATGTGTGACATAAGCAAAATGTCCTTAAGTTGCATGTTATTTATATATTTGTCTTTTTCTTTTCCAGTGGTGACGAGCTGCTCCTCCACCCTGCTTCTCCTTCACTTCACGGCGCCTTGTCAAACCAAAAGAGTACGGCAACCCTGCTCCTATCTTCTTCTTCTTCTTCTTCTTCTCCTTCTTCTTCGTCTTCTTCTTCCTCCTTCTGACGAAGATGAAGTAAAACAAACTCTGGTTGAAAACACTGACACTCATAGGAAACACAGAGCTATGAGACGCCTTTCCATTACACGAGGACATCCCGACTGATTTTTGCACAGAGCAAAGCTACAGTGGGACTCTGAGGTACGACAAACCTTACTTGAATCATCACGATGCTATGTATATTTACTACATGTCTGCTGGCTAACGGAGTCCTCCATATATTCACAACTAGATGTTTATTGGGAGACTGCTCCTCTTGCTGTAGAGAAACTTGTGAGTCCTGTCTGTATGTTGCATATCATATTCAAACCAAAACATATTATTGCATGCTTGGAAAGTAGAGCATGTAAACAGAAGAAAATAGGTTTGGCTTTTGTGTTGACGGCTCAACCCAGCACTGCTAATCTGAAATATGGGAACAAGAACAACAACAACCACAACTCATCGATATCAAGTTGATTCAGATAATTGTTTGACAAGTAGAGTTAGTTGCTAAATCTCTATTTTTTAAAGTATCATACTGTATGTGTTTTATATGGAGAGATATTGGTTAACCATGAATTATTTTGTAGATTTTTACCATTTTTGCTAATGTGTTAAATTTCCTTTTTTCTTTTTCTTTTTTTTTCTTTTTCTTTTTGCCTTGGTAAAAACAAAGCATCCGTGGGCAGTTTGCCCCTTAGAGGAATGTCTGTGCTGGAAGTTAGGACAAAAGACAGTTGAAACGCATTTATTGCAGACATCTGACATCTGATTTTCTTTGGATATTTCTGAATGTTTCTGATTGTGTTTGGGTTTTTGATCAGAATGCTGTAATATCTGTTATATCAATAACATCTACCTCAGTGTCCGCTCATTAATGACAGAAGCTTTAACACCTGAACGAAATTGGTGTCCCTCCATTATATGAACACAGTCATCAGACCTGGGTTGAGTTTTTAAATGCCTCTTTATAATTATCTGGTGCAATTAAATAAATCCAAATGCTCTATAAACTGCCATTTAATAACTTAGAGAAGTACAAAAAAGGTAAAACATACTAGGAGAAATGTATCACCATCATATTAACTGGGGTTATATGTCATCCAGCCTGACTAAAGCAAAGCAATGTAGAGCCTGATATTTTATTTGCACAGTTTATTAATTTATTTGTGGAATTTGTGTGAATGAATGTGAGTGATTTTGAATTAATTGTTGATTTAAGGGCAATAATGTACTGCAGAGGGTTGCGTGGGTCAGCCTGTCTAAAAAAAAAAAAAAGAAAAAAAAAGAAAGAATGAAAACCCCTAACAATTAATTAGTTGGATGTTTTTATGGAATTTAATGTCAACCAATGGTCTAAAAGAGGTTTTACAATTAACTGCAAAGGATACAGTTTAGGAGTGATGATTAATTCCTGTAATCAGACACAGCTTTGGGGACTTTTAAAGAAATGGTTTGATATTTTGTTTTCAGATGGACGTGAGTTTCAGCTTATACGTTCAGTACAAAGATAGGTCCAGCCAGTGTTTAGCCTAGCTTAGCACAAACACTGGAAGTAGGGGGGAACTAGCCTAGCTCTATCAAAAGTGAAAAAATATACCACACCATTTAATTAGCTTAAATTGGCTACTTTTGCTTTGTTATATACTGTACACGTCATACTACAAAGACTGGAAGCAGGGGGACCTGTTAGCCTAGCTCTGTCAAAACAGGTTAAATACACCGACTTCAAAGAAACTGTTTAACAGGAGTAAAAATAGAGATGTAGAAATGAGACATTGTGGTTTTTGGTGCAGGAAGAGGTTGAGCTATTGGCTAACAAAAGCTGTAGTGAAAAGACTTAAAGTAAAGGCAAACTGCTCATGTAACCAGAAGCAGGATGTTATGCTAGCTGTTTATGCTTAATGTTATAATATCAACAGTTATAAGATTCAACAGTTTGCTAGCAGGTTCAAGCTAACTAATATTTGAGTGTTAACAAACACTTAGCATATCTCATACTGTGCTAGCTGTTAGTGGCTAACTAGCTTCTTCAAAAGTTAAAACTCTGGTGCAACCCCAGGTCTGTCTGATTTACATGTTGAATAAAGTCTGCTCTCATTTGGAAAGTAAAGACATGTAAAAGTGTTTTTAGCAACAGTTAGCATCTCATAAGTTTTGTCCTCATGGTGGGGTTGCCTGGTTTTAGCCTATGAGCTTGTAAACTAACAAGATACAACATGTAGAACTAAAAGTTCAGCTGTGAGGGTGTTTGAAGCAAGGCTAACACTTTCACCTGCTTCTAGTCTTTATGCTAAGCTAAGTTAAACACATTCTGGACCTGTTTCTGTAATGAAATGAAATGATTCATCGTTTCATCAGTCTTTGGGGAAGAAGACAAACAAAAAGGTTTTATCACCATCGTCATCATGATCATAAAACATTGGTGGTCTGTAAAAACTTGTACCCTTCAAACCCCCAGCATCAACTCTGCAGTTTGGTGTTGTTGTAATTCTGCTTCGCGTAGACATTAAAAACAGCTGAGGGAGATTTCTGTTTGACAGAGGCACTGATGAGCTGTCACTGGGCATTACTCGTGATGATTAATGTATTCTGCATACTGTATGTGCAATAATAATAATAAGAAGAAGAATACCACATTTCCTCTGTGAGCGCAGAAAGACTTGTCTTGACTTCCACATATTTAACCATCTCTTGATATTCACCGCATGTTCCATCCATGGTTGCGTCTCTGAGGACATTTTCATGCTTCATTATCAGCTGCAGAGTTCAGTTCAGACTTGTCACCAAATTGTCTCATTTTCATGCAAAAACAAGAAAAAGCAATAGTGTGAGTGATTCCTGTGCTCTCTGAACTTCAGAGTGGAGGCAAAATGCACTATGATTTTTCTTCTTTCTGTTTTTTATTCCCAGTTACTGTTCATTGCCATGTTTATTTTGACAATCTTCAATTGTGATCTATTTTTGATAAAATAAATTTTGAATCCTGATCAGTTTCAATCTCCATGTATTTCAGACGACTGCACATGAAGATGTGTAATTTTCTGTTTCTTGTGTGTTGCCATTGAAACATTTCCACGTGATGGGAAGGATGGATTTAAAAAGCGTGGCCTGTGTGAATGTGTGTGTGGCTGGGATAAAACGCCATCACGTGTATTACCTACATCCATCCTGTGGTTCCCCTGTGAACTTATCAGTGGAGAGGAAAGGTTTGATAGTTGGCCTCAGAACAGTCAGTCAGGACTCTGAAATCATGACACCAATCCTACTTAATATGAATCAAAGCTACACGAGGAGCTGGGGAGCGAGTTTCTGAAAACCAGAAATCTCAGCAGCTGAAAGACGACTCGACGACATTAACCCTGCAGAGTTATAGATACTTTTGTTATTGTCCCCAAATAATATTGATGAGAAAATCTGTTCATAGGTTAAGGTTTATGCAGATGTAGAGCCACAATAATCAGTAGGAAAAAATGAATCTACAACTGTTGCGATAATCGATTCCTTGTTTAGTCATTTTTCAAGCAAAAATTATAAAATTTCTCTGGTTAAACAAGCAATTTAAATCGGGTTTGAATTTGGATTCGGTTTCAGCCAGTGTGGCCTGTAATATCAGATTAACTGAAGACAACATGAGCAGCAACATTAAGAAATGTGAGCTTTTTACAGTGTGCCAAGATTATAAAACAGTCATAAGAATATTCAGGACATCAAAAATATTGAGACTTAAAAGGGAAAAAAGAAATGTAGTTGTTGTCTTGAACAGGCCTTAGGTAAAAATCCAGACCACATACTAAAATAATGTATTGTAATTTTCAGACATTTGTAGAATAAGCAACCAGAGAAAATGCTGATCTTTTATTTTTCCTCATTAGATGCAAACTTTGTTGGCCCTGTCACTCTGTCCACAGTTAATACCCCATGACAAGAAAACCCTAAAAACAGATGACAGCGAGAAATTGCAGACTTGATGTTTAAATGCACGTCATGTTTTGTGTTCTGTTTGCACATCAGATCCTTTCACCTTATTATAAAGCTTATTAAAGGTAAAAGTCAGAGTTTGAAGGGAATACGTTGCATCCCCCACTTCCTAAACCAAACACACAGCATTGAATTTCTTCATAACAAACTATCCTTTAACATGTGAGTCATAACAACATTCATGTCTGAAGGGTTGCAGTGTTGTTAAATGCTCCATAGGTAAAGCTGCAAATGAACTGCAGACAGAAAACCAGCAGATGTCACTTAGAAACATGCAGTAACCACAGTTATTCATCAATAAGCAATAATGCATGAAAAGTACAATATCATCAGCAAAGGTGATGTTTTTGGTTGATCCAATCTGTGCATAAAAAAGTTAATAGTGCCTTAATCATAATCTGATTCAGTTAATACCCTTGTCAAATGCATCTGAAGTACCATAGAAGAAGAAAGCGTGTATTTATATTAGCACTGTAGGGATGCAATCGACTGGTTGCACATAGAAATAACGTATTGTAAATTAATGTATTGAATGTACAGTGAGCAGTCTTCCTGGTTGGTGTTTTGAAAGAGGAAAAAAATAGGAAAATGTAAAAAGAAATCTCTCAATGGAAGCTCAGTGTGGCCATTGTCACAGTTCATCGTTAAGGCCTGTTATCTTGTTGCTGAATTTTTCTTCATCACCTGGGGCAGATAAAATAAAGATACATAGTCTTAGTCTTTACCAAAAGTTTTAGTAAAAGTTTAGTTTAGTAAAATTTTTCTGTGGAGGATTTGGACAGTAAATCATGATTTTGTATCCCAGGAAAATGATTCAAGTTTCCTTGTGATAATTAAGTTGTGATGTCATGATCACAGGCCTGAGAAAAACACTTGCAACCATAACCACTCTGGGCTTCCGTAGTTTATTTTTCTGTTGTAGAATTTTTCTTTTACAACTGTTCATCCTGTCTTTACTTTGGCTGTTTTCATGTAGTCCACTGCATTTTATCTACAAATTTACTAAGTGTATACATATCACTGTCCTGTATAAAAAAAATTTAAATAGAAATTATGATTACTCCAAAATCTTTAAATTAAACAGAATTTAAGGCTGAAGAAGAAGTGGAACTAAAATAACCTCGGTCATAACATTTAGTTTCAGTAAAGATTTCTTATAATTATGGAAGCTGACTACACTTGATCACACAGCACACAATAGCTCAGCATTTTTAATAGAGATCATTTAAAATTATTAAAAAAAAAGAAGTTAAAACTCACTTTAAAATCTGTAAAAATCACTTTTATTGATTCAAATAAAACAAAACAATATTGGACTTAAATAACTGCAACTTATTATTTACCATATTGATGTTATATTTACATCATCTGTTTGGTCTGGAAATATAATATTGAATAATAATAATGATAAATAATAAATAAATAATATTGAAAAATAATAATGCTAAATTCCCATGAAAAACAGTTGTATATTTGTTGGATTTTCCAGACTGCTGTGTCAAAGCGACAGAAATAAATCGTACGGACTCTGTGTTAAACCAAAACATACATTTACTTGATTTTTGATACAGTGCTGTTAGACTCAGTGAAACAAGGAGTGAAATGACTGAGAGAACGACTGCAAAAAAGAAGAAGAAATGAATATCAGACACTTACTGGCATGAGTGTAACAACTGCAATTAGTCTCCATGTGTTTGAGGTCAGTCCTGTGTCCAGTCACTGAAGTGTGTGTGTTTGTCTCATGGTGTTTTCCTGCTTCTGCACTGAGTCCTGCAAACAGCTGATACAACAGTGACGAAAAAAAACTGTCTGCAAAACCTCAACTTGTGTCCTCAATGTTGAAAATCTCAAGTAATAGATTTTATTTTTGTTAACTTGGAGTATCTGTGTGTTTCACTGTGCGACAGGTATAAAGTTAAACAACAGAGAAAAAAAACAGAGAACTTTCATAATGTGATATATGTATGGCTCGGGATCATACATACTGTATATGCACAACAGAGTCATTCTGAAAACTAGTTGTGACTATGTTTAATGTGGCCTTTTCTTTCTCTTTAATGTACTGCAATGTTGTAAATGATTTGTATAATATGACATAATGTATATTAAAGTTAATGAGGCTTTATGTTTCTACCACTTATGTTTAATAAATAAATGAACTGTGCTCAACTGTACAACATCCCCCTTTTTTTCAACACCTTGACAGGTAAGGTTGTCGTCTTTGTTTACAGTCATATTTCATTAAAACCACATTGTTCATTTAGGTGAAGATTGTAGTTCTAGTGGCTTTTGTGTAGTTTTTCTGGTGGCGTGCGTCTAACAACAGTTTCCCCACTGGAACAACAAAGTGGTGTCGTGTTCTAACTTCTTGACTCCTGTTTGCGGAGTCATGTAGATCCAGCAGATAGCCTCCCTTCAGCTGTCCCAGGCCTCATTCAAAAGTAATGACTCGGCGCTGCAGGGAAACAGATCCATTACATAAGAAACACGCTCTGCAGGGACTCGGCAGAGGCTGCAAATGGAAAAGCCACGACCGAACTCAGACCATTAGCTCAGAGACTGCTGAATCAGCAGTCTTATTCTCCATCAGCCACTTCCGATGCATATCTGGACTCAGGTCTAATGGTAACTGATAAGTTCAGTATTTGAGATGTGCTTCTCCACAACTACACCCTCCAGCTCAGGTCTGGAGGAGTCCGTAGGCCGGATGGGACTCAGAAAACCCCCTAGAGAACATGTAAATGTGAGCCTGACAACATGTTGGTTTTCAACCAAAACAGCTGATCTTGCTGAACATTATCCTCATGAAGTGACTCAGACCCACGGCTGTGGTTCAGGTCGGGGACAGATCCTGGTCTGGTTTAATACAGAACCAGTTCAGAGAGACTTCGGACACAGAAATAACACCTTAGATTCCTCAAGCAACTACTTCAATCACCATAGCAACCATCCACCAACAGTAATAATGAAAACACCTTGAAACCAACCACAAGTGTAGATTTAGGTCACATGACCTGGACTCGAACTTAAAGGAACAGTTCAACATTTTGGGAAATATGTGAACTGGATTTAGAAAGACTGATGCCACTGTCACATCTGTGCAGACAGCAGCCAGTTAGCTTAGCTTAGCATAAAGACTGTAAACAGGGGGAAACAGCTAGCCTGGCTCTGTACAGTTAAAGACAATTTAACGGATGAGGGGGAGGAGAAGATCGGTTTCAAATGATAAGAAAGTGACAGCGTACGTCTCAAAATCTTTTGTGCAGTGATTCTGTTCACGGCCCACGTTGTGCTCTACTGAACCAGTTTCATCCCAATGATCCCAGAAAGCACTGTTTATATTCAGCTCATCACTTTGACTCTGTGACTGCAGCGTTAGAAGATCAGCTGTCCGAGCGGCTGCACGGGCGACTGAGAGACGAGAGCACTCTGCCTTTGTGTTTCTGAAACTCGGCTCCACTCTTCATTAATAATTGATCCGTCTGAGCTGGTTTCACTTCTCCTCTCACATGAGGCGAACAACAACAGGAGGCCGGGACACAGACCTGAGCAGAAATCTGTGTGTTCATGGGTACAGTATGTGACCGTCCTCCTCATGACCTGCATGAATCAGTGTAGAGGGCAGTGCAGTGAACCGCGCTCTATGACGGGGCTCTAAGCTTTGGTTATTAAGGTGGAAGTGTATGGTGTTGTTCCTTAAGGTGGAAGTGTTCATACTATCAGCTAAAAGACTGAAGTTTCCATTAAGGCCACAGGAGAACGTCTGTGCTGACGGGGAAGGTAGAGGAACTGGTGTCCATCCGTTTGGAGGGAGGTGGCTCTGGACCAAAGCGTGGGTCAAGGGGAACGAACCAGATGATGGAGTTAGGGTCAGAGGGCAGCGTTGTAGTCGGGTCTTGAGTCCCCAGCGTTCAAGTCTGAGTCCGAGTTATTGAGGTTGAGTCTAATGTTACAGTATTAATAGATCAACTATCAATATCTTGTGCCAAATTATTATGGCTAATTATAAAACTAGAGTTACCACTACCACTCAGAGGAGTTTCAGATTACATCCCTGTTTATTCAGAATCATATGAAATATTAACAATTGCTGTGTGAAGCCTTGACTAATGGCTAAAAAGTGTTTTGTGTGGTCACAGTGACCTTGACCTTTGACCTTTGACCACCAAAATCATATCAGTTCGTTCTTGAGTTGAAGTGAATGTTTGGAGAAATTCTCTCAAGGCCTTACTGAGATATCGCGTTGACGAGGACGGGATGGGACTGACGCCGTCAGCCCTTGAGTCTGAGTCATCAGTTCAAGTCCAAGTTGAATCACAAGCCCTGAGCTCAAGTTCTACAACACTGTCAGAGGGTCAGCAAAATCAGTGGGTTTCATCCTGTGGGAATTATGAAAGTCTCCAATAAACCCCACTGAAACCAGCTCCGTGGTTGTTATATCTCGCTGTAGATGGATGGGTGGACCGGGCAGTGTTTGCTTCTGTGTAGTGTCAATGAACAGCTTACTTAACTTAATCAATCAGTGTAATGAGGACCCTCTGAGGGCCGCACCACAGTGGAGAGAGACCCAGAGGCTCTGTGATTGGTCCGTATGGGAGAGGTTGTTAGAAACTAATCTTTGCTTCACACACAGACATCACGAGTTCTCTCAGCTCTCAAATCTCAACTGGGATTAGCCAGTAATCCAAGGACAGTCCCGTCCATTTGAAGACGGCTGGTGGCTACTCATTAATGTAGGTCACAGTGAGAGTCATCAGTCACATCAGTCACATTACCCTGTGATCACCCTGTTCACCAGGGCTCCTTTGCTCTCTTTTGCCCCAGAGGAAGCGTTTTGTTAGCTGATTTAGGAGGAAGCAAGTCCTCGAAGAAAAGTGCACAGTCATCCATGAGTGTCTGGTCCAGCATCCCTGCTCCGTCGAAGACCTTTGAAGTTCTGCTCATTATCCAGACAAACGTCCAGATTATTTAAATCAGTTTTATCTGTTTTACATTTTCACTCATTTTCAGTCTTTTTAGAGAAAAGCTTCATTCAGACCCTTATCAGGGTTTTATTGACATGTTTTATTTTTAGAAACTTTATTCTCTATATAAGCGTTTAATTGTATGTTCAGTTTTTTGTTTTACAGCTGACCTGCAGCATGTGCAGGGACTGAAAAACTGGACAGGAAGAGGTCAAAGGTCGTCTGTCAGCAGGTTACTATGACCCATTGTTAGGTTTTGTTGCTAGGCGACATCTAGTGGTCGTAGTAACGATGACAGGAGCAAAGGGAAAAGTGCGGTGACGTTTATAGAGCGACAGAGTCCACGTCAGGAGGAGGTTGGGGTGGATGGATGAATATGACCCAGGAGAGCGGTGTTCGATTCCCATGTGACAGGAGCAGCTTATGTTGTTTCTATTATCCATGACCGTTCATTGTTATTATTGTAACCATGACAACAAAGATCGTCTGATGTCAAGGAAGAACTTATTTTAACCCAAATCACCATCTTTACTAAACCTGACCAAGACATGACTGTTATTATAGTAACCATGGCGACGAGAACGAGGTTGTCTTTTTACTACCAAATTATATATTTCTTTCTAGGGTTTTATTATTATTATTTTTATTATTATCATTATGAATTGACACACCTGAAAAAGAAGACTTAATTTTCACCCAGAATTAGTTTTAATCTTTAGACTGTTTATAAACATTTCAATCCTAAATTTAAGATAAATGACAGACTAAAGAATGAGTCTTCACAGCAGCAGCTTTGGTTAATTACCTGCCTGTTTAATGAAGTTTTACTGAGGTATTTCTGAGTGATGTCTCTTGAGTGTGGATATCTGCAGTATTACAGTATTTCTGCATGAAAACGGATGTGAGTTTTTCTGCAGGCTTAGGGGGCGAGGCAAGGTCGATTCCTCTCTTAACAGAAAGTGTAGGGATTTTTTTATTTTTATAATTTTTTCGGGTCATACCATCAGTGAACAGAGCCACAGGGGGAAGCTGAGAAAATACAGAGTGTCTGTCAGCCTCTTTGGAGTCCACGCACACATACACAGACGGCAGCATGAGCTAATATCCTACACTGGCTTAATTGCATAAGCTGTCACGCACTGATGGGTAAACTGCAGCGTTTCCTCATTTAGCGTGCACCAATAACCCCCCTCTGGACGGTAAATGGTGCAAACTACCAGGACCCTCAGCAAAAATAGACTCCAGAATCCCCTCAAAGAAAGAGGAGCTTTCTAAAAATAGCTCACACACACACACACACTCACACACTCTCTCTCTCACACACACACACACACACACACACACACACAGAAGCTATGTTCGCTGCATGTAGGGATTCCCTGAAGGTCATTTTTGGTTTTTACGTTTACATCGTTATTGTCAGAAGAAATGTAGAAACAAATGCAGCATTAAAGGGGCAAAAACTAGTGACTTTGGCTCCATGTTCTTAAATAACAATAAATAAATTGTTATTATTAGTATTACTATTATTATTATTATTATTATTATAACTTTAGCAAATTCAGACTCAAAAACACAGTCATTACCATTGTAATGATGCTCAGTCCAGCCTCCTGGTGGCGCTAAAAAAGAAGATTCATCCTCTGGGGACCATGAAGGTTTGAACCAGCTTGTCTTTTTGTCTTGATGTCATGATGTGTGATGTGACTATAACGGGTCAAAATAAAACTGTTGTGTTGCCCTGTGTGTGTCTGGGTACAGCTAGCAGTTCCTTCCTGTTTCTGGTCTTTGTGCTAAGCTAATCTAAACAGATCCCGGACGTCTCTGAACTGGACCCAGTCTGTGAATTGATGATGAAACTGAAACAGAATGTTAATCTCACTGTTTTGTGTTAATTTGCACACATCCAGCCTCTTCCTGTGTGTGTTGTTGAAGTGAGCAGTGGTCACGCCCCGGCTGCAGCGACAGTGTGAACACACAATCAGCTCCTATAGGATCTAATGATGGTGTTAATGCAGCCTGTCCTCCAGCTGTGTGGGGGTCGACGTCCCATTTAAACCTCTCTCTGAAAGAGCCACGAGCGCAGCAGCCATGTCTTGAGGAGGATCGCTGCCAGGGCCTCATTAAACGCTGCTGTGCACTCGCTCCACTGGGCTCATACACGATGCACGATGGGACAGAGTTAAAAAAGTGGGCTCCTTCCTGACAGCTGATGATGTGATGTTTTCTGATTTCTGAGGAGGACTGTTCAGACCGGACGCTCACTGGGCTCCAGGTGCTGCAATAATCAAACTAATGACAGGTGAAATTTGTGGTTCACAATTTAGGACCGGGCAAAGGCTCAGGGGCCCACAGGTCAGGGGGCCACTGGCCCTCACCCGCAAAATAATAAAATCTCATAAAGAGACACTGAGTGAATGTGTCACACCTCTGTCATGTTACCAAGGTGAAGCATCATATTTTTCTAATCGTTTCAATAATACATCGAGTTGTTCGGTGAACTCCGTGTTCAAACTACTGGAGGGGCTTGATGCATTTCTCCCTCATGTTCTCGTGTTTAATTCATATTTCCTTCCTTTAGTTTCTCACAAATACAAACCAGTGAACTCACGTCAGACTGAGACTGTCCGTCCTCTCTGCAGCGTCCCACCTCCGTCTGTCCCTCCCCCTGCTGCACAACACTGTGCTTCATGTATCACAGACATCATTTATTCATTTATTTGCTTTCATTAAAATTTGATTTGTCTCAGGTACAATGGAAATAAGGAAATTCTGACCATACATACATGTTTGTTTATAGTGAATTATTTATCAAATCATATTTACGACCTCTGTTAATGTTATTGATGTGCCCCTTCTCTGCCCCTCCTCCACCCCCCCGCCCCCCTCCTCTGGCCTTATTTACGGTTATTTGAAGACTCTGCTGTCAGACCTGTCAGACGTCTCTCCTTCCTCCTGCATCGTCTCCTCTGGCATCAACATGTCCCTCCGCTCGCTGACTTACTGCCGTCCCAGTGTCCCTATTGATCAGCTCATTGACACCGTGTCCCATTCAGGTCAATGTTATGATGATGAAACTGCCGTTTGGACATTGATGCGGTCAGCTGATGTTTCTTTGTTTACACTGAACCTTTAGACTGATGTTCAGACTCCATCCTGCTGACAGATAATAAATGATCCGGACAACAGAACATCTCCTGCCCCCTCCGGTCAGCAGATGAGTCAAATAATGGCTCATGTTCACATCTGTGCACAGATGTAGTGAAGTGCTGCGCTGCCACCGGCCTTTATCCAATAACTGGACTAAATACTGTTCTGATTCACTTCTCATTGTCCATATGGGAACAATCCAACAATCAAAGGACTGGTTGTATATAATAATCATCAACAACAACAACAGTATCATCATAAAGCCCATTAGAGTTTTCTATTGTTTTCCTTTTTTTTTTTTTTTTTTTTAGTTTAATCAGAACCAGTGTTTTTGTATGAAATGAAACTGACGCTTCTACTGACTACTTCTACAAACGCATCAGATTCACAACATCTCACCAGAACAGTTCAAACCAAATAATGTGTCCTTTTTAATCTAAAATCCCCCCCCCCACACATCTGCATCTCTATCACACTTTATCAATTCCATGTTCTTGTTTAGAAGGATCCTGAGCTACACTGGTTAAATCCAACTAGTCCTCCAACCTGAACAACCAACAACCCTCTGATCCAACCCATAGCAGAGTCTGATGAAATGGTCGATGCCCGCCAGCGATGAATCACTTTTCTAACAGAGAAGAAGACTCCACGAATATAAGAAGAGACTGAAGATACAGGAAGTCCTCCACTGACAGACCATCTCCTTTTGTTTCAGCCCTCACAGACTATGTGGCCCTTGGAGCCTCCCCCCCCACCCGGCCTGTAAATAAGGTTCTGGAGATGGAGACAGAGGGATCTGGAGTTGTGGACTCCTTTATTTAAAACGCATCGATGAGCTCTGATCAGTGCATCTTCTCCTTCAGTGGCTCCCTGACTGGTCTCAGACTGGAGTCGCTGCTGATTACTTGCTGCTTTTACTTTGGACGCTCAGTTATATTCTCAGACTTCCTTTTCTGAGCCTGATTTATTTCTGCCTCTGTGCGGTGAAACATGAACCTCATGACATCAGTATTTTCCCAGCCTTTACATTCTCTCCATCATCAGCAGCACCACTATGCCCTGTGTCCGTTATCTCTTCCCTCCCCCATCTGTCACTTCGCCTCCCTCTCTCCTCGCTGGCTCTCCCATGACGTGACTCTAATAATAGCTCCCTGAAGTCGGGCCCCGGCAGCCCCCAAGGGCCGTGTGTTGGTCTTGAAGGGCACTGCATGAATTGGCCACGCTCTTTTCCCTGCATGCTATGAGGTTTATAAATAGCTTTGGAGAAAGAAGGGGGGATCTGCATAGGCATTATATAAGCATCCCGTGTGTTTATGAATGAGGGGGGGTGAGGGGTGGCTTGGTACATTCATAAGTCCTGCTGCAGCTGCTGCTCTAAACACCCTCCCACCGTTCACTCATCCATGTGTGAACATATTGAATTTTTATATGAATAAGGGATAAGCAGATACTATTTTTCTTCCATGTAATCACCTCTACTGTAGCTTTGCTCCAGATTCACGGAAACACTGCTGGAATACGCAGTCTCTGACGTCCTGGGAGACCCCAGTGTTTTCAGCTCGGTAAATGAACATGACTTTGAAATGTTGCTGAAAAGGTCAGAAGGAATCCAGTTTGGACCAATCAGATACAAGTGCTGTCTCACAGTGTTACTGTTTGTTACTTCAGTTATCTCCACAGGTAAAGAAATGTAATTACATGTATTTACAAAATATAAAAACACCAGCTTTATGCTACACCTGAGTATTTGCTTCTTCAGGCCGAGTCAAATATATTTGAGCTCCCAGACAATTTCCTTCTCATATTTACGACCTGGATGTTGATGCTATTTGTTGGAAACTGGTAAATAACAAACATGTTCTTCTGTTTACTTCAAGTGTTGCAGGAGTTTTGACCTCTTCAGATTTTTTCCTTCCTTTGGAAGTTGGTGAAGTTGTGCCAGAAACGTATTTACAACTGATTTAGCTAATTTAAAAAAAATCTATATGTAGTTTATCTGTATGTTTTATTTACATATAACATTAAGAAATATTTAATTTAGAGTTAATTATATTTATCTGGTGTAACAGAGCCAATAAACTGGAATTAAAGAAAGTTTGCTTGTTGTAAAAGTGAAACATTTTCTGCTGACATGATTTTAATGCACTATGAACAAGCTAACGTAAACAATTAGCATGCTAACATGCTAACATTCACACTGTGAAATTTTTAGACCAGAAATTGATTTGGTTTTAGTTTCTATATTTGAGTCCATAATTATGATAAATATATATTTTATCACATGTCAGAAGCTGCTTTATTTTCTCGATGCCTCTGTTTGAATCCCATCTCCTGAGCTAGCTTTAGCATGTTTATTAGATTAATATTTCATGTGGTTACATTAGATTTTCTACCATCTTCACCTCCTCCTCTCTCTCTGCCTCCTGAGGTTTTCCTGACGAGGTACATTGAGCCGAGAGTGAGGAGATAAGAGGGATGTGGAGCGAGAGGACGGCTGTGGAGGGAGTAAAAGAGAGGAGGGGGGAGGATGGAGAGAGCGATGAAGAGCCCCGTGGAAAGGAGGAAGGCTTAATGAGTATGTTGCCCCTGATTCTGGCACGAGCACGAGGCAGGAGATGACAGGGCGGTGTGTTGCCACGGGGGATGGAGCGTCAGTCTGCATGAAGCAGAGGCATCCCTCCTCCTCCTCCTCCTCTTCCTCCTCCTCCCCCTCCCCCTCCTCCTCTCTACAGCTCATTGCATGAAGACCAGAGTACACAAGTGTGCACAGCTCAGCCACTTACACTCAACATTACAGCACAGGCCCGGCCTAAAGAGAGAGGTTCTTCATGGGTTTGACAGTTTGGATCTGACCTGAATCCCTCATCCACCCCCCCCAAAAAAGTGTAGCACCATCACTGAGTGGTTGCTAATGCTAACCTGCAGCTAACCTCCAATTCATCTGAAGCCAATGCAGAGTGTTGTCTGTCAGCATCTGTCAGCAGCTGGAGTGATGGAACCTGAACATTTCCCCATTCAGTTTAGGTTCTGATAGTTTGTCTTTGTTTGCCAAGAAATAGTTTTACATGTTTAACCTTCCATTAAAAAAATCACATTTCTGAGGGTTAAAGAGAAGTAAAGTGTGGATTAGTGAACTTTAGTGCTGTTGGTTCGTGGACTCTCAGGAAGAAGCTAAAGCTAAAATAACTACTCCTCTCCACTCCTCCAGCCCTGATTTCAGATTCACAGGCAACACTCCTGTCTTCTAAGTAGAAGTGGTGCCGACACGTTGTTCCATGCTTTGGTCAGAGATACGTGGGAACATGAATCTGGTCTCAGACCTGGACCACATGAACCCTGACAGGAATAAAAGTGTACAGAAGATGTTGATTTGATCTGGTTTGGATACTCACCATTACAGGTTGACTGGCCTCCAAGAAAACAAATCTTTATCCCATAATCAACAGCAGATCTGTGATGGCAGGTGAGACAGTCTTGGTTTAGAAAGCTTTGTCAGTGACTGACTAACAAGGTTGAATTCAAAATAACACCCTGGTGTTTGCAGTGTAAATTAAGAAACTAATCCTCGCCTAACGCTGCCAATCTCTGCTTCCCAGTAGAGGAAACTGAGGCCTTCAGGAGCTTAGTGGCTGCAAACATCAGCTGCTGATTGGCTGAGCAGCAGAAGGAGGAGAGGGGGTAAGAGCTCTCTCAAAAGTTCAAGTGCACATTAAACTTCCCACTTGCTTTGAGGCGGGATTTTAGGTGCGGCTCTGTCTTCCATCTTCAGTTTCAGCGTTGGTGAAGCAGCAGCTGTAATCCGACACTCGGCCGGTTATAGCAGCAGCAGCCTGCACGTATCATCTAACATGAGATAAAACACAGTCCAGGCAGCGCCGCGTTTCAGTGAACGCCACAGGGACGAAGTCATCCGAGGTGCATCTGTGCACCCGTGTCAATGTGTGAATATGTGTGTTCAGCACTACGTCGGCCGTTTGCCTGTTTCAGCTTTTTTCAGGCTCGTGATCTCTGTGCTCCTCGTCAGGTTTTCACATTTTCATGCTTCCATTCACAACAAAGCATGTGAGCATGTGTCGTCCAGCTGCATTAATCCCTCTGGAGTCTGAGGCTGCATTTGTTCACTGTTGAATTTGACCTGTTGTCACCACCTAGGAGCAGTTCACTGTAAATCTGACCCTGGCACTGATTTGTTCACCAGTTTCAATAAACACACAATTGAACACCAAAAGTGTTCATGCAGCTATCCAACCAGCCAATCACGTGGCAGCAGTGCAGTGTATAAACTCCTGCAGATACAGGTCAGGAGCATTTTGTAAAACTGACATTTTAAATAACCAGGATCATATGTGCGCGCACACACACACACACACACACCTTTTTTTCCCATTACTGCACTTGCTTCTGAACCAGATCTGTGTGGATTCTTACAAAGACCTCAACTTTTTTTTTCTTTTTTTTTTTTTTCTGTTGCCATGGCGCCGCGGATGGCTGCCTCGGTGTGTTGGTGCGCATTTTTTTGCCTTATTTTCTTTATAAATCCAGTTTTCTGCTTTGGTTTCCGGAGCTCTTTCACCAGAGAAGAGCTCATTAATATCAGAGAAACAACTCCAGTGGATTTTTTTCCTACTTTTCTCGACTCACCTGTGGGATTATTGGACATTTTGGTCAGAGGTCACTGACCGTTGCTCTCGCAGTGAAACGCTGGAGGAGAGGAAAACGTGCCGGTGCGCCTGCGCGTCTCCGCCGGCGCGCACTCCGCACACCTCTCCCAGGTATCTTTCTCTCCAAGGTGCGTTCACTGCCCAACAAACTGGATGAACTTCAGCTACTGGTGCAGAAGAACAGAGACTTTTCCTCATCTGCCGTCCTGTGCTTCACGGAGACGTGGCTGTGTGGATCGATCCGGACTCTGCGCTGGAGCTGGCCGGCTTCCAGCTCTTCAGAGCGGATCGCGACACAGAGCTGTCCGGCAAAACCAAAGGTGGAGGAATCTGTTTTTATGCAAACAGTGGCTGGTGCAGAGACGTGACAGTGATCCTGCAGCACTGTTCTCCTGACCTGGAGACTTTCATCATAAACTGCAGGCCCTTCTACTCCCCCCGTGAGTTCACCTCAATCATCCTGGTCGGTGTTTACATCCCACCACAGGCCACAGCAGATACTGTGTGTGGAGCGGACCAACCCGGACTCCGTAGTTATTGTCCTTGGTGACTTTAACAAAGGGAACCTCAGTCATGAACTGCCCAAATACAGACAGTTTGTTAATTGCCCGACCAGAGAGGGGAACACTCTGGACCACTGTTACACCACAATCAGTGGTGCTTATCACGCCGTCCCCCGGGCTGCACTGGGCCACTCTGACCATGTGATGGTCCACCTGATTCCCACATACAGGCAGAAACTAAAACTGTGTAAACCTGTTGCGAGGACATCGAAGCAGTGGAGCAGTGAAGCCATAGAGGATCTGCGGGCATGTTTGGACTGCACTGACTGGGAGGTGTTCAGGACTGCTTCCAACAGTCTGGATGAGTTCACAGAGGCTGTGACGTCATACATCAGCTTCTGTGAGGACTGCTGTATCCCATCACGCACCAGGGTGAGTTATAACAATGACAAACCCTGGTTCACAGCTAAGCTCAGTCAGCTCAGGAGGCAAAAGGAGGAAGCTTTCAGGAGTGGGGACAGGGACAAGTTTAAAGAGTCCAAGTACAGGTTTAGCAAAGCGGTGAGAGAAGCTAAACGACTGTACTCTGAGAAACTTCAGCTCCAGTTCTCAGCCAATGACTCTGCTTCTGTCTGGAAAGGGCTCAGACAGATCACTAACTACAAACCTAAACCCCCCCACTCCATTAATGACTTCCGTCTGGCCAACGATCTGAATGAGTTCTACTGCCGCTTTGAAAGACAGTGGGACAAGCCTGACACTAACCTCCACATCAGAGCCACATCAGAACCCCCCTCCTCCTCCTCTACCAAAGGAACGTCTCTCTCTATCCTGGAGAGAGATGTCAACAGGCTTTTTAAGAAGCAGAACCCCCGCAAAGCAGCCGGTCCTGACTCTGTCTCTCCATCATCCCTGAAGCACTGTGCTGATCAGCTGTCTGCAGTGTTCACAGACATCTTCAACACCTCACTGGAGACCTGCCACGTGCCAGCCTGCTTCAAATCCTCCACCATCATCCCTGTCCCCAAAAAACCAAGGCCCACAGGACTAAATGACTATAGACCCATTGCCCTGACCTCTGTGGTCATGAAATCATTTGAGCGTCTTGTCCTGTCCCACCTCAAATCCATCACTGACCCACTCCTGGACCCCCTGCAGTTCGCCTACAGAGCCAACAGGTCTGTAGACGACGCCGTCAACATGGCTCTCCACTTCATCCTCCAGCACCTGGACTCCTCAGGGACCTATGCCAGGATCCTGTTTGTGGACTTCAGCTCTGCCTTCAACACCATCATCCCGGCTCTGCTGCAGGACAAGCTCTCCCAGCTGAGCGTGCCTGACTCCACCTGCAGGTGGATCACCGACTTCCTGTCTGACAGGAGGCAGCACGTGAAGCTAGGAAAGCACGTGTCTGACTCCCAGACCATCAGCACTGGATCCCCACAAGGCTGCGTTCTTTCTCCTCTGCTCTTCTCCCTGTACACCAACACCTGCACCTCCAGCCATCAGTCTGTCAAGCTCCTGAAGTTTGCAGACGACACCACTCTCATTGGACTCATCTCTGATGGCGATGAGTCTGCCTACAGGTGGGAGACTGAGCGTCTGGTGACCTGGTGCAGGCAGAACAACCTAGAGCTAAACGCTCTGAAGACAGTGGAAATGATAGTGGACTTCAGGAAGAGCCCAGCCCCACCCACCCCCATCACCCTGTGCGACTCCCCCGTGGCTACCGTGGAGCATTTTCGCTTCTTGGGAACCACCATCACACAGGATCTCAAATGGGAGCTAAACATCAGCTCCCTCATCAAAAAAGCTCAGCAGAGGATGTATTTCCTGAGGCAATTGAAGAAGTTCAACCTGCCAAGGACTATGATGGTGAACTTCTACACCTCCATCATCGAGTCCATCCTCACCTCCTCCATCACCATCTGGTACGCTGCTGCCACGGAGAGGGACAATAACAGACTGCAGCGTATCATCCACTCTGCTGAGAAGGTGATTGGCTGCAATCTTCCGTCCCTCCAGGACCTGTACGCCTCAAGGACTCTGAGGCGTGCAGGGAAGATTGTAGCTGACTCCTCCCACCCTGGACACAAACTCTTTGAGACACTCCCCTCTGGCAGGAGGCTGCGGTCCTTCAGGACCAAAACCTCTCGCCACAAAAATAGCTTCTTCCCATCTGCTATTAGCCTCATCAACAAGGCTAGAGAGCCCCACTGTTGCTGATCAATTGCACCAATCACCAGAAAAAATTCCTTGTATGTGAAAACATACTTGGCAATAAAACTGATTCTGATTCTGATTCTGATTCTGAAATAACCAGGATCATATGTGCGCGCACACACACACACACACACACACACACACACACACACACACCTTTTTTTCCCATTACTGCACTTGCTTCTGAACCAGATCTGTGTGGATTCTTACAAAGACCTCAACTAAAGTCAAACTGGATTATAATCCTGCCCATTAAATCTCTGAGGTCAAAGGTTACAATAACATATGGACTGCAGCTCATCATACATCTTTGCCAAGTGTGCAGATCGGCTGCACATGCATGACTGAACATGAAGCCATTTTTCCTCTTTAGTGCATTGTGTGTGTAACTCAGAGCTCGGGAGGTGGATTAGACACCACACAGGTGCTGGTGTGTACTAGAAGTCAGAGCGTTTTAAAACTCCAGGAAACACGGGAGGTTGTGGATGAATCTGATTTGTGCGTTCATCGTCCAGAGAGGATTTCATACCACTGGCCTATTTTCAGACTAAATTTAGTTTTCAGGAATTCACCACTTCATGCAGGCGACATTTGTTTCGAGCAGCCGCGCAGCAGAAACTCTGCCAGCTGTCAGACAGTTACAGTGACAAACTAACACTGTAACTACAAATATAGTTCAGTCACTGGCACCGAATAACCTTCACCCACACAACACAAGGGCACAGTCCTGCCTGCACTTCACATTATTCACACTAAATTATATTTTATTGCTCTTGTGCTCGTTAATATCCTTCCTAGTTTTATATTGTGCACTAAACCAGAGGAACACTACTGACTTTCCAGAAATTTTCCCTGCATCTCTCTTGTCTTTGTCTCTGTCTTTGCTCTTATTAAAGTAATGGGACTGGGTCCAGCTCTTGAAGCCAGCTGATCTCCCAACTTCCTGCCCACTGCTGGGTCCATCTGCTGGGCTTTCACTCCTGCTGCCTCCTACAGACCCTGCCACCGATCTGCTGAAGAGACTACGTACAACATGGCCACACAGTGAATGACTACAATAAAAAAAGAGGCATAATGATGATGTTAAAATGAACTTAAACAGAATAAAAGAATGATTAAAGACGTCTGGAGGGACGGAGCTGTCCGTGGTGCTGAATTTCAAAAGCCTCCTGGGGCTTTTGAAATAATGAACAGTTTCACTGATCCTCTTATTCAGTTAGCATAGTATATATAGTATAGTATGAGTATAGTATAGTATATATAAGTTATTCCACTAAAAACAAATGAGCTTCTGCAATAAACTGATTTCTGTTGACTTGAAAACTGCAAGAAATGTCATTTGTTTCCATTTAAAACCCATTAACTGCACATTAGCATTTCCATATCTAAAGTTTGATTGACTTATTAAGACAATTAATAAATCCACCACCTGTAATACTGTGTCACATCAGAAGGTTTATACTTGACTCACTCATCTGACCTGAATAACAGTAGAGGTGAGATAACCTCAAGGCTTTTGTGGATTGAAGCTGAATCTCAAAAGCCCTGATAACGTTAGATTAAGCCTCAGAGCAATTCCAGGCTCAAGGTTTGAGTTTTATAATATTTGCAAAAAGGACAATAAATCCTTTGTTTGTTATCTCACTTATCAGCACATGTGACTTCATGCTTACAGCAGGTTGATTTTGGGATGAATTTGCTTTTGCAAATATGTGATATGAAAGTTATTTTAAACAGTGATAAACTGTTGAAGAATTGATGCGAAGTTAAGAAAGATAAATGTAAAACTACCTCTATATCCACATGAGATTTACTGGTAAGTGTTGATCAAAGCATTATCTTTAAATGTTTTCCTTCTGTGACGTTATTTATTTTAATTCTTGTCACTCCATACGTTTCCTGTTTTTCTGGCAGAGATGAGCTTCCATATAAAACCAACTGATAGTCGCTGATAACGTGTCACTTATTGATCGACTTCTTGCCTGAAGCCTTTTGGATTCTCTGCCATGAAGTTTCACATAAATAAATAAATAAATATAAATAAATAAATAAATAAATCATGTTTCTCCCTGTTACCATAGCAACACCTGGTATTCACACCAACATGCAGGCCTGACTGTCGCAAAGTGCTCAGCGGCCAATTACAGGAACAGTTTGAGCCGCAGATTCCTCAAGTCAAACCTCGAAACCTGCAGGAGTGTTTGTGTTGCACGGCAGCAGCAGAGACTTATACTGAACACTGCGGTTACATAACGCGGCGCAGTGGATGCTCAGGCTTCACCACTGATGTATTCTTTATCTTGAGCCTGCAGAATCCTCCACCTTGATTTCTAACAAGGTGTTTGATAAATGTCATGTGATAATGATGAGTCGTGCAGCTCAGTCTGGACCTGCTGCTGTGCTGCTTGGCACACACACACACACGCACACGCACACACACACACACACGCACACACACACACACACACACAGGCTACTGTAGTGCCGACTGTGTTTTACAGTCTGTCTGCATTGCGTCGAATCCCCCCTCCTCTCCTCTTTCTCACTCCCCTCACTCACTCACTCACTCTCTCCTAACCCCTCCCTCCCTCCTTCACTCACTTCTTCTTTTTTCCCTCTACACGAAATCCTGCAATATGCTTCCAAACCAGCGGAGACACGTCCTCTCTCTGGCGCGCCTACAGCGCGGGATAAACCGGTTTCAGTGAAGCCTCCGCGGTTTTTTTTAACACCGCAGCAGAAAAACAGCAGAGTCGCTTTCTGCTGATGCTGCAGTGTCCAGTCCTCCCAGTTCCCTCCATCAGACTGGGAGCTTGATCCAGCTTTATTTTCTCATTTTGCGCCTGTCCTCCGCCTCCGTGATTTCCAGCATGATTTTAATACACCGTCAGTCCGGATTTCTGCTGCTGAGCCGCGGTTCACAGGCGTCTGAAGCCTCCTCCTCCCGCGGGCTGCTCCGATCGGCGCTGAAAACCTACACCAAGAGGATACGGATGTTGACCAAGACAACATAGTCTATTAATATTTCAGAGATACTGTAAAGCGATATCAGTATTAAAGCCAAGTTGTGGTGGGTGGCCGGGGAAAAGTGCGCACGGTGAGGACATTCTCCTGCTCTCCAACTCTGCACAGGTAGGGTTTAAATGACGTTTTCTTCATTTAAAGAAAACGTTAGGTTCAGATTATATTTATTTGTTTATTTGAATGTGTTAAACCTTAATCTGACAGGACAGCAGTTGATGTGTGAGTGAAAACTGCGGGTCCTGATGTGCGCAGAGGGAGTGCAGCGGGACTGCAAACTTGAATACTGATGTATGCGGTAAAAATACAGCAAATGCAGCACAGGCTACTGTACTGTACTGCATGATTTTTCCCTCCTGCTCCGTCTGACAAACAGGAAGCTCTCCAGCACATGAACACGGCAATGAGCCAGAATCTGTTTGCTTTTTTAAAGACTAGATTTGGTTGATTCCCTGTCTTCCAGGTGACCGATGAAGCATTGCTGAGATAAAGAAGATGTTCAGCTCGGAGATGATGGAGATGATGGTGGTGATGATGATGATGATGGAGAGGGAGGCTCTGCGCAGCTCCCGGTCTCACTAGGACCTTCTGCACTCTGGCCTGTACCCCCACCCTCTTCACACCACCTCCTCTTCCTGTCCTCCACCCACCAGGAAGGATGACTGTGGTGTCCACAGACAACATGGACGAGACCTCCACCCTGCCAGGTCACCCGCAGGACCCCTACCCGCCTGATGATGACCACGATGACCATGACTGCTGCGAGCGGGTGGTCATCAACATCTCAGGGCTGCGCTTCGAGACCCAACTGAAGACCCTCGCCCAGTTCCCGGATACGCTCCTTGGGAACCCCAAGAAGAGGATGCGCTACTTTGACCCCCTGCGAAACGAGTATTTCTTTGACCGGAATCGTCCAAGCTTTGACGCCATCTTGTATTACTACCAATCCGGGGGAAGGCTGAGAAGACCGGTCAACGTGCCGCTGGATATGTTCTCAGAGGAGATTAAATTTTATGAACTTGGTGCAGAGGCTATGGAGAAATTTCGGGAGGACGAGGGGTTTATTCGGGAGGAGGAGCGACCTCTGCCGGAGAAGGAGTTCCAGCGGCAGATCTGGCTCCTGTTTGAGCATCCGGAGAGCTCTGGACCGGCCCGAGGTATCGCCATTGTCTCAGTGATGGTTATTCTTATTTCAATAGTCATATTTTGTTTGGAGACACTACCAGAGTTGAAGGAGGATCCCAACGACCGGATGAAGGTGGTGGGGAACACCACTATCTATTACAAACCAAATGTCCTCACAGACCCTTTCTTTGTGGTGGAGACACTCTGCATCATCTGGTTTTCCTTTGAGTTGATCGTTCGGTTTTTCGCTTGCCCCAGTAAGGCGGCGTTCTTTAAAAACATGATGAACTCTATTGATATCGTGGCTATAATCCCATATTTTATCACACTTGGCACAGAGCTGGCTGACGACCAAGACAACAAGGAGGGGAAGGGAGGAGGGGAGCAGGCTACATCTCTGGCTATTCTCAGGGTAATCCGTCTGGTGAGGGTTTTCAGGATCTTTAAACTGTCCCGACACTCAAAGGGGCTCCAGATTCTGGGGCAAACTCTAAAGGCGAGCATGCGGGAGCTGGGCTTGCTCATTTTCTTCCTCTTCATTGGCGTGATTTTGTTCTCCAGTGCTGTCTACTTCGCCGAGGCCGAAGAGAAGGAGTCGTTCTTCACCAGCATCCCAGATGCTTTCTGGTGGGCCGTGGTGTCTATGACGACCGTCGGCTACGGGGACATGTACCCTGTGACCATTGGAGGGAAGATTGTGGGCTCGCTGTGCGCCATCGCTGGCGTGTTAACCATCGCACTGCCGGTGCCCGTCATTGTGTCCAACTTCAACTACTTCTACCACCGGGAGACGGAGGGCGAGGAGCAGGCCCAGCTGCTCAATGTCAGCAATCAGAACCTGGCGTCGGATACCAACTCCAGCCGCCGGAGCTCCTCAGTCGTCAGCAAGTCAGAGTACATGGAGATAGACGAGGACATGAACAACAGCATTGATAACTTTAGGGAAGCAAACCTTAGGACTGCCAACTGCACGGCTCCCAGCCAGAACTGTGTGAACAAGGGGAAACTGCTCACCGATGTGTGAGGCAGCGTCCAACGCACCAGTGTAAATATTGTAGAAATCTCTGGATGCTTTATCTCCATTGGTGCATTTTATTCTCTTTTTTTGCATTGATTCATTCAAACATGTGTGATGACTTAAATAGTTTAAAAGGCACACATGGTAAATTTGTAGAGGTAGAGGCTCAGTTATTTCATTAAAAAATTGAAGATCAGCAGGTGTCAGCGAAACATTTTTGATAACATTCAATTAATTTTGTAACTTGCGCCCTTAAATTCCTTAATTTAGTCCATAACTTTAAAGGTTAACACAGGTTGTTAGTTTTGGTGTGTAAAAATGTTTTCTAGTCTTTGGATGATTGTTGTCCAGTCATAGAAAAATAACCCTGGTGATGTCACAATGACGTCATCATGGTTACCTTAATTTGGGCTTGGACACCACATATGAAACTCCGAGCATGGAGTTTTAAACCCATGGGTAGGCTGGAAAGAGATGCTGTCAAGTTGCATTATGAGAAACGTGGTGTTTTGCTTTCCTTTCCCCAAAGCAGAGACAAAAAAGTATTTTGGTCTATGATACATCGTTTTAATTATTCTTTTTTTTTTCAAATGTGTCTAATTAGTCCCAAAGTTTTGGAGGTGCAGCACTACAAAGGTTGGAGTGCAACCTTCCTTCATTACAGCTTGGCTTTGATTTTAGACTGAGATACATGGATTTACTTTAAGTTTACAACATTGAATCACAACCTTGTGTCATCTTTGATGCATTAAATGCATTTTATGGGATTACAGCTCGTTTTGTTGTAAAAACCTGGACGAGCCACTTCAGACAGCTCTAGATGCACAACAGAGGAATAAGTGAGTGAAATACATAATTTACAAAGAAGCTCTAGTAAAGTTGAAGGATGCAAGTTTATTTGTACAGAACCTCTCAACAAAACAAAGCAATATATAGACACACAAACAGGGTTTAGAGTTGTTTTCATAAATGTGAGGGTGCGAATGATTAAGTAGGAGAAAAAAAAACATATTATATTGAGAGTATAATGGAATAATTTGCTATTTTAGGGCACAAGAATTAATCAAAAAGTCTCCCTGACACCGACCAGGCTTTGTACAACAGAATCAACTTTCAGGATTAAAAAAAAAAAATAATAAAATAAAAATTAAAAAAAAGGACAAAATAATGAAATGGCAAAGCCCAACTGAGATTTGAAGAACGTGTTCAAGGACAAATTGCTCCCTGAGGAAACACATTTAAGTGGATTACAGTTGACGTTCAGGCGTGTTTTTCTGCAGCACATCCAGGGAAGTTTTGGGAAAACTTGACGCCAGATGTTAAATCGACGTTTTTCAGGCACCTTATCAGAAACAGACAAGAAGTGTGCCGAGCCTTGTGGAGGATTATCTGCACCGCTGCTGCTGCTACAGGTCGGCTGGAGGTTCCCTGTATGATGCCATGCAACACTCCTTTATATAGAAGCATGTGGAGACTCTCTTCTCTCTTATATCGGCATGCACAAGACGTTACCTCATTTTTATTTTTACATTGTTTTTTTCTTCTTCTTTGACCTTCATCTTCTCCTCCTGGATTTTCTCTCTCATTTGTTTTCACCAAAAGTGCACTGGCTATTTATTATTGTTTAAGTTATTTCAAAGCATTTAAGTGTTGAATGTTAAAGCATTAAGGGAACAGGAACACTTCTTTTTCGAAGATCATGGCATGTCAAAATACTAAAGCATTATGGCCTAATTAGCTATGGTATAGCTACGTATACTCAATGCATGATGTCAGTATTAAATTGCTTGCAGTTGTGGAGGAACCTCGGGAGCTGGAGGAGGATGATGATGATGATGATCCTCCTCATTATTGTCAAGCTAACAACAGGATACGGTGCATGACGGAACTAACTGCCGGAAGGGACAAATCTGCTAGAAAAAAAAAAAAAGAAAAAAAAAAACACAAGGAAAAAAAAATCTGAAGAGACATATCGGTGATCTCTTTTTAAAAAGTGACATTTCAAAAATTACATACTCTTTCATTTATCTAAAGCTTTGATCTTTGACGACGGAGTGCATGGGATCATTTTATGTGATTTGTGACCCCATTTTTTCGTTTTTGCATTTGACTTTTAAACAGTTTCAAGAAGGAAAGCAGTAATATTTAACAAATTTCATCGATATATCTAAAATTAGTTTCTAGTGCCTTGAACCCCGTCTCATTATAGAATTGACTAAAGTGCCTCCCGTTACGACAGATGACTAAGAGCCTACTATGTGCAGCTTAACTTCTCCTGCCATAAAGATGCACTACTCCCTGCACAACTGGAAAAGAAGAGGGTTACTAATACGTGTAGATACAGATATGAATATATTCCTTATTCCAGGGTCAGATTTATTGGGCTTAAGTAAACTCAGTTTTCCTGGATGATGACACATGGCGCCCAGTGCACATTTAGCAACACTGATGAGTTCAATATGGATTATTTTTCCTGAAAGTACAAGAAAAACAAGTCTTTTTTGTCCTGGATGTGCAAGTAGATGAGTTTGACATCCTTACATTTCAGTATTTTCAAAACTGGAATTGGTCACATAATTGAGGTCGATAACGGCAAAAGCAACTCTAGCAAAACCAAGTCCATCACTGCAACCGAAGGGAGCTTCAGAAAGCTGTTGAAATCAATTTCAGATGCTTTTCTCAGAGTCCAGACTTAAGTAAACATAGATTGATTACTGGATTAGCTACTGCAGCTAACTAGGGATTGACCATTTGACTAATAGGTCTGTTTTTCAGTGAACAAAGCTAACGATTTGGTCAGCCAACTGCCTATTCATGGCAATGTCTGAATCCCAATGAAAGTAGGAAAGGGATTTTCTTGGATCTGTTAGTTGGCTAATTCAGCTAGCTGTTGGGTTAGCCAACAAGCTGCTTTATACTGAGCTAATTGTTTGGTCCAGCTGCTTCAGTTTTTTCTTTTAGCTGATTTTGGGGAGGTGAAAATTGTCTCCATTTTTTCTTTCCTCTTCCGTCTGATTTAAATCCTTGTCTGTTTATTCTGGTTTGGATAAACATGGTTCAGATAAGCTACAATTGCTAACTCAGGGAGCTTCTTTACTTCATTTAGAGACAAGTGTTTGAAATGAAAGTTTGTTCGGAAAGCTTTAGGAGGTTTGGCTTGACATGTTGTTTTGACAAGGTCAGACTTCCTGAATATGTACAACAGAAGTGGTGAGTGCAATGTTAGCATGACCATAGAAAGATTATCAGAAAAATTCTGAGGTTGAAAAATACCAGGAATTTTCCAACCAGACACATCTACAGTATAGTGTTGGGTCATAAATACATGTAGGGGTCATTATTTTCAGGTTTATACAATAATACAGATAAAATTATATCCTAAAAATACACAGATCATGAGTTTTTCAGTCACAATAATATTATGGATTTACATGTTTGTGAGAACGGTAACAAGGGTCTCATTTGTTCAAAGGATAAGTCTGGAAATACTCAACATTTTTCTTACTGTCAACAAATCTCATGTACAGACCCAAACCTTGTGCTAGTTCACCTCTACAGCTCAAATACATCGTTCTCTTTTACTGGGGACTATTTTCAGCGGCGTTTGAATCGACATGTAGCGCTGTAGTGAGTATTTTTGGACTGAGTCAAAATAAACTAGAGTGTGTGTTTTCATAGTGATGAAGAAACAAGTCACCCAGTACAACACTGTGGTTCACTGATGTGTTAGTATTACAGATTTACTGTTGATTGGTTTGGCTCTGCATGACATTTGATGACAACAGGAAAAGCAATAAATATCAGATTTATATTCTAATGTTACATATGGCAGATGCAAAAGCCTCCACATTTCCTGAATCATTGAGGACGTTACCTCAAGTGTCCTCTGCTGTATCTACAGCCCCGACTGCGGCACAACAAAATTTCAAAGGACTCAGATCTGCAGCACAATGAGCAGCTCTCATGCTTTTTCTCTTCACTTTCTATCAGCTGCCACTGCCAGAGGCGACTGTGAGCCGAGCTGAAAACAGCGTCCTCTGCCTGCACAACACACAAAACAACACTGCCACTTTATGATGACTGGGACCAAAATCCTCTGCTGAGAATTCAGATCTGCTCCTTTTAAAATAGCCCTGGACACATGAAGCCTATTGAAATGATTGAAAATCCACACAAACAGAAAAATGAGGCTTAAGTACACAGGTTTGCTTTTGAGTCTTTCTGTGGTCGTGTCTTTCTTGCATTTCACATCTTTAACCATCTAACATGATGTTCTGTCGTCAGCCTGCTTCTCAACAGGAGCACTGCAGTGTTTCTGATGTTTGATTAAGGCTTGTATTACTTATATCCTCAGTGTTGGGACGACTGGTTGAGCCTTGAAAATATCTGCTTTTTTAATGTCTGTAAGTGCTCGGTTGTGGATGTTGCTGTGCAGACTTGTGAACAATCTGACCACAGTGCAGGCAGTGAGTGTTTCCTCTGCAGAGCTGCATTCATCTGAACATTACCACAGGCATTAGTCACTCTCCATGCCAGCAAAATGGCGCTGCTGCTGCTGCTGCTGCTGCTTTGTTTTGAGGAGGGAGCACATGGCTGTGTGAGGGAAACGCTGTCTTTCCTGTTTTGTTTTTGTGCAGGACAGGGTGGTAAAAAAGATGAGGATTGATCAATGACCCTGAGGCATCCAAAAGAATCATGAGTGTTGACTCAGTCTGACGAGAGTTTGGATAAAACGTGACTTTTACTGGCTGAAATGTCCCTCTAGGGTATGCACTCTAAATTCTGGTGTTTCTGTTAGCACAATCACTGCTGCAAGAGATGAACTGACTCTAAAGAGTTCATCCTTAATGATGCATATTTTCATAGTGACCCCAGATAAAGTTCCTGATGAGGAAACTTTTACACAGCAGTTAAACAGCCTCAGAGGTGATCTCCTCCAGGTGTTTCGGCTGATCAGACCTCTTCCTGAGGACGGTGTGGGCGCATGCAAACTGTGTAAGACTAACATTGTCCACAGGCTCCTGTTGAACCAGTGAGGCCGGGACACCAGCAGAGACCTGATCAGTCACCAGTTATTGAAGACACCTGTTCAGGTGAGCAGCGCCTTAAAGCTACACTCCCTGATTTTGTTGTAGTCAAACATCATCACCCCAAATCCCACAACTGAACAACATACAGACACACTTCCAGGCTAAACCTAAAAGACCTGAAGCAAATCACAGATAAGTATTTTCAGTGGAATTGTCTCGTCTATTCCTGTTCAGTTTCCCCATAAAATTCTTCATTACTGCCTCAATATTTTCTGTCACGATTATTGTTAGAAAATACATTTATGTCAGTGAAGAACAGTATTGCAAATTAATTATCAGTGTACCTCCTCTTTTGCTGTTGAGGAGATCTGAAGTTTTGGCCCCTCGAACCTCAACTTACTATATGTATATTTTTTATCTAGTTCATGCACATACTTTATTATCTTCTTCACAAAAGATCCAGATCTTGTGCAAACAAGATACAAGATAATCTAAGCACAAAAGATAAACTGTCAACAAGGTTACAACTTGATAACAAGATAATTTTTGTTCATAAATTATCATAAATCATAATTATAATGCCGCTTGCACAAATGATCTGGTTTGCACAAGATCCTGTGTTGTTAATAATTTAACATGATAATAATTTATACATGCAAGATTGTAATTTGTGTGCAAAAGTTATTTTTAGAGCACAAATGATCTACTTTGCACAAAGATCTGGTTTTAACAAGATATTGATAAAAGATCTTTTTATGTAAGCATTATAATATCTTATGTGTGGAAGACTTTAATTTGTGTTCTCAAGAAAATTTATTTTGTGCGAACAAATACACAAATATCATCATTTGGGACTCTCGGGGACTCTGCAGCACTGCGTTCTCAAATATCTCAGTATATTTACAGCTTAAAAACCTCAGCACAGCCAAAATCCAGGTTTAGTTTCAATATAACATCTGATTTAAATTTCTTTTTTTGTGAGGTTTATTGTCTAAAAGCCTTGGTTTTGTTTGCAGTGCATGTGTGCACCAGCTCTGTGTCATCACCCTGTTAGCTTAAACTGCTGTTGAACTTGTGAAGAAAAAAATCCCTTTAATTAATGTTTCAGTCTGATAGAAAAAATAAAATAAAAAATGCTACGAAAGGTGCTACGTGTTAAACATACAGTAGGTCCTAGGGAGCAAAATTACAAATTTCACAACTTTTTTAAGGATAACAATCACGTAAAAAAAGAGAGGTTCTATATTTTCTTGACAACTATTTAAAATCAGTGAGTAAAAACAACATCAGGGTAGTTGGTAGTCTTGTGGTATTTATTTCTGTTTGTTCACACTTGTAGTGTTTACCGTAGGCCACTGAAGGGACCAAATGAAGTTTTATATTTGTTTCATATCATCAGAGCAGCTTAACAGACAGATGATACTAAAAAAAAAAAACAAAAAAAAAAAACAAAACATTTTGTAGATCGAGGGTCAAATGTTTTGAAAAATGTTAAAGTTTGTCAGTTTTATCTTTGGACATTTTTGTTTGATATGCAGTTGAAAATGACAGGAAATTCACTTTTCCTTAAACATCCTTAAAGTCCAGGTTTTATAGCTACAGTAAATAGAATTTAGTTTACAAGCGTCCAACTGCCATTTTAAGTCTAAAATGATCAATAAATGAATTTACAGATGATCACATGATTTATCTCCAATGAGCTGCATATCAACCATTTCTGTTAATTCTATGTGTTTATATAACAGGCAATTTGGAAAATTATTTTGGTTCAATTCTTTTTCTTAATATTCATTCACTGCTGAAATAAGCCATCAATGCAGAGTTTCTCAACCTTGAGATTTTAGGACGTGTATATCAACACACGCTTGATATATTGTGACTTAAAGCTGCATTAATTGTGTTAAGACACTAGGGGGAGGAGAAACAACATCTGGCATTTTATCAGCTTTTAGCAAACAGCTAATCTGCAAAACCAAATTTAAAAGCAAAAAGTTTCTGCAGGTTTATCACTAGAAACGACCCCAACAGCAATATGATCAAGTCTTCACAAAACATTTATTAGTGCAGCTTTAAACAAGATATTGGTTTGAACAATCTGAATAATCAGTAATTAGTCGACTGATTAGACCAAAAGAAAACTAATCCATATCAATTTTAAAAGTCGATGAACAATTTGATCACTAATTTAATAAACATCCCCCAAATTAGCCAATCAAAGATGGAGATTTCCTGTTTTCTGTGTTCTGTATCTTTGTAAATTTAATAATCTTGGGGGGCAGCAGTATGTGTCATATTGTCAAATTCTTTGAACAGTAAGTGGCACTTGAGTTAAGATTATTTATTTATTTTTGTTATCAACTACAATATCCAAGGTCAAGAAATGAAAATTCATGCTCAGTTATTCAATTCTCCAAAAAACTGAAATAAACTAAATAAAAATAAAAGAAAATCTTATTTTCATTTTTCATAATTAATTAGCCCATAAATTATACTTCTGATTATAAAATTAGAAATGATAATAACAAGTCAATTCAATTCAATTTTATTTGTATAGCGCCAAATCATAATATACATTATCTCAAGGCAAGACAATGAAACTGTTTTCACCACTTTTGAAAAAGTTCTTCACAATGAGGCAAAACTACATAAAATCTCCACAGACAAAACTAAATAAAAAAAAAAAAGGTTAATTATTTAAATATTAAGAATAATCTGATGTTTCAAAACTTCTTCTTCTTATCATTATTATTATTTCACTGCATAATCCTTTAAAAAAAACCAAAGAAAATAAATTTACAAAGATATGTTGAGCTGAAGTCAAGCTAAAAATAAACAGGTGGAGAAACTCTGCATTATGTTTCACAAGTGTTCATAGGGAATGTCTGTGATTTTAAAGCCATGACTTTAGTGGTGGTGACTTCCTTCGACTTCTGCTGAGAAAGTGCATGAATGACTGAAGACTGAGCTGCATGATCATAACATTAAAATAGATTAATGATGGTCATATACTGTATTTTTGCTCATACAGACATTATCATTATCACAAGTATTACTATATTGTATCTTAAGAAAATCATTTTAAAAAGATCTATTTTCAGCTGGAGGATTGGTTATTTTGGGACTAATTCGGTTCAGTTTGTCCTTTAGCAGTAGTTTGTCTGTTCCCTCTCGTCCTAACTTAAGTCAGAAGCCAAAGTCTCGTCCCGAGCACGACAACTGAAAGTCCGGTGCTGGAAAAAAAATAAATAAATAAAAAAATAAAAAAACGTCCTCTGCACTGGGCTGTTGAGATCCTCCCTGAACTCTGGAGTCGTTCACATTGCAGTTTGTCCGTTCTTTTTTTAATTTGTTTTTCTTATGGGTTCTTGCTGCAGTATGCAATGTTTGTCATTTGTTGGTGAGGCATAGTCTGTAACCTATGCAAGGTTAGTTGACAATTTATGTCCATTCTGACTTCATCATATTACAACAGTTTCAATAAATTTTGAAAGATATGACTCTGCTGTTTGTTTATTATTGAGGTGCTATGAATCAAATGATTGGATGATCTAAGTTATGTTCAACCGATTTCTTCCACTTTTTGTCTGGAATTTGTTTCTACTCGAATAATTTAAGTAAATATGCCTTGAAAAAATGTAATTATTATAAATGGATCATTCAGTACGTTATTTGGATATTGTTATATTTGCATTGGATATTCTGAATTTGGCCTTTTCCTGAATGTAGCATTTTAAGATGAAGCCATATGGAGTATGCTGATATTATTTACTAGAGTTATTCAGAGATAAACAGTTCATTTGGAATAAGCGTCTCAGTTGGGTTTTTATCACAGTTCCTGTTAATGGTCAGCTCTGGACATTGTACGCAAACCAACTAGGCAACAGTTTGCAAGTCTTGGGTAGGAATGGACGCCCAAAAGAAAAGCCCACATTTCTGAATGAAAGGAGAAAACCACCTGTTTGGAAAGATTTGGAAACATACTTTTAACTTCTTAGAGAGTTCATCTGTGAGTAACTTTACATTTGAACCTTTCAGTGCTGAGTTAAAACTTTATTCAATACGTGTTGCTAAACCTGGGTGAGCTGACACCCAAAATTCAAAACCTCAAAAATGAGTTTTCAGGTGTGACAGCTGACAAAATGTCTAAAAATATATTTTTTAGGAAGGAAACAGTTTTTGAGTTTTCTTAATTCAAATATTTAACAGGGATTTTATTGTATTGAACTTAAATAGTAAAAGAAACAAAATACACAGTTGCAACTCACATGAGAGTATGGAAGAGCCCTGCAGGAATTTATCAGCAGTTTGTGAGTGACACACATTAGTGTAACATGATGCTGCCAGAATATGTGAACTGTAAGCAGTGCTCACAAACTGCTGTCGTAATACAGGCCCCTAAATGCATCAAGGTCCTGCTGGGAGGTGGGTAAAGACACCTAGAAGTTAAACAGCCAGGCAGACGTCGGCTCTGAACAGCACCCACGCAGGTTTCTGTAAATGCTGCTGATGTTTCACAGGTGTTTGCAGCTGCAGACAGTTTTTCTAACGACAGGAACACGTCAGGACGGCAGCAGCACAAGCAAAGTCAAAGTCCAGGAGCAAACTAATGTTAGAGACCAGCAGCAGCACGTGTAGGTGTGACCTCTCTAAAATAGTCCGGCATGTGAAGCAGCTCAGACTGTCAGAACATAGTGACCCTGCTGCACAACATTAACGTCAACACTAATGTCACTGACTGACGACAGGCGGTGATGAAACAAGGGTTAAAACCTGCTTCGTTAGAGGAAAACAAACCAAGTTTAAACGTGCACTGTTTGATTTAATGCTCCTTTAACTCATGAGAACATTTCACTGAGGAGTCATTAGGCTCTTTAAACGCTGCCAAGACGTCTCGTTGTTGGAAAAGCTGTTTAACTCTTTAATAACGAGGGTCTCAGCCTCTCTTCTGATTGGCTGACTGTTTTCTGAGTGATCCAAAAAAATATAGCAGATTTCAGGTAAACACTCAGAGAAACCAAATCCTGCAAGGCTGGATGGTGGGTCCAGGTGGGCGGGGCTTGGGCTGTGGCTGAGGTCACCGCACTGTTGTGACATCACAAAGTTACAGAAGGGTTAATTAAAGAGGGAAGAGTTTGATGCTTTAAATGTCTTGTTTAAACAAAGCAGCTCAGGGTGTTCTTCAGATGGGATGTGGTCAAACAGACATTAATGATGTACATTAATACACAGCAGGTGATGTTACACCTGGTGTAACAAAGGCAACAACCTTCTCTCCTAGACATAATGTTTACAACTACATCACAACAGCAAACATGTTTAGTAGGGGATGAAGTCGCTGGTTGTAGGAGACAACAAGAAAACGTTGCCTGTGACGGTTGGTTTTTGGACGCAGGCTGCTCAGTGCTGCAGTATAGACTCTATAGTCTGTACATGTGTAGCTGCTCCGTGGGCTGCAGAGCCATCTGAGTCAGAGGAGCTATTCTTACTGAGCTAAGAATACGACCGAAACAGCAGCGTCTGCAACAGCTTCACACACCACACGACCACAACAACACGGATACTGTGCTTGACACTGAGAGCCCTCGTACAGCAGCACTGCCAACAGCCACAGAATTGAAAACACTTCCCTACTGATCTACACTCAGCTCCTCTACATGTACATGAAGCTGCTCATGCTCAGTTACCTGCATCCTGTAGGTTAGAATTTCCCATGGGACTCAAACACATCCCACTACCTGGACCCCTCTCTGTACTGGACCTGAGATAAAACTGATCATTACTGTTTATTACTCCCATATGTTGGGCTGCTCACTCAGCCGCTCACCGTCTCCTCTGGATGTAAATCCTGTAGATTTTTCTGACATTAATTCCTACACTGTTTTAATAAGATGCTGTTTTTTTTGGGGTTTTTTTTGTTGCATGAATCATACTGAGGCTGGAGACCACTGCGGCATACAGTAAACGATAGAGAAGAGCTGTTTCTGTATATGGAGACAGAGAGAGAGGCAGCCTGAGGTAGAGTGCATGTTAGGTTAGTGTGGGTGGACGCAGGGGGAGATCCAGGGGAGGAAAAACACAACAGAAACAAAGAGGAGGAGGAGGAGGAGGAGGTAGACGACTGAACACCGAGAGGTTTGCTATTTGAGGAAAGAGGAGAGATGGAGGTACAGGGACGGAAAAAACAAGAAGGTGAGAGAGAAAAGTGAAACATCCAGTAAATGATGAACTGATCAGGATTCCTGGAACATACAGAGAACTGCAGGTTTTTACAGTTTCAGGGCCCTGAACGCCTCATCCTGTAAACACGAGACTGAAGTAACTACATACATCACTCAAATAACCTACTGTACTTAAATACAGCTTAAAGTACTTGTACTATACTGGAGTATTTCCAATTTGTACTGCTTCATATGTTGTGTTGTGATGTTGTGAAGTCACAGCCACACAGGTGTTTTCAGGTATGGCCTGATCGGATCAGGTTGAAGCCGTCCACAGCTCTGATTGGACTCATATGAGGTCACCTTGTTTTCCTGTGTCTCTTTGTCTTTTCTCTGTAGTTTAACACCATCAGTACTTCTAGGACTGATACTTTAAGTACATTTAGCTTGTGATACTTTGGTACTTTTACTTGTGACGGAGTGAGTCTGAGTGTTTCCATTCGGGACCATTTCCATCATGTTTTCCACACAGTCGTCCACTGGATGGACAGATAGATAAATATATGGATGGATGATTAATTATAGATACATAGATGGATGGTGGCAGATGGAAGAGTGATGGATGGATGGACAGACCAGTAGATGGATGGATGCTGGTACCTCTCTGACTGCAGTTCTGCACTGGCTGCATGGAGAGCTGTATGGACGGATGAGTAGATGGATGCAGAGTCCTCTCCTCTGCAGTCCTTCTCTGGTTGTGTAACGTCCTCTGGATCAGTGCTGAGCTGCAGGGTCGAGCTCTGCTCAATAATTGAGAGCTGCTCAGTGTCTCTATTGTTGGAGTGGAAATCTGCCAGCAGACTGATCTCACTGAAACCTGAGCCGCTGGAAATATGCACAGTTCCTGCTCTCCTGCCTGTATGTGGGAAAACGATTATTTAACTGAACAAAAGGGAGGAACAACGTCCTGATCGAGTGTGTCAGCGAACATGGAGGGAAGGCGAGGGACACGGGAGGACAGCTGCTCAGATACACAAGCAGAGACTTTAGACAATAAGATGACAATGTTCAAAACAACTATGAAGAAACACAGAGAGAGACGCAAAATGACTCTGTATCCATAGAGACACAAAGAGACATAAAAAAGATGCAGAATGACTCTGTATCTCATAATCCATCCATGCACTGGGTTCTGAACTCTTCATCTAGAAACACCGTCTCCTACAAATTATGTTTATAAAGTACTGATTTGTTTCAGGGAAAATGTCACAGCTGCATAGATCAGGTTCCACAGTGAAGCTTATTTAAGTTACTGAAGTACAAGTTACCAGGAGGCGGTGCTGGATGGATTTCATACCCGAGACTAAAGGTCACATCCTGAGTCCTGTGTGCAGGTTCAGGTGGTTTGGGTCAAATATCAGTGAAGTAAAGATGTTGAGTCTTTGTGTCTGAAGGTGGTTAGGACGCTTCCCGGGCCCCTTCCATTGGAGGCCTCCGGGTGAACCCAGAACACACTGGAGAGATTAGACACCTCATCTGGTCTGGGAACGCCTCAGGAGCTGGAAAACACTGCTGGAGAGAGGAATGTCAGGAATACTCCGTTTGACCTGCTTGACCCCACCTCGGATATACGTAAAAGAAAATAAATGTATGGACGGATGAGTCTTCAGTTCAGTATTAAACCAAGACAACCATCTTTCCTGAACCTCGACCAAGTCCTGTGAGCAACTAAACATTTTCATAATGTTTAGTCGGCTCCGGTGTTCATGTTCTCCTCAGGAAGAACTGGAATCACTTCGGAGACCCAGTGATTAATCGGTTAAGATAAGGAAAACTCAGGAACATTATCAGCAGATTAAGTGATGATGAAAATCATTATCTGCTGCTCTGTTTGGTGTGTCACACAACACGAGTAAAGTGGAAAATCGTTCAGCTCAGAGGTTTGGGCTGCGGCTGCTGCGTTGGCACAGGCTGCAAACACCCACTCACATTCTCCCACACACACACCGTGTCTCTGTCTCCCCCATGCAGACATACAGACATGTCTAAGCTAACAGCCCGGCTGTCTCCTCGAGTTTCATTTTCCATTGGAGCGTTCCAGCTCTTACCTGAGCCTGCACCAATCTATTCAGGCGGAGAGGAGGTGAGACGGGGGCAGTCGGGCCGAGCCGGGCCACGCGTCTTCCTCCAGCACAGGAACGCCAGACAGCCCGACACAGCTGAGAACGAGCAGTTGGCTCATTGTGCTGACACAGAGCTGTGAGCGCCAAGACCAGCGTCCATATGGGCCCACAGCATGAAGGACAGACAGCGTGAGCAGACCAGAACCAGCTGTATCTCTGGGTCTGCATCAGTACATCTCTGTGTGGACTCACTCTTATTTATCACATGTTGGAGACATTGATGCACATTTTAAATACTCCCTTTGAATCATGGATAAATTCACCTGACATTAAAATGAGCTTTAGGTGATTGGATTACAATCAGATGGAGCTTGACCACATGGAAGTCCAGCTGTAAACACAGCCACGACACACTGAGGACACGTTATGGTCCTGTTGGACAAAACCGCCTCCACCAGTGCTCAGGGACACATCGTGACCACATTGAACACAAGTGTGAATGCAGTTGCGTTGTTTAGCCACATACAACAACTACATGGATGGAAATACGTAATTACATGCAACTGTTCCAACCAAGGTAGCAGCTAGCAGCTTTTAGCATAGCAAGCAAACACAATAACACAACTTCATGGATGGCCACCATCTTTTTGTAACGTTGGCTGGACCACAACAGCGGGGCGAGTCCTATCATCTGGACTGTCCCTGACCGACTGACTGACTGACTGATGATATTTCCACCACTGTTCAGCTGAATTCCTCGTCACTGAGTTGAGTTTCTGGTGTGAAATGGTTTTATTAGGAGAATGTTTAAAACCTGGACCCTGTCAGCTATTTGCACTGACAAACAAGGACCCTTCAGCTGAGGTGGACCTCTGCTCAGGGGGCAGCGTGCTGGAAGGAGCTCCTCTCAGTCTGGTGTCCTGTTCCCTTCGAGCAGCAGATGAGGTTATAAAATATTCACATCTGTACTTTCTTGAGTGCACTACCTCTACTGTACAAACTGTCCACACGGGAGACGAGGCTGCTCTAACGAGATCAACCAGTGAGAACAATGAACTTCATTTAGATGCTTTTTAGCATCTTTTAGCTCCTAATTTTGGTTTTCTGCTTTATTTTCTATTTCAGCTCTTAAGATAATTGGACTGTGCTGCCTGCTCAGCAGTGTAGTGGTGTCTTGGTTTACAGTAGCTTCAGTGGACACTATACACTCATGAAAACAACTGTAATTACTTAAGTATTTCTATTCATGCTTCATGTTTTCACTTGACAACATTTCAGAGGGAAATATTGTACATTTTACTCCACTACATTTACATATATTTTCACATAGAGAACATATGATGTTTTTATATGATACGATGAAGTGCTGTGTTACTAAATGTGACACAACACTATAAAAAAAAATCTCTTTGTTTCTATGACTCCATTGCAGAAAAACTGTCCAGGGAAACAGATAGAGGGAGTTTTATATTGAAAAGGCTTTGGAGGATATTTACTGTATTTCATTAACTAGACTGTTTATATTACTGCTGAAGCAGAAAGTTCAAACTTCATGTGTGCACCTAACTATTGTGGAAAAATAGTTAACATGTATTTGAAAACTTGAATAAAATCAGTTTGTCCAAGCACATTACTCTTCAAAATAAAAGTCTAACACCGACCACACTGGTGGATGAGGGCTGAAGTCTGTAATCTAAGCAGGGACCCGTCGACTTCCTCCTGTCTGTCAGTCAGCTCTTCATCACCTGTCCAGGCATGTGATCTTCACGTGTCGGCTCCACAGGAACAACACTGTTTCCATCAGCCTGGTCTTTACGAGCCTCTCTCCCCACACACCTGTCCAGGGTCAGCCATGTAAGGAGGAGGACGAGCCAGTCTCCTCCTCCTCCTCCTCCTCCTCCTCCTCCTCCTCCTCCGGGTGGCCCAGTGGCCTGAAGATCTTTTTTACACTCACACCATGTTTTTAAATAAAGAAGAATATGTTGAGAAGAAAGCAGGGATCCTGTTCTCCTCCCTTTGGCTCGGACTGGTGCTGAACAATTAATCTAAACACGGCCAGGTGCAATATCCAACTCACAAGAGCTGCAATTTTTTTTTTTTCTGTGAAAATCAAAAGCAAAAATAACCATTTCAACAGATATTGTGGCTCAAATCACAATATCTGCCTAAATTATTGCAATATGATTATTATTTTTATTTCTGCTTGGAGAGAGTCTTAAATATATTGTGACATCTGACATAAAAATAATAATTAAAAAAGTTTTTTCTTTCATTATTCATGTTCAGTTGGTCCCCGTCATCCTGCCCTGCAGATTCCCGCCTCCACCTGAGTAATCAACCCCTATAAATATGGACGACAGAAAACAAGATGGCGGCTTACCACTGGAGAACAGGCCCGGTCCGTCCTGCTGTGTGTCCGCCCTTCCTCCGGCTCCGTGTTCGGTCCACGGTCGGTAAACACCCGGTGCTTCCTTCTTCAGCCCCGAACAACCCGGAACTCAGCAGGGAAACGTCCCCCTTCAGGCCGAAGACTCACCTGTCCGGTGCCGCAGGTAACTCCGACACCGTCCCAGGTTTTGTGTTTACTTTTAGTCAAAGATGGACTTTTAGTTTCGTCGGGAAGAGGATTCACTCGGTGATTTACTGAAGTAACAAGAGATCTTCAACCGAACCGAGACCAAAGATCCGATGTTGTTTAGCTTGAGAAGAGGGCTCACTCCAAGGCTAATTTAAGAACCGGAACCGAACATAGTTCATTTTTGTTGGTTGTTGATAAATCCCTGTTTCTTTATGTTGGTGAATTTTATTTCTCTTGTTGAGTGTTGGAAGTGAAAGCTGCTTTTCGTTGAAAGGCCTTGTGTGTGTGTGACATGATGATTGCTTGGTTATTGGCTGCAGACTGGAGTGGGTTCATGCACCGGTTCAAGTATCCAGGTGAAATTATTATTGTTGGAGGCCATAAGGAAAGAAAACGTTCGCAGTGGGACTCTTTTTGGTTGCACAGGGCTGATGCAATGCCCATTTCCCAGCATGCAATGCAGGACAACATGTCCCATTTGGCCTTTAGAGATATTGGCAATATCTCTCTCTCCATACATGTCACTGGTTTGAGCCCAGTTTCCTCCTCTTTAAAAGGTTATGTGAGCAGAGTCACCTCAGCCGTCGGTCTTTGGGTTAGCAGCCCTCCCCTCCCCCTCCCTGTTCTCACATTAGATTAGTGCAGCTGAGAGGGGATTTGGGATGCTACATTTCGTTAAGGCGACCCATTGACAGCCATCACGCTCATCACCAGCGGTAATGTAAAAATGTGTCATATGCGTTGCTATTTTAGGGCCACACCAGACAAATATTTATCCACAGCATAAGTGCGTAGTATGAAATGGGAGCAACGCTGACGACATGACGACACTGTAATGTAGGAACAGAAGTACAGTACGTACAGCACATCAGGCGGAGAGGGGCTTTAAGAGCCGTCCTGTGAAGCTTCCTGCACATAAAGTTTCAAATGACTCATAAAATCGCTAAATGTCACAATGTCAATTAGCCAACGCTGGGTTTTGACATCAACCTGATTTTCATTTCCAACCAAAATGTAACATCTGTATAACATCTGTCTGACATTACATTGCCGCCCGTTGTCAGCTGGGTTACAACTATATTGTAATGTGTTGTAACAGGCTTCATCCAGACTCAGTCAAGACCGTAGAGACGGGCAGCACTGATCAGTAATCACCATTTTCTAATCAGTGGACTATGTCTGTAAACTCATCTCTCCGTTAATCAACCACAGCCTCCATGTGCCGTTCGGCGGCATCAGGCCACCTCACCTCCGTGTAAGTGTCTGGTTCTACACCCCAGGAGGGATGCAGTGTGTTGATACCAAACAAAGCTCTGTAAAGCAGGCCTGTAAATGATGGATGATACAGAGCTGCAGTCAACACACGGAGAGAGGAGCAGACGCTCAAACTCTTGAGTTACAAGGTGCAAAGTGCAAAATCCGACAGCTGATTTAGTCACCGGAGACTGTGTGTGTGTGTGTGTCACTCTACAGTCAAAGTAAGCAGAATAACAAACCTAAGAGCCACTTACCGGGCCGGGCAGGAAGACAGCAACCACACAGAGTTCAGACAGGCATGAATACGAGATGCACAGTTTATATAAGCATTTAAATCCAACAGAAAGCTAAAGAGTGACTGTTGGTAACCTTCAGAAAACTATCAGAGCTGTTACGTTGCAAAGGCACTGAGCATTTCAATCCCAGTGAAATGACATGAATGTGCCATTGACCTCCACACTTGTGTGTACATGTGTGTCCAGCAGGGGGCACCTCAGGGCCAAATGATCCCTGCCTGACACCAGAAGATCCACATCAATAAAACTCCTCATGTGGAGACTATATTGTTTATGATGAAAGGACCGTGATTGTGACTGTTTGTGCTCATAACTTCTCCTCCCTCACAGTTGTGGCTCTGGTCCTGGTGAGGCTGTAATGAACTCTGGAGCCTCTAGGGGACACTGGCAGAACTGCAGGCTCATATTGTCTCCATGTGTTAAAGAGAAGCGTCATGTGATGGTAAATGGTTGGATGTCCTCCGTTCAGCAGGTTGCAGATTGTCCCCGGACATGAACGTGGGGGCAGGTTTTTGTGAGGTGCAGTTAAACTCACCGTGCAGTAAATAAAAGTTATTTCTGTCAAAACCAGCTTGAATAAAAGGTGAAGTCAGAGTGCTGGTAATTCAAGAACACTGCTGCTGCTGCTGTTGATGCCTGAAGCTGTGTCTCTCTTGTAAAGACCACGTTATGAAAACTTTATTTAAGGTGCGCTCAGATGCATGAGTGTGCGCCTCTTCCTCTGGGCGGCCGGCCTTTGCATCATTTACATAACCCTGCCCCTTACCCTTTGTTTTTTTTCACCTCTGTCTCTGGTTTGTTTTCTTTGCTTTCGTCACACGCAGGCTCACTGCCCTGCAGCGAGGCCTTCCACAGGACGGGACGACGTGTCTTTAATACACACTGACAGCGGATACTGGCTTTCTGCTTGTGTAAGTGCACATACTGTAAGGATTTGACTGCCTTTTAAGGCTGGAGACAGAACTCTAAAAATAGGAGCTGTGAATAATACGTCAAAACAATAGTCTTCAGGACAAAAGGACGGTTTGGAGGATCGTCTTTGGAGGACAGAAGAGCTGAATGGGCTGGTGTCAGCTTAATGTCAGTCAGTGAGGAGGGACCAGAGGACAGAGACGGTCTTCGGCTGAGGAAGGTCGTCCTGCAGAGACGAACTCGTCAAAGTGCTGCTTCACTTTTATCAACATGAGAACGGGAGAAATGATCCTGAGTAAAACAAGACGTACTGACGAAGTGACTCTGTAGCCCAGAAGAAAAAAAAAAAATCTTAAATTAGTGATTCAGAGTTTGGTTATTTTACAACCGTAGATTCCCCTGAAAGATATCTGATCAACCAACCAGCCACTCGATCGGTTCAGTGACACTGTCCTAAAAAATGAGGTCACAGGTCGTCTGTCAGCAGGTCACTATGACCCATAGTTAGGTTCTGTTGCTAGGCGACATCTAGTGGTCATAGTAACGATGACAGGAGCAAAGGGAAAAGTGCGGTGACGTAGTTTATAGAGCGACAGAGTCCACGTCAGGAGGAGGTTGGGGTGGATGGATGAATATGACCCAGGAGAGCGGTGTTCGATTCCCATGTGACAGGAGCAGATTGTGTTGTTGCTATTATCCATGACCGTTCGTTGTTATTATTGTAACCATGACAACCATGGTCCGGTTCGTCTGCTGCCGAAGAGGAGACACTGCTATGGGTCGTATCAGAGGGTTGATGGTTGGTGGAGGAGTTGTTGTGTCATTGGGAACCTTTACTAGAATATCCAACCTTCACTCATGATATAAAAACTTTTCAATGATTGGTGCAGAGAAGAAAGTGAATTAAACTAAGACTTTAAATCCCCGTCTGTATCAGTGAGTGTTAATGAGCTGATATTCTGTTTCCCATATGAAAAGGTGTAGAATTTAAGGAGGTCTGACATTTACTCAATTAACTGAACAAAGAATTCATTTAAACTAATTTTGATAATTAATTGTTTTTAAGTAAATTTCTGAGCATAAATTACAAAAGTTAGACTGAACTATGTGGACATTTTTCACTCATCTCTGATATTTTATAGACAAAATGATTAAAGCTTATGTGTCTTTATTTATATGTGCAAAACACACATCAGTAGTTGGTCTGTCCTACGTTTGCCCCAGTCTGATGCAAACACAACCAAACCACAACAAACTCATTTATCATGTGCAGTCTTTCTCTGAACTTCAGTCACTGCTGGTGGTTTCTGCAGCCAGCAGCCTGTTCTCAGCTTGTGGGAGTTTTGTCATCAGGTTTTCTGGGTCACTGCTGACTCCCAGGCTGTGGATCAGTAATGGCAGGTTGTGGACTCACCAAACCCCTGTGTAGGGACTGCAGGATTTTAACTACAGAGCCACGGGATGAAGGTCTGCATCAGCTCAGTCTGCTGTGCAGCTAATAGGAAACATGACTGAAGCTCAGAATGTCCCATCAAAACACAGCTTATGTCCCCGCAACAGTGACACTCAGCCAGTGTAAAACCTTTCATATAAACATCTGTAACACCACTAACGCACCAAATGAAGACATTTCTGCGTGTCCTCGAGATAATATATGATGTGCCTGGGAAAGACTGACCTACAACAGCGTAGGAGTCTGTGTGTTGTACAGTCACATAACAATCAGTTCAATTAGCCGCTGGCGTTGACACATTAGACTCTTCCAATTAAGACACAAGATTTTATGAGACTTATTACGAATTAAGACACTGTGTCCTTCATGTACAGCCAGTGAAAAAAGAAATCATGAGCTCTTAAACTCATACATAAACTATTGAACATAAAGGTTCCTGTCACAGTTTCTTATATTACTGGATTATTATTATTATTATAACTGATGAAGCACTCAGAGCAAGAGTAAACATACTGAACACACAAAATGCTTCACTCATAACAGCAAACTGTGGTTAGCATAAACATCACTGAGGCACCTTCACTCAAGAGAACCTCAGAAACGTCTCCTTTCTTCTACTGAGGCCTTGATATCGACACCAGAAAGTCTCCAGCTCCACCTTGTGGCTCCTCTTCATCACTACAGCTTCTCCATTGAGAAAGACACTATGGAATACACATCCCCATATCCAATACACAATCCATCACATTCACCGTGGGAGGGATGCTGCGTTCACATGGAGACAAGCCTTGGCAACAGGCAAATACTACTGTGTGTCACCATGGTAACCTGTGAACTAGTGAGAGGCAAGAGAGGAGGAGATGTCAGAAACTGAGGGAGGAAGATGAACGCTGAAGCATGAGGGATAAGAGGCAGGAAATAACAGAGGTGATGAGATATAATGACGTGACGGGAGAGAGGTTTGTGTCGGTTGATAGATGATAACACAATAACACAACAAGACACCAGCGTGTCTGTAAAAATAAGGCCAAGAAAACCTCCAGGCCACATTTGGTGCTACTACTGTTTCACTTAAATCACTGTGTTTCTTTCTCTCTCTCCGTTTTTTTTTTTTTTTTTTTTTGTTTGGACTGAGTCACGCCGCTGATGTGTGACCTGTTTAATGAAAGATAAAGTAGGACAGTCTTTTCCTGCTGGCGCTTCTCAAACAAACTCAGCTCCCTCCCACAACGCCGGTAAATAACAAACAAATGGAGCAGGAGAGGCAGAGCCGGCTCCACGAACAGCTGACCTCTGCAGACACCAACACAACAGCCGTCAATACAGTCGACCTGCAAACTGTGTGTTTTAAAGCAGCAACATGAAAATCTCAAATGTTCCAACCCTGTAACAACACGGAGGTCAAATGAAGCCTTCTCAGAGCACTTTCTATTTTAATGATAACGACTGAACATTCAGGACTGAACTGAAACAGAGGAAGCTCTTTTTTTTTTTTTCTTTGGACAGAGGAGAGATCACTTGTTGATTCACCATCTGTCTCTTGACTCTTTCATTTTAATTCTTCCTGTTTCTAACCAGCTATCCAAGTTGATTCTCCAGTTTTTGCCATGGATGTGATCTTTTAGCGCACAATCTGGCTGAGATGGCAAAGTTAGGGTTAGCTGTGAAAGGAATCTTTAAATTTTAATGAGATATTTTTGTTTTAATACAAAACATAATTCATATTTTTATTTTTATAATGATATCTTCTCACCAAAATTGTACTGTTTGGTAAATGATTTATCGGCCTACTTGCAATACCTTCATGGCCCACCAGTGGGCCCCAGCCCGCAGGTTGGGAACCACTGTTTCAAAGCTTTTCACATTATTCAGTGTGAAATTAAACTGTGGACAAAGACTGGACAATATAAAACCTTTAAAAGCCCAAACTGTAAAGTTTCACTATGAATATTAGACATAGATGTGAACATATGTCTAATATTCATGGTGAAACATGGTGGATTGAAGAGTTTCAGTTTCTGTAGATGAACAATTATTTCATTAGATAAATATTTTATTAATAGCTAACACAAGTCTGGTATCAGCACAGAACTTCCCAAAGGCCAAGTTAACTCTATATGATTTAGGTCATTATAATTTTATTAATTGGAGATTTGTCAGAAATTCATTTTCATTAATGCATCTTACATTTAATAATCAATTTAATAATCAGTTAAAACTTGACTAATCAACAGTCAGAAACTGTGGAGTTTACGATACACTCACATTGAAGCTGGTGCCTGTGAATCATGACTTTTTTTTTTTTAAATAACCAAATTGTTGCTAATTGATTTTTTTTGTCAGTTGACTAATTCATTAATCAACTAATCCTGGTATAAAGTGATATAATCTGAGGGACCAACAATTGTGAAATCCCAGGAAGGCTGTGAGTTTATGCAGATTGGAAGGTTTGATGTGAAGTGACGGTCAAGTTCCCTGAAGTTTCACAGATGCTGCTTAATGTGAAAAAGGCTCAGAAATTATATAATGACCTCTGAATGCAGGCTGCCGGCACAGTAAGGAGCATAGTAGGGCAAACCTGTGTGTGTGTGTGTGTGTGTGTTTTAATGTGTGTGTGTGTGTGTGTGCGTTCTGGTTGGGAATTCAATGTGCGGGACGATGTTCTCTCATGCTGAAAAAATCTGTCCTTCCTTTTCTTGTTTCTCTCCTGGGGTGTGTGTTTACATATATCTGCGTGCGTGCGTGTGTGTGTGTGTTGCAGCTCTCTGTGGGCAATGAAGGCATCTGGTTCAGTCTAAACAGACGCTGCAGTGTCATGTTCATAGTTGCAAATCTGCCTGTTCAGATTTTCAGGAACAGTAAAACTCTAATAATAATTTTTATATTAAAGCATCAAATTACTGTGAAATGTTAAAGCCTCTTTTAGCTCCTTGTTTCTGTACATACATACATACATGAGATCATTCAGCTTTAAAGCTCCACCCAGTCTAAAGGTAGATGTCCATGTGTTTGTGATTATAAAGCAGGTCTAGGTTCTATATTAATACTGTGAAAGTATCAAAGCCTCAGTCCACAGAGAAATGCACACAGCCTGTATTCAGACACTGAGCCTTAAAACCAGCCGTCAGGACTTCTGCAACTTTGTGATGTCACAACAAAGCAGTCACCACCCCCACGCCCCAAGCCCCGCCCACCTGGACCCACCATCCAACCTTGCAGGATTTGGTTTCTCTGAGTGTTTACCTGAAATCTGCGATATCTTCATTGGCTCACTCAGATAACGGCCAGCCAATCAGAAGAGAGGCTCAGATCCTCTCTTCTGATTGGCTGACTGACCTGTTGTTACTTGAGCTGCAGAGAAAAGCCTGAGAGAGGAGATGTAAAACTACACTGATATATCTTCTGATGGAGATCAACACTTTAAATAAAACCCAGGAGAAGTTAAAATATGGGACCTGACTGCTTTGTTGTGACATCACAAAGTTCCAGAAGTCCTGACGGCTGGTTTTAAGGCTCAGTGTCTGAATACAGGCTGTGTGCATTTCTCTGTGGACTGAGGCTTTGATACTTTCACAGTATTAATATAGAACCTAGACCTGCTTTATAATCACAAACACATGGAGATCTGCCTTTAGACTGTGTGGAGCTTTAACATTGTTGACTGAATTCATCTTGTGGCTGGTGGTGCCACATATATTCTTTTCTCTGGCCACCACTGCTGCTGCAAGTGAATTTCTCTACCTTCAATATTGATAGCACCAACTACAGGCTGGTCTGTGTCATTTCTTCGTGCCTTACACTTTATCTCTACATACATGTGCACATAGACTGAATATGTAAGTGCATATATATCTGTGGATGCGCCGCCTGTACAGACATTTATATGACACATGTGATGTGTGTGAGAAAGAGGGAGCAGAAGACTCTTAATACCTCACTTTTCCTAATGCTTTTCACTCTTAATACCCTCGTCTGAGAGAGGGAGAGCGAGGGAGGACGTGCGACATACACTCGCAGTGAGAGAGAAGGAGAGAGAGAGAGGGGGATCTGTCTGGGGATTTGGACAGCTGTCAATTAAAATCCCTCGACACAATCCACCTCTCCTCCTCCTCCCCCATCACACCGACCCACATCCCTCTGCTCAACGGCACTCCTGACACCACATATCACTGATGACTCCGCTCTTACCCTGTACCCCACCCCCCCACCCCACCCTCCTGCACCCCCCATGACATGCATGTATGTTTTAATGTGTGTGTGTGTGTGTGTGTGTTGCAGGCTGAGGCTGTTGTTATTATTTCTCAGAGGCTGTAATCCCCTCTCTCCCCCCCTACAGCCTTTGTTGAGTTATTGTAGCTTTGGTTGTGCATGACCGTGTGTGTGCGCGCGCGCGCGTGTGCGTTGTTAATATCCTCTGTAGGCTGCTGTGAACAAGCAGAGATTTTCTTTTTGTATCTGGTGATCTGGGCTCCAGAGGGCTTTTGAACAAATGCAGGGACACTGAGGTGGGTAGGATGGAGGAGGGGAAGCCCTACCCGGGCGTGTGTGTGTGTGTGTTGGGGGGGCACTCAGGCTGCATGTTCAAGCTGGAGGTGTGATTCGTGACCAGTGGAGGCTGATGATTGGCCCACAGTTCCTCCAGTAGCAGTTATTTTCCAGTTCAGTGCTCATTCACTGCACACACACACACACACACACACACACACACACACACACACACACACACGTATGCACGTCTATGCTTGTGAGGACTCTCATTGCCATAATACACTCCCTGGTGGCTAACCTTAACCCAAACCTAAATCTACAACCTTGACGTGTTCACCAACGGACAAAATCATGTTTGGTCTCCTGCAGAAAACGTTTGTGGTTTGAAACACATGTTCGTGTTTGTGTTGAAACAGTTTCAGAGACATGTTGGTTTAACTTTGTGGTCATTTTGGAGGTTGTATTTTGTGGGGCTGAGTTAAGATGCACCCTTACTGATCCCCTGTAGACGAAATTCAGATTAACACAGCAGCACAAAGGGCAAAATATAATGAGAAATAAAATAAGAATCAGAAACAGAATCTAAGATAAAATAGAAATTCCGTGTTAAATTACAGACTAAAGTGCTCCTCAAAAATACAGAAATGTGAGACAAGATGGTTCAAATCATTCAACTGAGATAACAAGATGATACGAGATGAGACGACAACATAAAATAAAATGTCTGCTGAGCATCAGAGAGCATAAGTATGAGATAAGACGCCACACGAGACGAGATGAGACGAGATGAGATGAGACGAGATGAGGCAACCTAAGATGACATGACGCAATGAAATTTGTCTCAGAGAGATGAGATGACACGACATGATGTAACATGATGTGACGACATGAAGACATGAAACAACCTGACATGAGACAATGACACAAAATAAAATGTCCTTTTAGGTATAAATAAGACATGAAACAACACAACACGACAAAAATGAAGATAAAGGAACATAAATAAGACATGAGATGTCACTGTGTATCATAATGTTGTCGCAGGTGCTTGAAAAAGTTCTATACAAATAAAGTTATTGTTGTTAATTGGTCAAAGAAATTAATAATCAACATGTTACAAACTAGTAAACTTACAGTGGACCTGGGCTCTCAGGACCTCCTGAGCTCTGGACCCTAAAAATCTGAAACAATATCTTTGTTTCTTGTGTGAATTGACCCTTTAACCCACAAACAGACCAACAAAAATGTCCCCACTGGAAAGGTTTACAACCAAACTGGTCCTCACAAGGACAGAAACATGAGCGTACACACAAACACACACTCATATGGTGAAGAGGAGGAGGGAGACAGAGAGGAGCCCATTTTAAACCGCTGCCATCTTGACACTGACGGCCACTTCTCATGTGAGCGCGCTCAGATCGCTCCCCCTGCACAGTGACGGCCGGAGACGCCTCCTCTGTGAGAGTCAGGACGACAGGCGAGGAAACGATGTGACGACATGTTGACTGATGTCAGGAGGACGTGTGTGGCTCAGGACCTGAAGAGGTTTCCCTTCTCAGCTGCTGAGTGTCAATCCTAACGAGCTGCAGCATCAGATTGTGTAAATGTTTCTCTTGTTTGGGCTGAGGCTGAACTCGGCCTCCTCCTACACATCAGCATCTGTTCCAACGCTCGCTGGCAAATCTCACCAATCACCAATCATACTTAAAAAAGTCCTCTCCCTAGCAACATCGCCTCGACCTCATCAAAATACACGGATCGTGTTTTAAATCCCTCCCCGGCTATATTTCACAGCACTGATTTACAAATCCATTTAGCAGCATCTGCAGCCTTTTCTGCACATAATCTGTGTGCATGTTTTAAGCTGCGAGAGGAAACTGTGACTTTAAATGACTGGCACGCATGACGTGGTGTCCTTGATTTTCCTGCTTGCACATGTCCTCTCTGTGTGTTATTATGCAGGCATCTGCTGTCAAGACTTCTTAAACTCATCGCAGCGTTCCTCCCCGCTCGCCCCTCCACGCCACTCTCTCCATGCAGCCGCCCTGAGCCCAAAAACACACACACACACATATTTAACACACAGACGAGTGCATGCAGAGTCAAACACAGTGAGGAGGACACACAGTGTGAAACATGCGCACACACACACACACACACACACACACAGATATGATGATGGTGATGATGAGGAAGATGATGATGATGGGAGGTTGGTGAAGCTCCCTCGGGGGATGCAGAGTCTGACTCAGGCCTACTGTTAGCCTCGCAGCTCTGCTCGTCTCCGCACCAAACCTGACGTTTGGCTGCTACTGTACCGCAGAGTCGCTCTGAGCTCGTCTGTCGAGGCCGACAGGTGAAACCAACAGGTCGGGTCCGTTAAAGCCGTCAGTTCAGTGTCTGGGAAATACCTCATCCTCCTCCTCTTTTCTTAGATGTTCACATTGATCCTACATACAGGTCTGTTTGGTGAATATGAAGCTAGCTTAGCATAGTTTAGCTTAGCACATCTTAAGCTCACTGACCAACATGTTAGCTCTTCTTTGTTTGTCCCAGATTTTAACTTCTCCTGTGTTTTATTTAAAGTGTTGATCTCCATCAGAAGATATATCTGTGGTTTTAAGAACCAAAAACCATCTCAGTGTAGTTTTACATCTCCTCTCTCAGGCTTCTCTCTGGAGCTCTAGTAACAACAGGTCAGTCAGCCAATCAGAGGAGAGGATCTGAACCTCTCTTCTGATTGGCTGACTGTTTTCTGAGTGATCCAATAAAAATATAGCGGATTTCAGGTAAACACTCAGAGAAACCAAATCCTGCAAGGTTGGATGGTGGGTCCAGGTGGGCGAGACTTGGGGCGTGGCTGAGAGCAGTGACTGCTTTGTTGTGACATCACAAAGTTCCAGAAGTCCTGACGGCTGGTTTTAAGGCTCAGTGTCTGAATACAGGCTGTGTGCATTTCTCTGTGGACTGAGGCTTTGATACTTTCACAGTATTAATATAGAACCTAGACCTGCTTTATAATCACAAACACATGGACATCTGCCTTTAGACAGTGTGGAGCTTTAACATTCAGCAAATTATACTGTTATAATGTTTTGATCTGTATTTACTCAGCCTGTATCCACCTCTTAAAAACTGCTGAACAACATATTTCTTCAATAAACCAACCAAAGGAAACAGGAGATGAACTGTTTGACAAGAGAGATACAACAACAGCAGCAAGTAAGAGACACAGAGCATATGAAGTGGGAGGGCATCGCAGATTTTCTCATGCTCATGCTCGCTGTATGTTTCCCTGTGTGCTCTGACCTTCAGTGTGAGGTGAGCTGCAGCAGTGATGTACAGCTGCTTGGAAAACACTTTAGAAAAGCCTGTTGTTATCAGCAGCAGCAGCAGCAGCGGCTCTGAACTGTGCCTCTGTAATTAGAGAGCTAATTTGCGAGCTGCAGTTGTTATGGATGCTGGTTGTTACGGCTACCTGTTGTTATGGTTACCGTTTCCCTCTGTTACTGGCAACAAGACCTCGAGTACCACAGAGTGGGACTCAGCTCAGCTCTCCATCTCCCACACACACACACACACACACACACACACGCTTTGGAGACTTTATATGAACTAAGCCTTAACTACATTCATATACGAGCCTCACTGTGGTGGCAGCGTCTCTCCGTCTCTGGCTGGATTCTGATCAGAGAAAATGTTTTGTTGTGTTTTTGGATGAATGAAGCGACACATTTATTAACAGCAGCGGAGTCACCAGGAGCCGGTCTGTGAATTAACTCATGATGACAGAGGAGGAGCGCACTCAGTCATAAGAGATCGTTTTATTCATAAAATACACGGTTTCTGTGTCACAGTCCTGCAGTGTAGCTGCCTCACGCAGGTGATTCGTGTTGCACCTGGCAAACCGACCAATGAGCTTCCACAGAAAAATGTGGAGTCTGTCCAATAGATCCATCACCGATCCTGTCACACATCAGATGTCAGTAGGCGTTCAAACAATTACCAGATCCCACATTAAACAGTTAAACAGTTAAAACAGTGTCTCTATTGCTTTGAAATGAATATTAGAGTAAACCTGGATCCAGAAGCAACAGATAGATAACTGGACTGGACTGTGTTCTACACTCAACCATGAAGACTGAGTTACTGTATATGCACAAGCTGAAGGGGGGTCCCTCTGCTGAGCCATGTTGTTGTTCATAATACTGATTGTTGAATGAGATATTGTTCCTTCATGTGGAGCTGTGTTGCTTTAGACAGAACCCAGGTCAACACTGATGAAGCTGGGGTGTCCACAGGTTCTTTCATGGCTTTAATCAGTCAGATTTCATTGGAAATCAGTGGTGGAACTTTGTATTTTCACTGACGACTATTTAACCTGTTTGTCATTAATTGCACATGAGATCAAATACCCTGCACTTCAACTTAAAAACAATGCACTTATTGTAAGTTGGTACAAATTAGGGTCTGAGGACGTCTTCCTCCTCTACCATGTTTCCTTTACAGGCCTCTGGCTCAAGAACAAATATCTGTGTGAAACGCATGATGTGATCACAATACTTGGATTCAGCACCATGCATAATGTGCACACACATACATACACACACGATGTGACAAATAATCTGCACATCTTAGAGCCCTCTGCTCTTTTCTCGTGTCCTCTCGTATCCTCCTCCCTGATTTCTCTCACAGCAGGAAGCTACAGGCTCACGTTTATCAAGCCGCCGTCGTCCACACGACAAATATTATAAAGTTTATTGTAAAAACATCCTAATGGCTGTATCCAGTGCGTGAAATCGCAACGTTGCCAGTGGCCAGTCACACAGTGAGATGGATGTTGGCGAGTTATTATTCATGGCTGCAGTAGTCTGAGGACAGTGCACTAATCCAGGGGCGGGGAGATGCACATAGTTCTTATCATGATGAGGCTGGGGCATTAGATAAGGAAAAGGATAAATATAGTGCTCGTGCTTTGTTTTCCTAATCCACCCACAGGGCTAAGAAACTAACCTTTTAAATAGGTCACCTTCTCTGCTTTTAGAAACCAACACACTCAGGCTCTCAGTGTCCACTGGCTGTGTGTGTGTGTGTGTGTGTGTGTGTGTGTGTGTGTGTGTGTGTATTTTTCTTACCTATCTGAGACCTTTTCCAGTATAAACACCGACCTTGTTGGGACCAGTGGGGACTTAAGTCTGGTGCTAAAAGTGTCATTTATGAGTTCCTGGTTCAGGTTTACATTAGTCTGTCTACAATGAATGGAAGTCAGTGCAAGGTCCAACAAAGATGGCTGCAAAAAACCTGTGTGTGTGTGTGTGACTTACCAGATATATTTCATGTTAAAGGTCCAATATAGTATATAGTGACTTTGTCGCTCTATAAACTACGTCACCGCACTTTTCCCTTTGCTCCTGTCATCGTTACTACGACCACTAGATGTCGTCTAGCAACAAAACCTAACGATGGGTCATAGTAACCTGCTGACGGATGACCTATGACCTCATTTTTTAGAAGGGGACAGTCTTAATAAACTACACTGACAGTCAAGAGGACTGTAGGTTTGTAGCTAAGCTAACAAGGAAGGTAATATTACCCAGCATTATTTATCCAACTGAATAAATCCACTGTGGGAGTAAACTTGTGTTGTTGGGTCTTTGTGGCTATAAAACCTTCACATGGACAAATAACATGATACAGAGCAAACGAGACAGTGAACTGTGGCTACAGCTGCTGATGCTAAGCTAACACGCTAACACGCCTTTAAAACACATTATTTATATTTTACCAGAATTTCTAAATGATAAAGATAATAAACTGTATTTTTTTTCTCTTATTGTTTGATAAGCATTGGTGAAAATGCAAAGAGCAGTGTCAGAGAGTTCATGTGGAGTGGAGCAGGACAGGGTTAGGGAGTGAGAGTAGTCATGGATCGTCTTTATAGCACAGAGAAACACAAGTTTATAATGTGTAGTTGTAAAGAAAGACTCTGTCCATCTTCTTCAACGCCAGCAGGACGGGTAACCATCCAGTTCAACAGCAGAGAGCAGAGTGTGGCCCCGGGGCCCAACCCTCCATCCGCAGAGAAGAAGAGCACTCGGACACAAAGACAACAAAAAGGGCCCAAGTGAAAGAGAAGAGGCCATGGATGTCATCATGTGGAAAGCAGGTCTTTGTGCTCGGACAGTAAGGAGATGGATCTGTGTGCATTAAAGGACGTCGGTTTGAAAACGTAGCAGCGACCGGCCGTGTGCACAAAACTGCAAAACACAGAAGAGTCAGCGTTACATAAGACTCAAGGACAATATCAAATCATTTTGGGACTAAAAAGCTGCTGTCTCACCATGAGTTCTGGAGCTTTTGATCATATCACATGATCATCCTCAGCAGGTGTTTGCAATTCTCAGCTCTTCATGTTGATTTAAAATGTAAAATTCTCGCAATATCGCAAAAAGGTTTTTACAGTTAAGATAAAAGCAGATGTTTCATGTCTGTGCTTTTCACGTGTCTGGAGAGTTTGAACTTTTAATACGCTGAATTAGTTTCTTCACAAATGTAATTAAATTAGTTGAGTAGTAATCTCACAGATCTGTTTCATTATCTATATTAATACTGTGAAAGTATCAAAGCCTCAGTCCACAGAGAAATGCACACAGCCTGTATTCAGAAACTGAGCCTTAAAACCAGCCGTCAGGACTTCTGGAACTTTGTGATGTCACAACAAAGCAGTCACCGCCCCAAGCCCCGCCCACCTGGACCCACCATCCAACCCTGCAGGATTTGGTTTCTCTGAGTGTTTACCTGAAATCTGCTGTATTTTTATTGACTCACTCAAAAATAAATAAAACACAGAAGAAGAGTAAAATATGAACCTTTAATGAGAAAAGATCAGTTGATTCCACTAAATTCCTATTTGATGTTTTACACTGAACATGGAAGAAAGGAAAGAAAAAAAATCAGGTGACACATAATTCAATCGAAGTAAAGAGAAAAATAAAGACGTTTCGTTTTTCTTCTTGAAATATTATGATATAATATTACTGTGTTTCTCTCTTTTGTCTCTTATTATAAAATGGTCAAAAGAGAACATGTGACCATTCAGTTGACAGAGTGACAGCATGCGGCCACTTCCACAGTGATAGGCTCCGCCCCCAGAGAGAGAGAGAGAGAGAGAGAGAGAGAGAGAGAGAGGTCTCCTCCTTCTCCTCTGCTTTTAATATTTACTTCCTCCAGAGCAGCGCTGGGTTTAAGCCTTAACAACCCCGACACACATGCAGTGATGTAAAGAGGAGCCGCGGCCCGGATCCACCGCTCGGCTCCATCTGCTGCACATTATTTCAACTTTTTATTTCCTCAAAATATCGGAGAGGATGTTCTTCCCCCCGCAGCTCAACAAGTCTCTTTTATTTTTCACACATTAACTGTTGATGGCTGCGGAATGGAGATAGCCTTGGTGAGTTTTGAGAACGGCGGCGCCAAAGGGAGCGGTGGTGGTGGTGGAGGAGGTGGAGGTGGAGGTGGAGGCAACAATGCCGAGGAGAGCTGCCGGAACGCGCTGGATGTCCCTCAGTCGGGCTTCGTTCAAACTGGCCTCGGAGAGGACTACAGCAAGGAGCTGAACACCCGGGGGAGTCCCCAGCAGCGGCCGCGGCAGAGCTCCTGGAGAATCAACGACATGAACAACACGCTCAGCTGCAGCGAGAACGCCATGGATGCGCTTTTACGCGCGGACCACAGTCCCCATCTGTTCGACGAGGACCTGCTGGACATGGACATGGACACGGAGAGCAACGAGAGGGTGCTCATCAACATAGCCGGGCTCCGGTACGAGACCCAGCTGGGCACCCTGAACCAGTTCCCCGATACTTTACTGGGAGACCCAGCCAAGAGGATAAAATACTTCGACCCGCTCCGGAACGAGTACTTTTTCGACCGCAACAGACCGAGTTTTGACGGGATTTTGTATTTTTATCAGTCAGGAGGGAAGATCCGGAGACCTGTCAACGTGTCCATCGATGTGTTCGCGGATGAGATCAGGTTTTATCAGCTGGGGGAGGAGGCCATGGAGAGGTTTCGTGAGGATGAGGGCTTTATAAAGGAGGAGGAGAAGCCGCTGCCTCAGAACGAGTTCCAGAAGCAGGTCTGGCTCATATTTGAGTACCCGGAGAGCTCCAGCCCGGCCCGGGGCATCGCCATCGTGTCTGTGATCGTCATCACCATATCCATCATCACCTTCTGCCTGGAGACGCTGCCGGAGTTCCGGGATGAGAGGGAGCTGCCGGTCACCAGCCGGCTGGACAACAGCACCGCGGCCCGGCCGTCCCTCACCTTCACCGACCCCTTCTTCATCATCGAGACCACCTGCGTCATCTGGTTCACCTTCGAGCTCATCGTGCGCTTCTTCGCCTGCCCCAGCAAGTCCGAGTTCTCCAAGACCATCATGAACATCATCGACATCATGTCCATCATGCCTTACTTCATCACAGTGGGCACCGAGCTGGCGGAGCAGCAGGGCCAGGAGCACCAGAACGGGCAGCAGGCCATGTCCCTGGCCATCCTCAGGGTCATCCGCCTGGTCCGGGTCTTCCGGATCTTCAAGCTGTCCAGACACTCCAAGGGGCTGCAGATCCTGGGCCAGACCCTGAAGGCCAGCATGCGGGAGCTGGGCCTCCTCATCTTCTTCCTCTTCATCGGGGTCATCCTCTTCTCCAGCGCCGTGTACTTCGCGGAGGCGGACGAGCCGGAGTCTCACTTCTCCAGCATCCCGGACGCCTTCTGGTGGGCGGTGGTCACCATGACAACCGTCGGTTACGGCGACATGAGGCCGGTGACGGTCGGCGGGAAGATCGTGGGCTCCCTGTGCGCCATCGCCGGCGTGCTCACCATCGCGCTGCCGGTGCCCGTCATTGTCTCAAACTTCAACTACTTCTACCACCGGGAGACGGACCAGGACCAGTCCTCCCTGAAGGACGAGCCCCACAGCGGCCGGGCCAGTCCCGAGCCGAAACGCAAAGGGAGCAAATCTTCGACCAAGTCGCAGGACGTGGAGAACAACGATGCGGCCGCTTCGGCGGAGAAGGCGAACATCAAGGCGAACAGCAGCATGGACTTCAAGAGATCCCTTTACGCTTTCTGCCTGGACACACGGGAGACAGACCTGTAGTCCTGCAGTCCTCACTTTAAAAAACTATTAAGGCCCATAGTTGTGTAGAATAAACCCCCATTAATGGGCTCTTAAGTCTTTGCACATCGCCGCCAGGAGGATCAACACATTGCAATCCTGAAAAGTTTTAAGAGCGACGGGGGTTGATTTATAAAAAGCACATTTTAATCCCCCTCATCTGGTGAGCACATCCGTTAGTGAAAAAACTGAGGAGTTATGAACAAACCACGGTGCATGTGATGCAACACAGTGGCCCTTTAATAAAGTAGGAACACCTAAAGAACATTAACTCATGGATGAATTAGTCTGGAGGAAAAATAGGACATCTAGCCTGTGCTACAGATAATCAAGGACAAGCAGGACTTGGAATAATTACTTGACATCAGGAGAGGATTAACAGGACCAACTAGTACTGTACTCTTTGTACATAATGTAGGAAACAGTCCCTACTCAGTAGTGCAACAAAAGAAAAAGCCAAATTTTGTTTTTTCGTACCTTCCCTACATTTAGTCGTTATGTTTACACTGAGAAGTTGCAGCAAATGTGTACATATTTCCCATAGGCCTACTATTTATGAATTGGATTATGGTGTTATTGTAGATTTTGAGGAACAAAAAAAAAAAAAAACACAACTATATTTTTTGAGATGCAGACACCTGTTCTCCTCCACTCAGGTTCTGTAAAAGAAGTGAAACACTTTCCTTTTTTCTAAATGAGAGTCGATTCACTCTCAGAGAACCTAAAGAAAAACAGCCTTTTGTTTTAAACTAAAAAACGCTTTTGAATTTTTAAGAAAAAGGACATAATGTGGAAGTACGTCAACCGAAGGAGTGACAGCCAAGAGAAGAGGACAGCGCAGAGACCATCTGGAGAGATCGAGCAACACTGATACCAGGTTAGTGTCATGAAACAAAGATCTGTGATATATTTAACATAATTTGGGTTTAAAATGAGTTTTTATTTGATGGAAATTCTCTGAAATCGATTAGTTATGTGCAGATATGGAGCAGTTTTGTCCCTAATATTTCTCCATACATTCAGCACCAGTGCTGAAAGGACAGCTCCTCATGTATTGAGTATAATTAGGGACCAAATTAAATCCTTGCGTCCAAGTTCCATAAAGGACATGTATATATATAACTGTGAAGACAAAGAACAGATATGTGAGTAGTTTACTTTATAGTTTATTTTATTTTTTACTACTTTATACTTTTACCAAACAAGAAAACAAATAATACGTACTCTGTGCATTGATGACATGAGGCACCGTATGGAAAATTCTTATAATGGGTTTTACACAAATATAATAAATCTGTGACAAATCAAATTAGATTAAATTGAAAAAGAAAAAAAAATGATGCAAACATCTAAAAAGTTACAGCTTGCTTTGGAACATGTAAAGTTATTCAATGTAAATTATGATAAAGAGGCTAAAAGAAAGGGATGTAGTCCGCTATTACAGACAACAAACGTGGACATGCTCTGCTTTAATCTATCAGTCAGTTTAAGTAGCTATCAGCTGTGAAGTCAATAGTGCAGACATCATGGTTATTTAGAGGATAATGATACGCTGTGACGGAGCAGGGTGAGGACGACTGTGATCATTACTACATCAGGATAAGTGTGTGTTGGTAACTGACTGGAGAGCTGCCAGGAGAGTGAGAGTCAGTGACCTTTAACCTTTGATCCTGGCATCTTTCTTTATTTAAAACAAGCTCAGTTGTGTTTACTTGTTGAGTCAGTGACAGTGGAGGTACTGAAGGAGGAACAGGGGGCTCGCTGTAGTTGCACATGTACAGGACCCGTATCCTCGTGTTGCACCACTTCTCACGGCCACTGATGTTGGTGATCTGGTCTGTTGGCCGTCCAGTTTATCCCAGAGGTGTTGGATTTGTTCTTCTCCACCAAACTGGGAAAACCTTGTGACACAGTGTTGGAAGTCATGCAGTCGTGTAGTGATCTCTATGTAAACCATGGTGGCAGAATCAAAACATAATTCATCATCTGATTTATTCTTTTCTTCACTGTGGTGAAACCAAAACTTAGATCCAGAATTTTCAGACTTTGACATCCGGCTCTGCTCTTCCTCTCTGGGATGTAGGTGAAGCCTGTGGCCTGTGAAATCTGTGCAAATATCGGATAAAAATGTTGGTTTTCGCTTCACCAGACTTGTTATTGTTTCAAGCAGACAGTATATGTGAGAAAGATAAACCCGTGGCTGGTGAAGGGAGGTGAAGTCTCCATCCAAACATAGTGCAAATCTTAACCAAAGAACATCTGCAAAAGAAAATGCAAATGACTGTTTGTTTCCCTCCTCTCCTGCTGTGTGAATATGGTTGATGGAGATAAGCAGCTGGTGGAGCTCAAGGTTCCAGCCTCCTCATCATCGCTTCACTCAAAAGTTTCTTTCCACTTTTTCGTTTGTTGCATGTTGTTTTGTTGATTCACTGCCTTCTCGCTTCAGCCAAGCGTATAAGGTGTTTTTTTAACTGTTGTCTAAAATATCACTGAGTGCTGTAGCAGATAAGGAGCTGTTTGTAAGTCTTAGCAATGCTACATAGCCAACGTTAGCATGAAAAGCTGTTTTTATAACACGTCCTTTGAGCAGCTACTTCTTCAAGGCAGATTTGACGCTACAGTGACTCGGTATCGGAAAGTGACAAGACGGGTTGACTGGGCCGGAGCTAGCTGGTTAGTCTGCTAGTATAGTAGTACTAGTTAGTATGCTCCTGTAGAAGGAAGTGATAGAAATAGAAGCAAAACAAGAGGGTTGCTTCCCACGAGTGAACTTACAATGTTTCTTCCAGACTGGTCAGTAAACAGCTCTTAATGCTAACGTTGGCTATGTAGCAGTAGCAAAAGGTGTCTCTTTATTGGGGCCATGAGAAACAGCCTCAACAGATGTACACTGATTGACCTCCTTCGTGTCGGGATTTTGTTCACTGCAGTGTAATTTAGGCTGAATTCAATACTCAGCTAATACACTGTGAGTATTTAATCCCGGGAGTCTTTGTGAATATTTACCCATTCATGGGACTATTCATGTGACGAGGACACATTCAGCTCCACCCTTCAAGTATCTGAAAATGATTTTTTTTTTTTTTTTGGTTAAATCATCTTTGCTCTGCTTTTGTTGATCTCATCACCCATCAGCTCTGTCCTCCTGCCTTTAATCAGTTCAGGGGCTCTTCTGTTGGTTTTGTGAGTGATCCAGGTCCCCTCGCTGCCTGAATCTGGTTAGATTACATAACATTTTTTCTTTATTCATTTTTTCCCCTGCTTTCTACAGTATGGTGACTTTACAACCACGACAACAGTTGCTTTTTCAGATGTAGAAAATGGTCATTTAGTATCATGTCTGTCTTGTTGAGCTTGTGTCAGTCAGCAGAAATCTGCAGGACAAAAATCTGTCCTGCAGATCCACGTGGCCTCACCTACGCTGACACACCGCCAGCAGTGCAGCATCTGGATGCAGTCGACCAAAAGCCAATGTACATGTTAGCCTGCATCTTTTATTACTTTCATCTGATTTCACTGGGTAATTACAGCCTCCATCACCATCTCCTCTTCTTTGTGTCATGCATGCTCCTGATTGGTTGTTAAGGACAGACTTCTTTAAAAAAAAAAAACACTAGTAAATATTAGTGATAGATTAACTGATTTCCTTATTTTTACATTTTCTGTTCTAGTTTTCTTTCTGGAGTAGAAAGTGAAGGAGTGGCAGATGTGAAAGTGAATGTATGTTAACAGTGGCTCAAGGCGATATGAGCGTCAACAAAGCCAAATGTTCACAATCACAACCCATGAATGTGACGTGACATGACAGGAGCATAAACTGTGAGGGCTTTCGTGTATTGGGACGACATTACAACCTCATAAATTCACAAGCCTCTCAGCTCATGGGTGCATTTGTAGCTTGGATATGTATAGTTTTATTTTCTGTTGTGGAAAATTGATTTGCAGAAACTAAACTTGGTCCATGTCCTTAAGAACAAATACGATCTTATTCTTCAGGCTCTAATAATCCCTCAAAGTTCAGAATCTGGCTCACAGTGACAATGCTAACATGTTGATGTCTAGCAGGTATCATCGTATCAGTTTAGCTTACCAGAATGCTAATGTTTGCTAATTAGCACTAAACACAAATTCCAGCTGAGGCTGATGGGCTGATGTTTTATTTTGTCATAAACCAAAGTATTAGATGAATTAAAATGTGACCCGACAATGGTCAGAGGACACAGAGGTCGAACTTGTGTGGCTCATTAAATGTTGGACTGTTCCTTTAAGACTTTTAATTCTGATTGAGTTAAAGCTGAGCTACAGTAGCTTTTCTTGACCTTTTGATCATATCGCATGATGTTCATCAGTCGGCAGAGTTTGTTCAGTTGTAGCTCTTTAAATTAATTAATTAATTAATTAATTAAATTTAAATTAAACTCCTTGTCAATGTGACCTGATGAGCTGATGTTCAAAAATGCTACAGCCTATGCTACAGCCCGTGATGCCATTTTTCCCAATCACATGTTGTGTCAACACATATGGCTGTAATCTTTGTCCACATACTTATGGCCATGTATTTTAACCACTGTAATGTTGTCTCATCTCTACCTATTCCCTGTCATGTGGTTTTGTCAGAATAAACTGCTCTACGGCCTTCGTTATCTGCTGGACGCATCAATTAGCCAGATATAACAGGACTATCCACGAGCCCCGGGACGCCGTCCAATACTCATACTTTTTGGCAGAGCCGCGGCTGCCGTGTAATCTGGTGAACTGGCGCTCTGCAGATCCCAATCAGGGGAAGCTGTCTGCTGCTGGCGAGCAGCGGCTGTGCTAAAGAGGGGGCTCAGAACCATCCACAGATACATGAAAACAACCTTCAATTGTTCATCGAGAAGCAGTAATTTATCACAGGATTATCTGCTACTGAGGGTTTGGAGCTGATTGTTTCTCTATAGTCTCTCAACATCCGGGGGTAAAGGAACAGACTGATACTCTGAGGAATAAATATGTCAATTCACACCTGTTTTGAACAGGTGAAGCTGATGATAGATGGATCTTAAATAACTAAAGTTAATATTGTTCCCACATGAATCACATGAAAAGATCAGTTTGCGGTGGACAGAGATTAGAGACAACGGGCCCCTGGGCACAGACATGTTAAAGGCCCCCCACCGTTTTATAGGCTGTGGGGCCCAAAGACTGAAACAGACACAACGTTTACAAGCGACAAATCTATGTGAAGTTGTTTAGCATCCCTCTCTGGGCATTTTGCGTTTCTTTGTCATTGTTTGATGAACTTTACAAAAAGAAATGTTATCAACCCCCAGCCCCCCCACAATCCCTTACCCTGTAGACCACTTCAGGAATCCTTCCAAGGACTGGACTGGGTCCAGTTCCTTTGACAGAGGCACTCAGTTCACACATAACAAAGCCTGACCTCTGATTTGTTCGGCTTCCTAGTAGGTCTGATGTTGTGCTCATTGACAGCTGCCTCTCTGAGTGTTTACCTGAAATCTGCTATATTTTTATTGGATCACTCAGAAAACAGTCAGCCAATCAGAAGAGAGGTTCAGATCCTCTCTTCTGATTGGCTGACTGACCTGTTGTTACTGGAGCTCCAGAGAGAAGCCTGAGAGAGGAGATATAAAACTACACTGAGATGGTTTCTGGTTCTTAAATCACAGATATATCTTCTGATGGAGATCAACACTTCAAAAGTGGAAAATATGGGACGTCTAAGGCCTGATTTGTGATCTATTAATTGGTTTTAAATTGTTAAGTCTATAAAATGTCATCAAATAGTGAAAAATCACCATCAAGGTCCAAAGTGAGGTCTTCAAATGTCTTTATTTGTCTGAGGATATAATACATAGGAAAACAGGAAATTCTTACATTTGATATTTTTGGCATTTTTGTTCTAAAAAAGTTTGATTAAATAGCAAAACTACTGTAGAATAATTTTCTGTGTCTTCATCACATCATAATCTCTTCATATCTGCCGCATAACTTCTCATTTACACCTGAGTTGCCTTTTGTAATTTGTCATGGAGATTTTTTCTTTCAGATTTAATTTAGAAGATTTTTCCGTCATGTTTCATTTGACCTCGAACGCCTTGTGTTGCTCTGGCGACCGGCTGGATCTGAGCCTCAACTTTAAGCCGTGTCCTCGAAAACTTGGAAAAGATTTAAAAAGTTTATGCTGACAAAAATATCCGGTCCCTGTTGTCAAACTGATTGACATCTCATTTCACTGAGAGCTGAGAGACGGTGAAAACTGTTTCCATGACTAATCCAAACTGCTCTGTAATCTCAGGCCTCCGCCATTCATATAAATAAACACACATTAGAAGTACAGTATTTACATGTGTTGCATTATCATGTTTCTATTTTTACCCTCATAAAAGCATTTAATCCGTGGGTGTCTTGTGCTTTGCGTGACAGGGGAGCAACATAAGAAATATTGCTGAGGAGCTGCAGCAGCACATCTAATTACACTGCTGTTACCACACAAACCCATCAGCCATGATTAGTGCCATTAAAACGTGACTGTCAGAGGTAAATATGTGGCGCTGCAGCTCAGCTGGAGATGGCTGAGTGAGGCTTTTGGCATTAACACTGGCTCCAGTTGTCAAATGTGAAGACGGAGACGAGTCCGTGCAGCGTTTCCCGTGACTTCTGAAGACACTGAGGGGTGCGGTGATTAGCGTGAGCTTCTTTCTGCAGCTCTGTAACCCCTGCTCTGCTCTGCACAGGCTGGGAAAGTGCTGGGAGCAGGAGAAACAAAGCCATGAGGAAGTTACGTAACACACACACACACACACACACACACACACACACAACACATATATATATATATATATATATATATATATATATATATATATATATATATATATATATATATATATATATATACACACACACACACAGTGGCAGTCCTCAGCTGTAACCTCCACTGCTGCTCAAAAAAAGTGGGAAAGCAGTGAGAGAGCAAAGATGGGGCTGAGCTCGTCCTGGCTGACAGAGCGAGTGACTCCAGAGGAAACTGTGCTTTTCACTTGCAGGGCTTTTGTCAGAGAATCTGAGTCTAGCTGCAAAAAAATTCCCGTCCATGGGACAGTTTGACCTTGATAGAGCTCCACCAGGTGTGTTCTGGTCTGCACCGGACTCAGTCTTCATCCAACCATGACGTATTCTACATTGGCGGCATCCTCACATCACTGCAACAACTGTTGACACTTTTCATTTGATTTTCATACAAAAAAACAAACTCTTACACTCATTCTTTGGTTGTAGAAACCAGAGTCATGACTGTAATCAAAAGGCTTGATGAGCAGTACTAATGCACTAATGTTGACTGTTGGGAGGAGGTGCGATGCAGGTGATGGTACCTGGTGTTAGATGCTTTGTGAAGAGATGTTTTTGAAGCTTTAAATCTGTCGAGTGCCAACATGTCCAGGGGCATCATTTCCAGTGGTTCTTTCCAAAATCTTATTCTTGTCACCGTCACGTCGACAGTTTCAGTTTGATCATTCTCTAAAAGACCACGAGACACCGAAATCCAGAAGTTAATGAAAATGTTAATAACCTCATCTTTACCTCATTTAAGCTCTGCGAGTAAAACATCCAAGCTGCCCTCGCTTCTTGGTGCAGGTAGTTGGGGCAGAGTGAAGCAGTCTGCAGACGCTGCTCAGGGCTGAAAAACGTCGGCATTTCCTGCTAAAAAAAAGGTTAATAAACAAATAATTCTCCCACAAACACACCGGAACTGATCATCAAGCAAAAATAATGGAGTACAAGTCAGTTTTCGTTGTATTCAAGATAAAAATAGAATGCTACTTATTGTGTTTAAAACATACGTATGTAAAAACCAACACTTAGCTCCAGGCAAACAAACACAAACATGAAGTCCTACACATCCAGGTGTTTCTCTGGGGGCCACAGTCACTCTCATCACCCACAGGTGAGTCATGATGAAGCTTCACTGGAGAACTGAAGAAAAACACTGAGCTACTGGAGTAAAAACATGTATAATATCATAGGTTCAGTGATTTTACTCAATGTTTTTATCACCAAAACACTGTGACCTTGGACCCTTGACTTTATAATTACTGGCTGCTTGTGAATTAGCATAGATTATATAGTTTGGATGGAGCTGGAGCTGGAGCTAAAAACCTAAACCCCCCCTCCCACACACGCTGTAATCTCTGGTGGTAACCCTGCAGTTGCATAAGAACCGATCTTGTGTGTGGAGGCTCAGTCGTAGGAGCACAGGTGTTCATCACAGCTGACATCTTCAGGTGATGTTTGAATTTACCTGCCACTGAGTAATATTGTCCCTTTTTCAGCCTGTCAGAATAAAATAAAAACCGATGAAGAGCAACGACCAAAAGTGATGCTGACAAGTTGCGTGGATCACTACAACAACACACTATTTATCAGGACCAGGGCTATTGATATGTTGATTGACAGTAAGATGGATCAATCGGTTTGTGTGTAGGCCACCGACATTTTACTGGGACTGACAGGTGAGTGCTGAAGCAGAGACACTGAAAGGAGCTGAAGTGTCAGTTGAACTATAAGAGCTGAAAGCAGTGGAAATCAGTTGTAAGGGTTGTTAGCGAGAGCATTAGGAAATTCAGTTCCAAGTTTAAACCCTGTAGGCCGTTGAACTGTACAGCACTGAAAGGAGTTGAAGTGTCAGCTGATGGTGAAGTGATGGAGACAGTTGTGTGCAGGGTAAATGGCGAATCAGACAGGTGGTTTGAAAACAGTTGATTTTTAGCAGTTAATCTGATTACAATAATTATTTTTACGCTTCCTCTAGTTTCCTGCTAATTATTTAGAAATTTCCTCATAATTCCCTAAAAAAAAAAAAAGACGTATTTACCTGTTAATCACCAGGATTTTTCTGGGAAAAGCTGACACAGTTTGGTGCTAATTGTATGACTACGATTTTCTTTCACTTGTATCCAAAGACAGGGTAGATAAACAACATATTTGACATCCTATTAACATAACGCTAAAATGTGTGAAATGTTTAAACCAGCGTTTAACATTATGTTCTGTTCATTTGTGAACAAAAAATATACATTTTTGAGAACAGGAATGACCGTTTGTGATACAAATGGAAAAATATTTTCAGAATATTTGTATTATTCATTATATCATTACATTTATTTGTTGTTATGGACATTTTTTTACCTAATGACTACATACATTTCCATATAAAAATTCAATAAAATTAGATAATGTTGAAATAATATGATATAAGAAGATATAAGAGAATGAAGCTAAATAATGTCACCAGTTACTACTACTAAATACAGATGGACATTTTAAGACAGCTGAACTTTATTGTACACTCATTTACTGAACATAAATAGACCACTTATTTCTGAACCAGCAGTGGAACATACAGAGAACACCACAATAACCCTGAACGCAGCGAACGCCCATACGCCCACAATTATCTAAAAAAGACCGAGCAAAATGGCAACGTGAAGTTCACTACATCCTCACGTAGGTTATTTTAAACCTGGGCCGTACTGGGAGATTAACTGGAGCCGAGTGTGTAGAAGGGAGCACACGAGTAAATAGAAAATGATTGCCTCATTGGCGTGTGATAATTAAGGGTTTTCAGCCGAGCTGCTCAGCTGGCTCGAGGTCTGTGACATGGAAATGTAAGACTCATATGAGCTTATGTAACCTAATTGTTTAGCCTGGGAGAAGAGCGGTTATCTTTAAAATGGAAAGCATTGTGAGGGCCTGAATTAATCAAATATATGTAAACTCTACTGAGAATGCTAATTAATCCCTCTCGCTGTTCCTGCCCTCCGCTGCCATCTCAGCTCGGCTGCTGTTTCCTTTACTGTGATCATCAAACCAACCAGGGTGGGGCGGGCAGGGGGGGGTCCACTGCTAATTTCACACATGGTAACGTCACCTCCACTTCAATACCACACTGACTCATCCTGACAATAGTCTCAGTGATAAATGAATACTTAACATATTAAATGCAAATAAACCGAGTCCTCATTGTACAGGCCAAGACTGTAAGCGACAGAAACAACCAAGAAAAGAAGAATCTAAGAAACACAGAAGATCACATTTCTGTTCTTCTATTTCTTTATGGCTGAACTCAAACCAGGATGTTTAAACCGCCAGGACCCCAGCACACACCGTAAAACTTTAAATTAAAACAGAATTAATAATAAATTCACTTTAAAAATGTAGATAATGAAACTTTAGTATGAGGTCAATAGGAAATATCAGACATAAGAACAAACATCTATAAGACTACAACATACAAAATACTGTATATTCTCAAGTATAACCTGAGTGAAAATAATGTCTGTGTCACCTGAGGAGTTTTTTTGAGAATTGAAGTTATACTGTATATTGATCAGATTCTGGCTGACCTCAAAGCTCAGAAGAAACTGGGCATATTTCTGTTATTTCTCTCCTTTTTCTATCATTTTTTATTCTCAGTTAGCTCATTAGCTCTCTTAATTGGCTGAAAATCACATTTAAGGGAATTCATTAAAAAAGACACTTAAAAAGACATTATTAATAAACAAAATCTGAAGAGGCAGGGGAGCTCATTTTGAAGAAGATATAACAGGAGCTGTGTGGAAAAATCTGATTTGCTATGTAATATCAAAATGGTGAATATACAACCTCACTAATGTAAAAGCTCAGCTGAAACAAAGGTTGATGATTTCAATGGCGTTAATGGCCAGTAAAATTTAAATCATAAAACATGTGCAAGCTAAAGAAACATGTTAGTGCAGATTATATTTTAGTGTCGGGTGTATTTCAGAGGATCGGGTCATTACAGACTGTGGTGCTTCTGCAAGCAGAGAGAGAAAAATCAGATAAGCAGAAAACAAGCAAACAAAGAGGCATCAGAGGAATGTTATCTAACCAGACTGACTGAATGCAGCGTTTCCACATGAGCGGCCTCTGCCATCACTTCTGCATCATCTGCTTTAAGTGCAGCCCCGTAACTGTCTGCCCCAGGGCACCACAGCACCTACACTGCTGCTGAAAGTGATGATGATGATGATGGTGATGGTGATGGTGATGACGATAATGACACCTCGGGGCACTGCCGCTCACAGCCAATCAGAAGCCACGGAAGTATTGTTGGCAGTATTTGTTTTTTTTTGTGGAAACAGAGTTTTGTTGTGTTACGTAAGATTACAAAATATTAGATACACAATCATGATGCACATCACTCTTCATTCTTCTTACTCTTGGCTGTTCTTGTCCAGTTTTCTCTCCTTTAATTTACAGGCTTTTAGCCTGTGGTGGAATGTACACAGTGCTGATCCTAGAGTCTGGGGGGGCCCTAGGCAAAGAGCCCCATCGAGACCCCCCCACCCACCCCCACATACAGACTCTTGGTAGATGCTACAATTTACGAACGTCCCCTAAATGCCTCAGACGCAGGCAATGGGTTACTTTAACCCTCCGCTTTTGTGTTATTCATTCTTTATACTTATATTTCAAAGGGAAACTACCCAAGATGCTGATGGAGCTGAAACATTTAGCTCATTAACTGACCAGCCGACTGTCAAAAAATTAATCAGTGTCTATTTTGATGAACGTGTAATTTTTCACATAAAAATACCAAACATTTCATAGTTCCAGCTTCTTAAATGTAAAGATTTGATGCTTTTGGTCTTTTTGGTTGTTGGACAAAATATTTTGAAGGTTGCACTATTTTATGAAAATTTACAAACTTTACTAAATTTACTGGAATTAATTGAGACAATTATCAACATATTAATGCACCAGATAAATAATTAGTTGCAGTCTTTTATAAAATAGTCAAAAATCTGAGCAGTGAGACTTTACAAATCACTGTGGAAAAAATTAATCTGATTTAAAAGTGATAATATTAACAGCTTTTTTTACATTTAGGAATATATCATGATTTTGGTTAAAATAACCACTTAGTTAATGTTTATGGACACGCAATTTTATTATTATTAGTTTTTTTGTTTTTGGTGGAAATTTCAGAGACAGATATTTCAGAATCTCAACAATAAATCAAAAGTATCTGTGTCTGCACTAGAGGGAAGTGACAAAATAGGCTTTTTGTAATTTGAGTGAACTGACCCTTTAATACTGGAGCTAACAGCTAAAACATGAACACAACCTGTATTTCTTATAGAGCCACATGCAGATCTTTTGGTGCGAAAAGTGACATGTAGACGTGACGTGTTGACATTGTGCAACAGGCTTACAGAGTCCAGCAGCGGGAACATAAAGGTCAGCATGTGCACGGCTTCACTCTGCAGAAACGTCAGCCAGAGAGGCCGAACATCAAGCTGCAGACCGTCTGTCTGACAGAGCAGAGGTCACTTTGGACTGTTAAATAATACGTGGGCATGAAAAAAAAAAAAAAAGACAGGGTCGTGGGCAGGAAGAGACTGAAAGCTCAGAGAGTATTCATCTTAAACAATAAAAACTAAAATCAGATCAGATGCTGGGCTTTAAAAAAGATAGAAAATACTTTGGCATTCCTACAGAATTTCTACAGCCACAGAATTTATTTTGGCACCATTTCTGGTGATGAGCTGTTAGTGCTTTGTTTTTTCACTTGTATTACAGACTCTGACTCCAAATGCTTTATTCTAAACAACCCACATCTGTGAAGAAGACTACTAAAACAGCACTGGCTCTTAAAAAAATATGTTTGTATTTAACAATTTACATTAACAAATATGTTGTTGTGGGAAATCAGTTTATGAAGTTAAACTTAACCAAAAATACAGATATGAAGTAGTTTCAACAGCAGCAACTAAAACATGAAAATGGTTCGTTACTACAAAACTTCTTAAGTGACTTTGAATGCATAGTATATTTTTACATTGTTGTATTTAATCTTTTGCAAAAGTAAAAGTACGTGAATATTTCTTCCACCACTGTGTCCTACAATATCTACTCCTGGTGAGTAAAAGCAATTCATGTTTTAATATTTGTTGTTTAGGCCACTTTAAGAAAGATGGTGGGATATTTCTGTCTTTTCTCCAATCAACGAAATGAGCAATCTTCCCCTAAACTTAAAGGCCCCATATTCTATAAAGGCAGATGTCCATGTGTTTGTGATTATAAAGCAGGTCTAGGTTCTATATTAATACTGTGAAAGTATCAAAGCCTCAGTCCACAGAGAAATGCACACAGCCTGTATTCAGACACTGAGCCTTAAAACCAGCCGTCAGGACTTCTGGAACTTTGTGATGTCACAACAAAGCAGTCACCACCCTCAGGCACGCTCCAAGCCCCGCCCACTTTGACCCACCATCCAACCTTGCAGGATTTGGTTTCTCTGAGTGTTTACCTGAAATCTGCTGTATTTTTATTGAGTCACTCAGAAAACAGTCAGAGCCAATCAGAGGAGAGGCTCAGAGCTGTTGTTGCTAGTATCGATTGTCTCAATACTTTTTTGTCTAACACTGATATCATTTCGGATCCAAGACGTAAACCTCCTACATTTTTTTTGCACGTGAGCAGTGGGTTATATAAGCGTGAGATATGAGATGCAGGAACACAGTTATAAATGCAGCCTTGAAAAAGGTGCAGCAGCACAGTTTGAGTTTGTCACCTTCAGACTGTGTGAACACAGTAGCAGGTCAAAGAGGCAGCTGGGATGTGAGGCTGGAGCTTTTCAGAGAGATGACAGAGACATGAAGTTTGGCCCCGAGGCCTGTGTCACGCCCCTGTGAGGCTCTGCTGTCCACACAAATCTGCGGTTTAGGGAGGACTGGATGTACGGTGTTCGTAATGAATTCACTTTGACCAAAGGTCAAACTGAGGCGGATCTTTTCCAGCTCACAGTCCGTCCTCATCACTGTCAAACATCTCAGATCGGACACGAAGAGCGACGTCTTTCTTGTCTTGGTAACATCAGCTATCTGAGTTTATCTATCGAACTGTTTGTCCTCCGTTCAGTTACACTTCCTCTAGAGTTTGGTGCACCGTGTACGCAAGCAAATACTTTTATATATTTGTATACTACGCTTAATATACTTATATAGACAGTGTATATTAGAGCTCAGCTAATACTGGATGTTTCAGATGAAACATAAATAAAGTTGGCAAATATTAATTTAATTTCATAACAATATGTCCAAGAAAAGATATTTTAGAGTTTAACTTTTTGAAATCAGTAACAGTAGATGCTATAACAGTAGATTTTGAACAACAAATATCACTGACACATGCTGTAAATAAAAATACATAAATGAAACTATAAAATCAGTTTATATTCAGTTTAAAAAGTGAATTTTAATTGTCTTTCAAACCTTGAACTGGGGTTGTTTTGTCTATCTACGGTCAGGGACGAACTTTCATGCATTTTATCACAAAATATCTAAAAATTAATGCTTAAAAGTCCACATAACATATTAGTTGGTGTGGTTTATTGCACTGTAAGGCTAGAAAAAAGATATTTATAGAAATCTAATTCCAGTTGTCGTCTGTTGTGTAAGACACTGTTTTCACAGATTTTTGACATACTATTCTATTCAAGATGATACATTGATTGACAAAATAATTAGCAAATTAATAATTTGAAATAAAGTTTTTATTCATGGTTTGGTACATTATTCTATAACAATCCATAATATTTTAAGATATCAATATGTGACATAATATATTGACTTTGTAAGTTCAATACAGTCGCTCAGTAAAGTGTAAGCACCTTAAAACTGACTTGACTGATTATATCACATATTGTGTGTGATGAGACATAATGTAGTGATATGAAATGATGAAGTGAAGCACACAGGATATGTGACCCTCCATTTGGAAAGGATGGACAGTAACAGACCCCCCCACCCCCCACCCCCTGAACTTGGGAGCTATTTTTAGGAGCTTAAAAAGGGAAAATCCTGTTTCATTATTCACAGACGAGGTGGCACAACTGCGTCATATAACTCTGTTTTTTTTTTCTTTTTTCAGTTTTTCAGCTGACAGGCTACAGTAGCACGTTCGACTCCATGTGCCACATCAGTCATGCATGAACACACAGATTTAATTACTCAGTAATAATATTCACCATGTCTAACCCCAGTTATAAATAGAGGATATGCGAGTGTGTGTGTTGTGCTGTTTGTAGTAATCGGAGCGGAGTCGGCTGTTGGTGTCAGAGCACACCAACGGCAGACGCAGCAGGCGAGGTCACATGCTCCCAGCGGCCAATCACAGCAGGCCTCGCTTGATTGAATTTCATCGGTCGGCCACCGTTAACGACACGGCTTCCAATAAACCCTGAGGCTGTGGATGCTGGTCACAGATGTGTGTCAGCTCTGACGGAGACATGACGGAGGGTGTAAGGGAGATTATGTCATTAACAGAACAAAAATGAAGGCAGTCATTTATCTGTATACACCTCAGTTAAACTAATGCAGATTAATACAAACAGTCCTGCAGTGAATTCTGCCTTTGTAAAGGCTCTAGTGTTCAGCTTTTGTTGAAACTGTTTTACAGAGGTGTTAATTTAGCTGCGTGATCATTTTGGAGGATGTCGTTAGAGCTCCTGTCAGAACAACACAATACAGTTCTGACAGGAGCTAAAAATATTTTGTCCACCCCTTTATATAAGCGAGTGTAGCGTATGCCTTTGCTTTTGCATGTAATCAATCTGATCAATGACTTCAATGAAAGATTTTCTGAGCTATAAATAAAGTGATGTTGTTGCTCTGGACTATGTAGAGCGGACGTGTTAGCAAACACACGGAGGAGTGATGTGATAGTGTGAGGGTTGTGTCTTCACAGTGAGGACGGGCAGCGTCCTTAGATCGGGCTACTTCTTCTTTAACTTTGCATAGTGGTCATAAATCAGGGCGGTGTCCAGCTATGAAACACTTGGTTATATACCACAGGTTTAAACTGTGAGGGAGGTGCAGGAGGAGAGAGGCGAGGTGACAGGGACAGGTGGTGCAGGTGTGGTAAAAACTACAGTTAATGTAGTTTGGTTGTTTAGCAACATGATCAGTTGTTGCAGCAGACAGATGCTCCTTATACCTGTCTTCAGTATCACAGTACCAGCAAGCTGCTGATACCTCCAAACAGTCGGCTGCTTGTTAAACCACAAAGTCTTGTTTTCTGTTTAAATAAAGTGCGTGGTAGTTGTGAGGGTGGGGGATTTGCAGCTGCAGCACATAACTTTCACTGAGATGTGCTGAATAACAAAAGTGTTCTCTCTATTTTAGCTCTGTTTTTGGTCTCCACCAGCTCCTGAGGGAAGTTTTGGCTCTTTAGCTGTAGAGTTGCAGATTGTGTGACAGTTTAACATGATGCATCTTTTGATTAATTGTTATTGGGAAAAAAAATGACTAATGGACCTTTAAGCTTTATTTTCTTGGCCTGATGATTATATATCTTTTTGTGTTACAAAACACTGTATGAAGTGTTTGTCCTGCTCATCACAGACCCTGCAGTGCTTTGACTCGGGTGTTAACCTTGGGTACTGTTTGGTCATTTTGGTGATGTAACGCTGCAAATCTCTGCAGAATCTGTGCCTCCGTAAGAGCGACCTCAGCAGCGTGTTGGTGCTGGATAAAATCAGTTCCCGTCTCCTATGTGACTCTGTTGAACATCTCTGCAGCAGACAGTCTCAGTGCAGCTCATCTCCATCACACTTCCCTCTCAGCGAGGACGAGGGTGTGAAGTCGTGGGCTGTGTTGACGCCGAGCAGGGCTGAATGTTCTTTCATTCATCTCAGACGATTAACAAAACCAATGAAGAAGTGGAGCACCAGGGAGGAGAACATTTCTGCTCATAGATGTACAATCATCACGACATGTTACAAACCAAATGAGAGCTGATGTTCATAGTTCAGTAAATAATTGTACCTTTTAAAGGTAAATATTTAAGCAAAGGTGTCTACAGAGGTGACAAACAAACTCCATCCATACAGTTTTCTAAACAGACCTCCAAACATGTAGTTTTATGCACGATTTTGTGCAAAATTATGAACAGGACATTTTAAATTCCTTTAAAATTCTGTGTGGATTAATAGAGACTTTTATTTTGAAGGATTGTGTTTATACAAGTGTTATACAATTTTCTTATGTGGTTCTCAAAGTGTTATATTTTTAAGAATAAAGACGGTTTGATATAGACGTCATTCAAGAGATACAGGATGTTTAGCAGCTGTTTTATTTCAGGAGCTCTATATTGTGCTTTTGCCAGCTTTTGAATTTTCCCCAGAAAAATAAATATTTTCGTCTGTGTTTTTAGCCAAATTTGTTGGGTTTATTTATTTATTTATTTTTTTTTGTGGATGGCTCCGTCAGTTGACCACTTTGGCTTGCTATTAAATCTGGTACATGGTAAACATGACACCCGCTGGCATTTTAGCAAAACACCAACTTCAACTGCTCCGACCTCAGAGCGTTCCCCCATTATTCCAAGGTGTTAGCCCTAGCGCTTATCTTGAGAGGTGAGGTTAAATTAGCATCTTTTGTTGTATTACAGACTGGTAGGAGTTCAAGTGTCACCAGACCCAAAAAAAAAACAGTGTACACATGACCTCCTATAATGCTGGGTTTTATTTGGAACTGCAGCAGTGGTGCACTTGCAGCCTTTTCTTCCAACAGTTTTGTTGACATGTCTGAAGCTCTTTCACCAAGTGGGATATATCTTCTCTGTCAGAGGCCCCAGCATTAGCATTCCAGCATTAGCATTCCAGCATTAGCATGTAGTCTTGTTGCTTGGAAGCAAGTGTAATAATTGTACTGATGTTTTTAGATTATGTTTTCATATTTTCATGCATAATCTACTAATCAGAAGAGAAGTTTGTTAAGGCATATGAAGTGGGGTTTGCAATGCTGGATTATGATACTGAGATCCTGTCGGCTTGTGTGGGTCTTTTAAAGGTCCCATGTTGTATAAAGTTAGATTTCCGTTTCTTTGGAGCAGATTTCAGGTAAACACCAAATCCTGCAAGGTTGGATGGTGGGTCCAGGTGGGCGGGGCTTGGTGTGTGGCTGAGAGCGGTGACTGTTTTGTTGTGACATCACAAAGTTCCAGAAGTCCTGACGGCTGGTTTTAAGGCTCAGTGTCTGAATACAGGCTGTGTGCATTTCTCTGTGGACTGAGGCTTTGATACTTTCACAGTATTAATATAGAACCTAGACCTGCTTTATAATCACAAACACATGGACATCTGCCTTTAGACTGGATGCAGCTTTAATATTGAGCTACCTGTCGTTGCATCATGCAAATGTGAGTGACTGCTGTAAAATGCTCTAAAACTGCACCATAAACACTGTGAATAAGCTGCAGTCACGAGGACATGGAGCATGAATGATCTGACACAGGCCTCACACAGACGGATGTGACACCACACTGATAAAAATGAACAAAATAAAGTGAATGTTATGAAACAGATAATGACTGACACCCTGTTACATGCACCACAGTCATTGTGACTATCAGTTGACTTCATGAACAATAATTATACATTTTAATGTTGAGTTTTGACTTTAATTCTCCTTGACACTGAATGTAATTCACTGGAGGTCACGCCCACCTCGGCCATGTGACCACGCCCACTTCCACCTCCATGTGCAGGCTTTTTCTTCTTTTCTCTCTCGAATTACACTGAATTCATGTTGGTGTCTTGTAATCAAATGCTATGACACAAATCTTTATGTATCAAAACAAAACTGCCCTTTTTTCATTTGCAGAAAAGTTACTTACAGACTAAAACAAACCCTAATGATATAAATCCCTTGGAGATATTAAGGAGATAGGATTTACAGTTTACCCTCCTTTTTTGGGCAACTACGTCAGTGATGAGGCTCAATAAAAATATGTCTTTAGCCCCATTAAGGCAGGATTAACATTACAGAGGGAGGTGGGGAGTGTAATCTTCAATGTGCTCCTCAGTCGTTTAACTCATCGTTCTGGACAGTGTTTAAACCCTGGTGAAATTACAGGATATTGTCTGGACATGGAGGTTAAGCAGAAAGAAGGTAAAAGAGAAACATTGACATACATTGTGAATACGACCACATATCCAGTTAGAAATCACAGAAAAATGAAGCTGCAGAACTTGCCTTTGAATAATGATGTTTTTAACTTTTCTTCAGTATCAGAGTAATCCAGGAAGTGCTCATAGTTAATTCGGTTCCACAACCTTAACCACATTATTGCTATTGTAACCATGAACATGAAGGTCCTCTAGTCTGAGTCCTTCCTTTAATCCAAACTGTGATTGTTCCATAAGCCTAACGTTGTGTGTTTATCATTGTTACCATGATGATGAAGGACTGGTATGCCTGCTGCTGGTTCGCTCCTGGATCGTACCTGAGTGTAGGGACAAACAGCCTCTATGGTCCATAAGACTGGATGACTTGTTGAATAGAGAGACAAACAGCTCTTCATGCAGAAAAAAGTCAGAGATCCACTTTAAAAAACAAGAACATGACTCCTGGATGGGATTTAAACGGCAGGAGCCCAGTTCACAGAAAACACAGGAGATCATTGTGGCTGTAATTGTTGTTGTGGTGGGGGTGAAAAATGACAGGATTAAAATCACTGACCAGGGCAGGTAATGAAATAAATCCAGACTGAATGAAGCTTTAGGTGAAAAACCGATTCAGTAGCCGCAGCTCTTTTATCATTTCTGTCTATATTAGGGCTCCAACAACGTGCATCTTCAGCCAACACTATGTGTGCATATCTGATATACTGTGACAGCTGTAGGCCTCCACTTGAGAGCCTGTCACTGTCAGATTTCCCATAATTCCTGTCCATGCAAGTAACAGCCAGACCGTCCCCAGATTATGTAGGTTGGGTGTGAAAACAGATTTGGATATGGTCAATTTATGCATCCAGATTTGAGATGTGTGTGTTATGTTTTTTTTTTCTCCGCTGATGTCTGAAATGTGGGCAGATCCTTTTAAAACTGCAGTTGTATCTGTGTAATGGTTGCAAAAACACTTTGGCTCAAGCTAAATCCTGCAGGCTGCAGCGCTGTGCTGACTGAGGCTGGAACCTGTCCTGCCTGGATTTGCGGTGTCTGTTATTAAGTACATAATGCCGAGCATGCTACGTGATCTGCCGGCCACCCTCACAGCCAGAGGTCAGGGAGGGTCTTTGATGAAAGACAGATCCAACAGCCACACCTCGTCGATCACCACTGTCTATTTTAGTGCTCAAGCAACATTTTTATTTGTTTTTTTTTTTTTTTTTAAATCTATACTATTTTTTGTGTTGAAGCTGCAGAGGTAGTGATTATATTCAATATTTCCAATGTTTCAAATCACATATATTCATATTGTGACTTCTCTTGGATACATTACTGACTTTAAATGTACAATTACATTACAAAACACATAATATTGTTATTTCTGGGGCACCATATTTGTCCAATGCATATTATGTAAATTCCCCATGTTGTAGGTAATACCTAACATGGCATTTTAGTTTTTAATTGCATGTTTTTCTGCCATGTAATTTTGTTTAAATAACTGATATATCCCAATGTATTTGTTTTTAGCATGAAAATGAAAAAAAGTCATCATTAAAAATACAGGATATTAAGGAGTCCCAGTCCCAGAGCAACAACTATCAAATAAGAAAATATGATGAGAGTCATTTAAAGCTGCTAACAGAGCCAATTATAATCAATAATCATGTAGAATTTTTTTATTTTTATAATATTTAATATTTAATCTTTGTTATATTTTTGTTAAATCACCTTTTTCTCAATCATTGATATATTCTAGTGTATTTGTTTATCAAGGGAAATGTAAAATAAACAAATAAATAATAATGATTTTGTAAACATCCAGTATTGAGTAATTTATAAAGGGCCATAAATTTACACCTATTTCAAAAAAATATGAAATGAATGAAAGATGCCAATAGAGTCGATTTTATTAAATATTATCTTTTAATACATATTTTTCTAGTTCTGCTGAAGTTTCATTTGAAAAATGAAACAAAAAAATGTCCACTGGTAAAGCCTATATTTGTACATTTATTTTATATTTATATTTTTACCAAATCCAATTGCCTCTTAGTGACTTTTGTCACAGCTCCACACTGTCCAGTTGTCACCTCATATTTAATAAAGCTTGGTATCAGCACTACTTTATTACTCATAATGTGTTATTGATGTGGTGATTAATGCAAATGACCTTCAGCAGCCACTTATGATAATAACAATAAATACGTGAATTGAAAGGATGAAAGTCAAGGTCAGAAAGCTTATTGCAAACGCAGCTTTTCAATATGGAAAATAGTAACCATAGCAACCACGAACAACTCCAAATTAGCCTTGGTACCAAGAAACATAAAATAAAACCTCTCCCACTTTGAAAGCTGACAGCAGAATAAAAAAACACCCTGCAGGTTAGCGTGATGTTTCACAACCCCAGCAATGAATCATCAAATCTAACACACACAGTTTTTTCTCTGTGCATATTTTCCCACTGTGTAACACCAGATCTGCAGGACGTGTCTTCATCTGAACCAAAAGAGAGACATACATACATAAATACATGCAGAGCTCTCTGCATTTAATCTGCTTTGCACGACATATTCATGCTTGAAATAGTCCGGAGGGGAATAAGACTGCTGGAGCGCCCAAATGTCACTGTTTCCATCTTAATGTAAAAGTATATCTGCAGAGGTCAAGTACAGCGTTAAGGTGAAAGATCCCAGAAACAGGTACTCCTGCCCTCATGAAGTTAATCATAAAATATCTTGATCATGCTTTTACTGGACAAACCACAAAACAATGAAGTAAACAAATGAGAGCATCCTCTCTTCTCTCAGACCGAAGCGAGACATACAGCTCCCACACGACAGAGGAGGGAAATCTGGAGAAATGCTGCAGCTCCACCTTGTGGTTTTTAATGAGACTGAAGATACCAGAGAGTTAACAAGCAGTGGTGGAGGAAACACTCAGAGCCTTTGCTGAGTATGAAAAAAGTATGAAAACCACAATGTAGAACTACTCAAGTAAAAGTCCTGCATTTAAAACTGCACTTAAGCAAAAGTACATTAATATTGTCAGTTAAATATAGTTAAAGGATCAGTAGTCAAAATACAGAGGTATTCTCAGCTTCTACTGCTACTTCAACTACACAAAGCTTAGAATACTTGTGTACAATTACTGCTTCAGAGATATTTTTAATTTTTGAAATGGTTTAAACAGATCACCAACAGATCAGAGGCAAAGTGGACTGCTCGGGGCTCCAAAAGCTTTTTACATAATTTGATTAATCGCTAATGTGTTGGACATTTGCACCGCTCATGTGCATCATCAACAATAATGGAAGCTCCGTCCTCCATTCTGTGGCCCCCGTCTGGAAGAGAGACTCTCTCTCAACGTTTTAAGACCTTTATTTATTTTAGTTTAACTGTAAGGCTGCAACCCAATTATTTCCATTATCAATGCATCTGACAGAAATTAATGTGTGCAAATAATAATGCAGAAATTTGCATTACTGTAAGTTGGAGGGAAGCTGGGGTGTGGAGGGATCATGGATGTGCAAATATTAGGACTTTCTGACAATGTGATGTATATTTCTTTAATAATCAGTGAATCATTCAGTGACAGAAAATAGTGCAATATGCTCGTCATGATTCCCTCAAATGCAAGTTAACATGTTCAAATCATTCACCATGTTTACCATGATAGAAATATTTCTTTCTCTGCATTTAGATACCTACTATATTGCAATATATTCTGCCAAATTTGACACATTTGTACAATTAAAATTAAAATGAAAAGCTGAAAGACCGGAGTTTGACCAAAAAGATATGTATGAAGACCATAAATTAAAATTCTACAATCTAATGGTCTTTAAAGCCTGTTTTTAAGTACCATATTTAAAATTACACAATAAGCCTGATGTTTAATAACCTGGAAAGTGACTCAAATAGATTTTTGTGGCTGAACTTATTTACTTTTGTAGAACACGTCTAAACTGACAATATTAGACATGAGCAATATTCTTGATGAACTTTAAGGATTCTTTCTTCAGTTTGACTTTAAACAGATCAATAATCATCTGTCTGCTGGCGAGGACGGAGCGAGGCGTCCTGCTGAGGACGTCCGAGTGATTACAGACCCAGTGGTCACAGGATAATCAATGATTAAGCCATTCAGAAAAATCCAGCACACATGAGGTCACAGGAAGATGAAGGGATTCGTTTACATTATGAATGAAAAATGTCAAGTTGCAGCTATCAAGCTAACGAGCTAACAGTGAACTCAGAAACAACAGCTCCTTTACTTTCCCTGACATTTTGTCCATCATTTCATTCAATAAAAAAAAATAAAGCTCTACAACAAAAAAAGGGAGCAAACTCCTTAGCTTAGCTTGGTCGCTAATGGGACGCTAAAGTTCACACAGTTTATTTGAATAAACGTATTTGTACCATCAACTAAAAAGCTACAAAGTTCAGCTTCATCTGTTTTGGACTCTCCGGCCCCTCAAAGTTCAGCTCAAAGACAGCTTGTGATCAGTCAGTGGCACAAATTTCTGCATCAGAGTTCACCTGTACAGGTGAGATTCATGCAGGTAAATTTAGCCTCTTTAAACGATGCAGTCGGATGATTTTCATCCTTGTAAATTCAGGCCTCACAGCACAGATGGGTTCGCAAAATTAGATTAAAGACTTCCTTTAATTTTCTGTTTAACTTTAATTTTATCCTAAGCTTATGTAATAATATAATAATTTTGTGTGTGGCATCACGTACAGTTATAATCAGGCAGGGGGCCGTCGGAGGCCATGTTAACACCTTGTGGCCTCCTTGGAGAGTATTTGATGACGAAAGTGAAGGAGGGAAGTTCTCCTGCCTGCTGGATTTGGCCCTGTGGGCTGCTGCTGCATATGCTGCGGTGGATTACACTGATCCAACTTAATGCCTAAGACCATGCAATCATTCATAACTACAGGAGCTGTTGAGGCCACAGCCACGGAGGCTCCCAGCACCATCTGCCGCTGCGGGACGGATTAACTTCGAGGAAGATGTTGAAAAAGGTGGGGGGTGGGAGGACCAGATCAACGCTGAGCTGTTGACCACCCTGCAAAAACCACCCGCTGTCAGGATCCTGACATTTTACCAACCTCACACTTTGGTTTCAGTCTCTTTAATAATCTGACAGAGTGCTGATTACATCTCAGTTTTAGTTTGCCTGGAAAGCACGACCCTGCAACCACATGCACATTTTCTGTTTTCTTTTCTACCTTTTCTATTTTCTTTTCGTGCAAGAATCGATCGCAGCAAACACAGCACATTGCTTGTCAGATCAAGTCCTTAAAGATCCTTTAATCAATATTTTTAAAACAACAGAGCTCAAGTGAGTGAGGTGTCGCTCGTAGTGATGAATCTCATTGTTTATTTGAATTTTACTCCTGTGGTTCCCTCTCACCCCGAGGCGTCAGGTATACTGGACCTTTGTCGCCATGGTTACTATAATAACATCATGTCTTTGTTAGGTTCAGGTAAAGATGGTGATTTGGGTTAAAATAAGTTCTTCCTCAACATTAGACGATCTTTGTTGTCATGGTTACAATAATAACAAGTTAAACAACATAAACACTGTCACATGGGAATCGAACACCGCTCTCCTGGGTCATATTCATCCATCCACCCCAACCTCCTCCTGACGTGGACTTTGTCGCTCTATAAACTACGTCACCGCACTTTTCCCTTTGCTCCTGTCATCATTGCTACGACCACTAGATGTCGCCTAGCAACAAAACCTAACTACGGGTCATAGTGACCTTCTGACCTCTGACCTCATTTGTTACAGGACAGACTCACTTTATTTCTTTATTATATACATTATTGTAACATTACAATAATGTATATATACATATTCAAGTAAAGCACAAATACCTGAAAATCTAGAAGTAATCAGTTACTTTCCTCCGCTGCTTCATGTTCTGCTCAATAACAATGAACATGTCCTCTGTTTGTTCCTGTCTCCACAGAGAGTTGAAGCCCTGCCCTCCGACCATCAGGAGTCGACCCGACCGCAGGAATCCCCTCCACATGGAAACAAAAAACTGCTGCTGCTCTTCAAAAAAAAAAAAAAAAGGAGAAAAAGCATCTACGACCCTTTTTGAACTCTGTGCCTTCAACCAAATTCACCAGTGATACTTCTGAAGTTTTCTTTTGCTCTTTTTTTTTGTTCTTTTTTTGGGTGTTTTCTTTCGAGCAGGACTCAGAGGATATACAGCATCTGCCTGATGTAGGAGGGCCTGGGATTGTGCTGCTTTGTCTCTCTGGAGAAAAAAATAATAATAATCAAACCTAACCAGGACATGCAACTTTTGATCAATTAATGTCCTAACATTTTTTTTTTTTTTTATCAGATTGTGTCAGTGATTTACTTCAGATCAGAAGAAATCCCTTACTGTGCAATATCAGCCCATATTTATGTGAAGTTGTCATGTGGATGTAGACTTTGGAGGAATTTTTTGGTTTATTTTTGTAATGATGTTTTCCTGATTTCTATTTTTCTAAAACGATAAGACAGATGAAGAGAGAAAAAAATAATAATTTGAGTACATTTAAGGGAGAGAGGACGTTTGGTTGTTGCTAAAAGACAATTTTGTCCAAGTTTAGTTTTCCTCAGCTGCACCCCCTCCTGCTCTGACCAGGGCCAAAGCCATAGCCTATCTCAGATAACAATGCACCTGGTGTTGTAAACACACCAGGGTCCCTAACAGCAAGATGCATTCAGGGTCTCACCGTTTCTCACGTTAGCTCATCTTAGCTGTTGGATTTTCGAGCGATGTTTTGGTTTCTACTGTACGTTCAGGGGCTTGAATCTGAAGTATTTAGTATTCTCTACCTTCGTGTGGCCTGTTCTTCTTGCTGTTATTTTGTACTTCCTCCTACATATCAATCAAGCAACTGTAAGTGGCATGAGTACATATGTGTGCAAGTGGGAAAGAATGAGTGAGTTCCAGAATCAGAGGTGAAATACTGCAAATTCTCAAATAAAAGACGAATAGAGGTCATGGAGCCAGAATGAGGGAATTCTGCTCCTGCTGGGTTAAGACACTTAATTCTGTGAGTTTGCTGGTACCCTGCTCTACTAATTGCTTGTCCTGTTAGCTAATGCAGGGTGACTGGAAACTTGGCCCAGCTAATCGCTCATGTATTTGCACACCACATCAAATACTAAACCAAGTCACAAAGCTAACCACGCTACGCTAAAAACCCGACAATCTTCACACAGCCTAGACGATCACTGAACAATATTTCCAGAATCCTCACAGACTCTTCTGACCATCTGGATGAAATAATCTTACATCTGTTGAACTATATTAATTTTTTGGATATTTTTCATCAGTTTTGCAAAGATGGTAGCTAGCAATTTCACATCTCCGTGCCCAAGTTGTGTGAAATGAACCAAAATTAAAACAATTTACTATCACTAATATTTGTTTACATTGATATTAATTTGTTTAACTATATATTTTTATACACAGTAATATTTTTATTTAATGCTTCATTTCTTATCTCGATCATGGACATATCATTTTCAGGTGACCTTGTAGGGAAAGATAAGGAGGTTAAAGATCTTTATTCTGCAGCAGATGGACTTTTTTCATCCAGATGTGAAAGAAGCTTTCAGGATGGATACCTGCAAAACTCATGACTAGTTCTATGTTAGATTTGTGCCTTGTTAGCTGATATTCACAACATAACCTGGATATGATTTCTGCCCTGTTAGCTGATCTCAGTCTGTCAGTACTGTACACCTGGTCTAGCTGATGTTGACCGGGAAAATATATCATTCACTCTGACCTCTGGAGGCAGGAGGCACAAAGGTCTGGTTGAAAGCTTTGAAACTAATATATGGACCTTTGTGCTTGTATTTGGGAATGAGCATTAAACATTAACTAGTAGGAATAATAATTATCAGATATAATAACCTGTTTCAAATAAAGGGCAGTATTTGAGAATTTACAGTAATTCCAGTTTTATTGTTTCAACCCTGTTTTCTGCAGTTGTGAATCGTGTTATGTGAATCCACCAAGCTGCTCTCCCTGTGCTGTGTAGATTGGAGATGTCCAGCCTTACCCCTCAAGTCCTACAAACATCCTCCATTAACTCTCCATATACCTCACACACACACACACACACACACACACACAGATATTTATCTTACAGGCTGATCAGGCGAATAGATTTCAGTTCAATGCTTCAGTGGTTGACTTGATTCAGTTTGTGCCTTTCAGGGAATATTGTCTCATGTTCAGTAAAGCAGATTTATTTTGACCTGTTTTCCAAGATGCATCTCTGTTCATTGGCCCAAACAAAGATGGTGACTACGTGAGTTTGTTGACGTGTTAAACGTGCTAATGTCGTTTGGAAAGGACTTGAGAGCAGCGTCGTGGAGAGGGGGGAGATCTCCATGTTTAAATATTGGAAGTTACAGCAGTTACACAAAAGTTTGTGGTTTTATCTTACAGATCATTATCTCATCTCACATGAAGTGAAAATAAACATTGACACATTATTTTTATATGACAATATGGAAGAAAATAAAATGATTCTGACAGAACTTGTGATGACGTGCTGCTCAGCAGGAGTGAGGAAAATGTCACTGTGAGTTTCCGTCTTTGTTTGGTTTAAAAATCTGCTTAACAAACATTTTATGGAAGATTTTTTTGTACCGAAGAGTCTTGAAGTATCTCAGAAATGACAAAACCTGTTTGGGAGTTTGATTTACGTTTTCTTTTAATATCAAGAGCAGCATTTTCTTTTATTTTCTTTGAAAAAGAAAAACCCTTGGAGGCACAAACTGTCGCTCATGATCCACAAATTTGCTTCAATCAAATCCACATCTTGCAGCATTTTGCAGCATTTTTCAACATTTCTTGAAAAGCAACTGTTTGTAGGCATACCTACAAAGTGTTTAGATTTTTTTTTCTTTTTTTAATTTGATGAATAAATTTTTTACTGCATGGTTTTGACTGAATACAGCCCTATGATGTTGTGTTCTGCCAACGGTAGTGGAGGTAGTTCCCCTTCTGTGTGGAGTCACTAGACTTTGCTGCCTGTGAGTGTGAATCATCCGTGAAGCTGCCTCCGTCCGTCAAGTACCTTTACTGACACCGTTCCCCAAAACAACGCTGCCAAATTGGTCTGAAGAAGCCAAAACTTTCTGACGTTCTCTGTGTATAAGTGGTTTAAGTGTATCACATGTTAAACCTCATCCCGTCAATGTTACACTGTGTTTTTAACAGAAAGAATCCTGTTTGTTAAAATGTTAATAATATATGCAGAAGACTTATGAAATAAACTGAAACTAACTCAAACGTGGCTGTTTGCTGTTGACTGAGGAGAATTTGTACAAGGTTGTATTTCATTGTTTCACCACTAGATGATGCCATTAACTTACACATAGGTGTCTCTCAAGCTGTGGCCAGGGACCAGACCGTATTTATTACACTGCTAAATCATAATAATCATTTATATTGGATCATAATAAACAGCTTCTCTGTCTCCACTTGTCAGTGTGGAACTAAATTCTCATGATGTGATTTCTCTAATGTACCTTTTCTTCAACAGCTGAAAATCTTACAACATAATATTTTGTTGTTTATTTCACGTTAATTACTTTTCGGATTTAAAAAAACAAATAAGTTTTAACTTCATATAAAATATTAATAATAGAAATAATATATTATTAGATATAGCAGAATAGCATCCCCCTAAATAAACTGTATACAGATGTAGGGTTGACCTACATTCATTCTTACAAGTTTGAGAAATGGGGGCCGGGGTGTTGTCTGTGGTTATTTGATTGCACATATTCATTATGGGATATTTCACATAATAAAGACCTTAAAAGTAGATTCTGACACAGACAGAGCCTCAAAACAAGAAAACAAAGCAGCACCCACAGTATCAACCATAAGGCAGCTGATACTTTGCTTTGGTGATGCAAATACATTCAATCAGTTTTCTGTTAAATTAACACAGATCAGCTGACACAGCTTCTGGCCCTTTGAGTCCTGCTGCCCTGAAACATTTCTGTGTAAATGAAATAGAAATTTGCTGTAGTGATAAGTTTAGTTGAAGTTAGGATTAAATTCAATGTAGAAAAAAAAGATAAGATTGACCAAAATGTGTTCACTAGTCAACATTTAAACACTTTTAATAGATAAACTTTACCTTGTTTTGTTGATAAAAATCATCTTATTAAAAACTGAAAATATGAAAGATGTTCATGAAATAAGACTGATGTCATAAAGCCAAATGTTGTTCAATGAAAACAAAACTTTAATGGACTTCAAGAGAATAAAAAAAATATAATAATATAAATAAATGAATTAATAAATAAAACCTCCACTAAAGCTTCATAAACACATCATCTTCTGTGTCCCGATAAACTGAGGCTGAACCTCATCTCCCTCAACTTCCTCCTCCATGTGCTGCTGGGACACTTCCGTGTACAGCGACTCTCTGACGCGTTAACAATCAGCCAATGGCAGAGCGGGGACAGCGCAGTGCAATTTGCATATGGTGTGTAGAAGAGGAGCAGCCGCCGCTTGTTCTCCACACATTTGCTTGAGCAAAGTGAATCTGTTACTATGCCTGAACCAGCAAAACAAGCGCCCAAGAAGGGCTCCAAGAAAGCCGTGGCTAAGACCGCCGGCAAGGGCGGGAAGAAGAGGAGAAAGACCAGGAAGGAGAGCTACGCCATCTACGTGTACAAGGTGCTGAAGCAGGTCCACCCTGACACCGGCATCTCCTCCAAGGCCATGAGCATCATGAACTCCTTCGTCAGCGACATCTTCGAGCGCATCGCCGGCGAGGCCTCCCGCCTGGCTCACTACAACAAGCGCTCCACCATCACCTCCAGGGAGATCCAGACCGCCGTGCGCCTGCTGCTGCCCGGGGAGCTGGCCAAGCACGCCGTGTCCGAGGGCACCAAGGCCGTCACCAAGTACACCAGCTCCAAGTGAACGGCTCTGCTCACACCGCCCGCACCAAAGGCTCTTTTAAGAGCCACCCACTGCCTCTGGAGCAGCACAGTGTCCTCAGCTCCGCTTCAAACTCAATCACTTAGAATCAATACACATCATCGATATTTCATTTTCTGAGTCAAGGCCCTGAATCCTTCACCATAGCAAGATAAAGCATATAACTCAAACTCTGCTCAAGCTTCTAATCAAATACACTGTTTCTGCAGCAGCTGCTCACCAGCAGCTAAACAGGGTGAAATCTCCAGCCACTGTGACCAAAGAGTTATTTGTTTACATCAGACATTACTTGTCTTTGTTTTTATACCGTTTACTTGTATGTTATGCATCTTATTTGTGTGAGCGGTAACATACATGTGCTTCGCCCCACACTTCATGCTTGCCTCTGTGTGCAGGGGGTCGCTGCTGATGTAACTGCAACATGATGGTAACTAGTACATGAAAAACAACCGGACATAATGGCGCAGTAATAATAATGTTATAACAACGTTTATCTGACTCGTTGACAGAGAAAGGCGGGAAAATGTGGGTAAAACATGAGAATAAGATTAGATCTCTACAGACATTTGTATGACAACACTACTCTATTCAGAAATCAAAGCGTTAACGTCAACGGTTTAACAGTTTGCCGCCCAGTGGATGCATGTGCTCTTCAACTACGTCCGCAGAAAAGATTCAAATACCAACGCGAGTCTGATGTTCGACATCAGTTTTTCTGTTTCTGCAGCACAATGAGCGGAAGAGGAAAAGGAGGGAAAGGACTCGGGAAAGGAGGCGCTAAGCGCCACCGGAAAGTTCTCCGTGACAACATCCAGGGCATCACCAAGCCCGCCATCCGCCGCCTGGCTCGCCGCGGCGGAGTCAAACGTATCTCCGGCCTCATCTACGAGGAGACCCGCGGTGTCCTCAAGGTGTTCCTGGAGAACGTCATCCGTGACGCCGTCACCTACACCGAGCACGCCAAGAGGAAGACGGTGACCGCCATGGATGTGGTCTATGCCCTGAAGAGGCAGGGCCGCACCCTGTACGGCTTCGGAGGCTGAGCCTGTCCCGCGTCCCCACAACACAACGGCTCTTTTAAGAGCCACACAACCCGTCTGCAGAGCAATAACCCTTGTTATGGTCCAATATGAAAATCATCAAGCAGCTGTTTCAGTTGTTTTTACTGTGGCTGTTAATACTGAGGTGTAAGTAAATAAAACCAACATCACTGTAGAGATCACACTGAGACAAACTCTTTACTGCATCTTAAGTGTCCCATCAAATGTCAGAACATCTGACACTTAAACATCAACACACAGAACATGTGAAATGTGAGAACATAAACTCAGACATGCAGTATATTCTTGTACTGATCCTGACCCCTGACCCCTGACCCCTCTCTCTTCAGATGTCTCCTGTCATAAACTACAAGAATCTGAGGTTTCAAAAATGATTAAAGCAGCTGTGAGGAGCAAGAATTTGATCTTTGATTTCAATCAGATATGAAGAGTGTGAGGCTCTGTCCTGTGCCAGCTGATGACAGTTTACTGGTGAGTTTAAACATTAATGTTATTACAAAATATGAATCTAAGTCTAAGGGAGAATCAACGGCTGTGCATCTGCTGACAGTGCAGCGTCCTCCCATCTCATTTCACAGAAGGCAAACTGAGGCAAGTTTATTTGTACTTTCCAGCGATAAAGCAGTTTAAAGTGCTTTACATGAAATATAAAAGATGTTAAGAAAAAACCCAACATAACATAGAAAGACACATGTGACGCTCCTATTGTGTTCAAGTTTAGATGTGTGAAAAATACCTCTCATTTTTTCTGATCAAAGCAAAACTTCATCACATCCTCAACAATGACCTTCTGAACACAACTAAATAAATTTTGATCATTTTTCTTTAAAAAAAAAAATCCCTATTTAATAAAAAAAAAAATACATACACATAATCCATAATAATCCTTATTATGACTCAATCACTAACGTAGATGTTTTACTGGAAATAAAACTACCAATATCAATAGCAATAACATTAAATAGTTGTTGATATGAGTCGTTTGTAAAATCATTAATATTTATTCTTACAGATGTTGTCAACGCTGATTTAATTTCATTCTCATCACTGATCGGCCCTGAAGTTAGAGCCACTGGGCGAAGCATAGAGAATAAAGGAGATATTGATAGTATTGATCGTGAAGTAGTCTAACTAGTTTGTACCGTGTGTGTATATATAATATATAGTTTGGTGATTATAAAGATATAAACTCCCACCACAACAGGGGATATCTACAGGTTGGTTGAATTAGTGGACAAACAAAGCAGCTGCAGCAGCGGCTTGAAGTGTTAATGATCCGTTATAAATACCGTGTATCGATGTTCAATAATCGATAGGAAAATACTCTTAGCAGACGTGTGTGTGGCTCTTAAAAGAGCCGTTGTGGTGTGTGTGAGCCGGGCCGGGTCGCTCTACGCCCTCTCCCCCCGGATGCGGCGGGCCAGCTGGATGTCTTTGGGCATGATGGTGACCCTCTTGGCGTGGATGGCGCACAGGTTGGTGTCCTCGAACAGGCCGACCAGGTAGGCCTCGCTGGCCTCCTGCAGGGCCATGACGGCGGAGCTCTGGAAGCGCAGGTCGGTCTTGAAGTCCTGGGCGATCTCCCGGACCAGGCGCTGGAAGGGCAGCTTGCGGATCAGCAGCTCGGTGGACTTCTGGTAGCGGCGGATCTCCCTGAGGGCCACGGTACCGGGCCTGTAGCGGTGAGGCTTCTTCACGCCGCCGGTGGCCGGGGCGCTCTTGCGGGCAGCCTTGGTGGCCAGCTGCTTCCTGGGGGCTTTGCCTCCGGTGGACTTACGGGCGGTCTGCTTGGTTCTTGCCATTGTTGGCGAATTCGCGCTTCTTCCTTCTCAGAAAAAGTTGTGCTCCTGAAGCGCTCGGTGTCTGGTTTATATAGCCAGAGCCGGAGCACCGACGACGCTGATTGGTTGAAAGTATGCACATGACCAACGGCTGGTCTAAACGTCAGTCTACCGGAAGTCATGTCGGGTTCATGTATGAAATAATGTCAATCTCATATAAAAGTTAAAGTTTCTCTAATAAATATTTGAATATGAGTGGACTGGTCCAGAAAACATTAAATCCAAGTGTGTGTGTGTGTGTTTTCTTAAGCTTTATTTAATTGAGAATGAATATTTATGGTAAAATCAATTTCAACTAAATATTATTATTTTATAATTATTAATTATTAATTATAAATTACAATTACTATAACTGTCCACTATCAGAAGGAAGCAATTAAAACAAACCAGCATCATTTATACAGCTGATTAATGTTACCACAGCTGTCCAATCATTGGTGTCATGAAGTGGCTAGATTTACTTCAGTTATCTTTTCAGTTAGATTTATTAAGTCAATACACTTTATTTATCTTTATATTATTTATATATAAATGCATCATTACTCTCTGCACCAAGTTGCCAGTACTTTCTGTGTGAAATGACAAAGTGAGACATGACAGTGAAGTGAATGAGATTGATCTTTATTGAAACAAGCTCAACAATATGAACAGAAAAAGTATAAAGAAACAAAGATTTACAAGCATATAAAAATAAATACAAGAGCAATGAAGTTCAACGTTACAGGGCAAATCATAGACATACAACCCAGTGTTGTGAACTAACAGTGCAGTGCTGTCAGGAGACATCACTATGATTAACAGGAGCGTGTGTGTGTAAATATATATATAATGATGATGAGCTTTATTGTCACTGTAACAGTACAAGTACAATTACAGCAAAATTACACACACACACACACACACCTGTTAATCAGGATATATATATATATATATATATATATATATATGAGCATAATACTGGTACTGTATTGTGTGTTATTGTATCTAGACAGTTGTGACAAGGAAAAAAAAAAAAAAAAAAAAACTATTGGAGAAACTGTAGGTAAAAACTACTACAGAGTATTTTTAACAGACAGGATATACAGAAACAGTAAAGGGAGCATTTACAATATACAACTATAAAAATATAACTCTACTGCCAACATTTATACAATATACACACACACACACAATATATTCAAAGAATTGTATGAAAATCCAGGTGAAGAGGAAATCTGCTCTGGAGTGAAATATCTGGGTGGCTCTTAAAAGAGCCTTTGGATGTTTTAGAGCCGAGTCGTGAACATTCACTTCTTGGCTGTTTTCTTGGCGGGAGCCTTCTTGGTCTTGGAGGGTTTGGGCTTGGCCACCTTCTTCGCAGCCTTCTTGGGCGTCGCCGCCTTCTTGGTCACCTTCTTCGGGCTCTTCGCAGCCTTCTTGGCCGCCGGCTTCTTGGCAGCCGCGGGTTTCTTGGCCTTCTTCGGGGTAGTCTTGGCTGCTTTCGGCTTCTTGGCGGCCGTCGGCTTCTTGGCGGCGGCGCTTTTCTTTGCCGCTGGCTTCTTGGCTTTGGGGGCCGAGGGGGCGGCGGCTTTCTTCGCCGCCTTCTTGGGCTTCTCGGCGCTCTTGCTCGCCTTGAAGGATCCGGAGGCCCCGGTGCCCTTGGTCTGCACCAGGGAGCCCTTGCTCACCAGGCTCTTGATGGCGCGCTTGATGTGGACGGTGTTGTGCTCCACGTCGTAGCCCTGCGCGGCCAGAGACTTCTTCAGGGCCACGTAGGACAGACCTTTGCGCTCCTTGGAGGCGGACACGGCTTTCAGGATCAGCTCGCTGGCGCCGGGGCCGGACTTCTTGCTCGGCTTGGCGGCCTTCTTCTTCGGGGCTTTGGCCGGGGCGGCCGGGGCGGCGGGTGCGGCTGGGGCGACTTCTGCCATCGTGCTGCGGGACAATCACGGTCAACGAGAGCTCTCAGACTGATGCTCAGCCTCCCGCCCAGAGAGGCACTTAAACACACCATGAGAACCGTGGAGACTCAACCCGGCCCGCCGCTCCGCGGGGCCGCGGGAACAGGAGACACTTGTGTTTTCTCTTCACCGATAAATGCACAAAATACACGTTTCGGGGAAGCGATGCAACATGAAATCCCATCGGTCTGGTAGCGAAGGAGCTTCTCCTCGGGTGCAGGTCAAATAAAGCCTTTAAGCTTGTTGTGTTTGGAGTGAGAAGCCTTTAAACCCGCCCTATCTGCCGCCGAGTGAGCCTCTGCTCCGCGACTTTTCTCTCTCATTTCTCTCGTAAATGTTTTAAATTAGACCAGAAGTTCACTAAAACCAGTCAGATTTTGAGAGGAGAAGTTTGTTCAAAGAGTCAAAGTGAAAACAGTCAGATTTTGAAATCTATTATACATTTAACAGAGGTTAGTTTGGTGCCTGCAAACACAGCCAAACGTTGTTTACACCTGCTATGGCAGACAGTCACTGAGTTGATCATTTGTTTTATTCTGCTGTAAAATTCAAATATTTGAGCCGATCTGAAACTATGTCTTTGTCATTAAAGCAAATGCACATTAAGTCGACATTTTATTTGGCATGTGTTTTACGTTGGGAAGGTCAGCTCCACTGCTCTGCTGAGGCCTGAGGCCTGTCTGGTGGTTGCACCTTATACAAGACAGTTTGGGATTTTCTGAATATGTCTAAAGAATAAAGTTTTGGTAAAATACTCACACTTAACTCGTACTTATCAATGAACTGAATGAGATATATCATGTTTTAACTGATATGATGCACAATTTTGTCTGGGTTATATTTGTTTATGTGAGTATATTTCTGCTGGTCCTTGTGATGGTGTGTGTAAACATTTATAACATTTTCTGTCCTGCTGAACATTATATGTAGGTTGTTCATGTTTTCATGAGGTCAATATATTGTCCTGTGCTATTTCTAAGAAGACTGGGTCATACTCATACTAAGTAGTATTAACAGTAATAGTATTAATATCTTTAGCCTCACATCTCTATAATATCTATATCTATCAAGCAAGTCAGAAAGTTATTTTGGATCTTAAGTTTATTTCATAAGATTTTGATTTGATTTCTCCACATATACAATTTACACTTCCCATATCATCAGAAAAAGACCAACAGTCTTAACAGTAAAATTAAATAAGACAAGAAGACAAAACAACACAATGGTAAACATAATAACATACATTTGCTCCACACCTAAAGCAAACAAGCACAATTTCAGTATCTTCACATCTGAGCAACATAAAACAAATTAAATACACAGTATACATATATACTAATATTATACCGTTCTTGCTTTTAGTGCCATGGTTTTGTTCTCTGTAATCTTGAATCTACATTAGTGTTTTCTGAGATTTTTGGCCTGTGTCTCCTGCTAAAAAGAAATTATACTAATGACCAAACAAAAGTCAGAAAACACAAACAAAGACACAGTTTCATTCTTATGACAATGAAAATGTTTTTCCAGACCTGTTGTTAGTGACTCTGTGTTTTTGCCTGTTAGGTGATGCTGGTTTTGTCCATTTTGGAGCGAGATCGTGTCTTTTCATTTGTTGCTCTTCCACTTCTCATTTATTCTGTTTACTTCTGAATGTAATTTCCAGGACAACAACTGGTTCTAAGTGGTTTCCTCCACAAATGACACTTAGAACTCAGACTAAACAGCTCAATCATGGTTTAATCAGACCACAGATCCTGTTTCTCATGGTCTGAGTGTCCCCTTGAACTCTTACCAAGACCCTGATGTCTCAGTTAGTCCAGGCATCCAGCTCTAGGAAGAGTCCTTCATGTAAGAATGACGGAGGCCATTGTGCTCTTGAAGCTTCAGTGCAGCGGAAATATTTTTGTTTCCTTCACCAGATATGAGCTTTGACACAATCCTGTCTCTGAGCTCTGCAGGGAGCTCCTTTCTCCCCATGGCTTGGTTTCTGTTTTGATCTGCATTGTCAGCTGTGAGACCTTACATAGACAGGTGTGTGTCTGTCCAAATCATGTCCAATCAGCTGAATTTACCACAGGTGGACTCCAATCAAGGTGAAGACACATCTCAAAGATTATCAAGAGAAATGGGAGGAACATGAGCTAAATTTCAAGCGTCATAGCAAAGTATCTGATATGTGATATTTCAGTTTTTACTTTTTAATGACTAAAATGATTTTACTTTGTCATCATTTTTTAAATTTTAACTTAAGGCTGCAACATAACATGAAAAAATGGAGGGGTCTGAATACTTTCTGAATGCACTGTAAATGAGGACATAAAATTCAAAATGTTTGAAACTGGAGGAGAAACAGTGAGCTGCTAACCGCCGTGAAAACTGGTGAAACGGATCTGTCATGTCTCATCTCCGGGTGCTCCTGTGAAAATGTTGGAGCTTCAAATCGGTGATTGTATGTTTTAAAAACTAATTTCAGGGCTGTGCTCACTCTGTCATCTCCAAGCGCAGTGTAGTGGTTTAATGGCACCGTGATGGACAGGTGACACGTGTGTTTTCAGTGTCTGAATCATGTCACAGCAAGAAAAGGGGTTAAAATTAGCGTGTTCACCCATGTGTTGTGTTTACATCAATGATTGGAGGAGGAACTTATGAATGTGTGTGAATGCTAACTGTACCCTTCTCTATTTCCAGCCTGGTGTTAGTGGGTCTTAGCGGGTTTTTCGACCAGTGGAAAAGGGGCTTTGGTAGTCAGTTGATGTGGTTTAATATTTAGGCCTAAGATTACTTAAGTTTGTGGTAAGTGATTATCCCAAAGCTCCATCCAGTCTAAAGGTGGATGTCCATGTGTTTGTGATTATAAAGCAGGTCTAGGTTCTATATTAATACTGTGAAAGTATCAAAGCCTCAGTCCACAGAGAAATGCACACAGCCTGTATTCAGACACTGAGCCTTAAAACCAGCCGTCAGGACTTCTGGAACTTTGTGATGTCACAACAAAGCAGCCACCACTCCCAGCCACGCCCCAAGCCCCGCCCACCCAGACCCACCGTTCAGCCTTGTAGGAGTTGCTTTGAGTGTTTATCTGAAAATTGCTATATGATGTTTTTAGGTTCTTATAACCACAAATACATTTTCTTATTGATATCAGCACCCAGGATAAAACATGAAAAAAGTATAAAAGAGACCTTTAATGCTGTAAACGAATTACTAATTTGTCCCATGACTAGAAAATCTAATGAAAATAAAGATGGTCTCTAAATGACTAACTGAAAAAACAAAAAATAAATGATGAATTGTTAGAGTCAATTTGAAAGTAGAACTATTCTTACCCCAAACAGCAAGAACATCATTATATATGTATATAATACAAAATAACAATACTGAATGATAGTAGTTGAGTGTAAAAAAATAAAATCCATCTTCCTCAAGATTATAATGGTCGGATCAGTGTTTATTCATCTCTATGATGTCTGATGATACTGAGAGGTGTTTCCAATGCTAGTTCCCCCAACAGCTTCAGCTGGGTGAGGCTCAGAAACTGGAAACAGACTGCATTTAAAGCGTCAGACATACGGAGGCTTTCATGTGAATTACTTACAATATACAGAATATTCTGTCTGAACTCAGTTCATATTCATCACAGCTATGCTGCAAAATTCATAGTTTCATGTTGTGTCAGTTGACTGTGTATTGATGAGTAAAGTGATGTGTGGTGTTAACTGTGTGTGAGAGGGTTTGTGTCGCTGCAGTATGTTTGTTACACAATGTCAGGTTGTTACTGTGATTCAGGTCTGATCTGCTGTGAATTTAACAAGAATAAGTTTGGTAAATACGTGACACCGTGTCAGGAAGTAACTCAGCCAGTGGCTTCACTGACACCAGTGTGTTTGCAGGCACCAAAATAACCTCTGTTTATTAAGAAACTAGAGACACGAGATAAATGTTTTTACATCAGATCTCTGAACAAACTTGTGGTCTCACAGTCAAACTCTTTTAATTGAACTTCTGGTCTAATTTAAAACATTTACGAGAGAAATGAGAGAGAAAAGTCGCGGAGCAGAGGCTCACTCGGCGGCAGATAGGGCGGGTTTAAAGGCTTCTCACTCCAAACACAACAAGCTTAAAGGCTTTATTTGACCTGCACCCGAGGAGAAGCTCCTTCGCTACCAGACCGATGGGATTTCATGTTGCATCGCTTCCCCGAAACGTGTATTTTGTGCATTTATCGGTGAAGAGAAAACACAAGTGTCTCCTGTTCCCGCGGCCCCGCGGAGCGGCGGGCCGGGTTGAGTCTCCACGGTTCTCATGGTGTGTTTAAGTGCCTCTCTGGGCGGGAGGCTGAGCATCAGTCTGAGAGCTCTCGTTGACCGTGATTGTCCCGCAGCACGATGGCAGAAGTCGCCCCAGCCGCACCCGCCGCCCCGGCCGCCCCGGCCAAAGCCCCGAAGAAGAAGGCCGCCAAGCCGAGCAAGAAGTCCGGCCCCGGCGCCAGCGAGCTGATCCTGAAAGCCGTGTCCGCCTCCAAGGAGCGCAAAGGTCTGTCCTACGTGGCCCTGAAGAAGTCTCTGGCCGCGCAGGGCTACGACGTGGAGCACAACACCGTCCACATCAAGCGCGCCATCAAGAGCCTGGTGAGCAAGGGCTCCCTGGTGCAGACCAAGGGCACCGGGGCCTCCGGATCCTTCAAGGCGAGCAAGAGCGCCGAGAAGCCCAAGAAGGCGGCGAAGAAAGCCGCCGCCCCCTCGGCCCCCAAAGCCAAGAAGCCAGCGGCAAAGAAAAGCGCCGCCGCCAAGAAGCCGACGGCCGCCAAGAAGCCGAAAGCAGCCAAGACTACCCCGAAGAAGGCCAAGAAACCCGCGGCTGCCAAGAAGCCGGCGGCCAAGAAGGCTGCGAAGAGCCCGAAGAAGGTGACCAAGAAGGCGGCGACGCCCAAGAAGGCTGCGAAGAAGGTGGCCAAGCCCAAACCCTCCAAGACCAAGAAGGCTCCCGCCAAGAAAACAGCCAAGAAGTGAATGTTCACGACTCGGCTCTAAAACATCCAAAGGCTCTTTTAAGAGCCACCCAGATATTTCACTCCAGAGCAGATTTCCTCCTCTTTTTTATATATTCAGGGTCATAATATTCAGTCAGTTGATAATATGTGTGTGTGTGTGTGTATATATATATATATACATTTTATATATTCGTTTGGCAGTTTGTACAGATTAATGAATTATATATTTATAAACAAACCTGTTCACCCTGACCCTTTCTATGTATGACAACTTGTTTTTTCTTCCATTTTTTTTGCACATTTATTAAATGTATTTTATTACATTATCTCACTGGTTGCCCCTAACATTCATCCCACACTGGGAAATACTCATTACAGCAGTAAATCTAGTTTAATACTTGGTTCACTTTTTAATAACAGTAAATCTAGTTGGCTTGTGCTGACACACCAGCATTTATTGGGTGAGGGAGTTGGTCAGTGAATGGATGACTTCTCTGTACAAAACAAAGAATATATATATATATATATATATCTATATATCGCCCCGCATACCATTACAGATAATAATGGTAACATATTTACATTTACAGTGGGAATATAAACAGAGAAACAAACTATATACATATATATATATATATATATATATATAGCCACCACAGTGTTACATTAAGTACATGCAGTGTTGTGCGGGAGAACATGACCCATGAATCTGGAGTTATAATTACTAACTAATGTTATATTTAACTACACATTTTCTAATTGTATGGACATAAATACACTACACTCCTAACTGATGATTTTTTTTTTTTTTTAAGCAGTGACGTCTTATTTTGTAAGTCCCACAGACTGTGTGGCGGAAGTCGCGTCCTCACGACAGTGATTTGACTTCAACGTTTGTGATTGGAGGAGCCCACAGCGGCTACACCTGACCAATGAACGACGAGATAGTAGAATATAAGCTGGCCTCTGGAACTTCTCCGACATTCTGTTTTTGGTTTCAAAGCAGTAAACATCTCTTCAAACATGTCTGGACGTGGAAAGACCGGAGGAAAGGCGAGAGCCAAGGCCAAGACCCGCTCCTCCCGGGCCGGCTTGCAGTTCCCCGTCGGCCGTGTCCACAGGCTGCTGAGGAAAGGCAACTACGCCGAGCGCGTCGGTGCCGGTGCCCCCGTCTACCTGGCGGCGGTGCTGGAGTACCTGACCGCCGAGATCCTGGAGCTGGCCGGAAACGCCGCCCGCGACAACAAGAAGACCAGGATCATCCCCCGCCACCTGCAGCTGGCCGTCCGCAACGACGAGGAGCTCAACAAGCTGCTCGGCGGAGTCACCATCGCTCAGGGCGGCGTGCTGCCCAACATCCAGGCCGTGCTGCTGCCCAAGAAGACCGAGAAGCCCGCCAAGAAGTAACCTCCTCTGCCCACAACTACACAAACGGCTCTTTTAAGAGCCACCCACTCCCACTCTAAGTGCTGGTTCCTTATGGAATATAACGTGATATTTAAAAAAAAAAAAAAAAAAAAAAAAAAAAAACAAACCACATAACAAATAATACATTGTTTTATTATATAATTCTTTATACTATCATACTTCTGCTTCTATTCAAATAACTGACTTTTATATTGCCAGACACTCATGATTTCAGATCAGTATTTACTCCACCAGGATGAGCTGAGGATCAATGAAATAACACCAGCTCCATATAAACAAAACCCAAACTTGTTCAAGGTTCATGCTGAATAAATACATTCGAACCAGGGGAGAAGATGGCGTCAGATGTAAATTACTAAGCACATGCATATCTCATTATGTTGGCCTCTAAATTTAAGTTTTTATGTCACATAAAGAAGAACAAACTGAAAATATTTAGACAGGGTCACCATTGATTCTGGTACAGTTTAAACTTTATTGTTCCAAACCAAGCTAATAAAACATCAAAACACTTTGGCACCATATTGAATTTAAAACACAATATCCTGGTGAATTTGATAATAGTCGAGACAAACTTTATTATCACCAAAGGGCAATTAGTTGTGCAGCCAACAGAGAATAAATAAATACAAAATCAAAGACAGCAGTAAAACATACACAACAGACAGATGTGGGCTTCTGCTGTTTCTAGGGGGCAGATCGTATCAAATTATTGATGAGGCCAATGCTGACTGGGACAAATGAAGATCCGTACCTTCTTGTTTTGCACCTTGGCACGATGTACCTGCGACCAGGTGGCAGCAGCCTGTACTCATGAGACCACGACACAGGGGATGACCCTGGTCGCCAAGGTAACCTTTGACCTTCCCTGTGACTGTCTCCGTAGAGGTGAGAGAGCTTCATCTCTATAACTTTACCACATGACTTCATGAAGCTGTTTAGTCTGTGCTTATTTTTTAAAGTGAGGGACTTAATATTTAGATAATCGACTTGAACAAAACTAACTGAAGCACTAAGTTCAAGCTGTGATGTTGAGTAGTTGATAATTAAAATCCATGTTGGTGTCCAGTAAATGTTTGAGACACTTTCAACACTTCTTTTTTTTTTTGGAAGAGTTTTTACCCGGAAATGCAGCGGCTCACAGGCTCCAGCTTGAAAGAGGAAAAGGAAAAAATGGCGGCGGGGGGGAGCTGCCTGTCTTCATTCACGGCCGCATCCAGGATTTAAATACCGATGTTTCTGCCTCACCACTCATCAGTCTGTCTTCAGATCAACCTGAACCAGTCACCATGAGCGGAAGAGGAAAAGGAGGCAAAGGACTCGGGAAAGGAGGCGCCAAGCGCCACCGGAAAGTTCTCCGTGACAACATCCAGGGCATCACCAAGCCCGCCATCCGCCGCCTGGCTCGCCGCGGCGGAGTCAAACGTATCTCCGGCCTCATCTACGAGGAGACCCGCGGTGTCCTCAAGGTGTTCCTGGAGAACGTCATCCGTGACGCCGTCACCTACACCGAGCACGCCAAGAGGAAGACGGTGACCGCCATGGATGTGGTCTATGCCCTGAAGAGGCAGGGCCGCACCCTGTACGGCTTCGGAGGCTGAGCCTGTCCCGCGTCCCCACAACACAACGGCTCTTTTAAGAGCCACACAACCCGTCTGCAGAGCAATAACCCTTGTTATTGTTAACTAATGTAGGAAATGCTGCTTATAAAATCTAACAAGTCAGTATATTCATATGAATGCATAGTAACAGCTGATATTTATATAAACACAGCTTGTCTGTGTGTGTATGTATGTGTATATATATATATATATAACTACTTATCTAATCATGAGATCATTAGATTTTTATAATTCTGCTCACTGCTCTTGACCCAAACTGGTGTTATTAAGTTAAATTTACCTGTTCCTGTAATTTTCCCTCCCTGTTGAATCAATGATTGTGGGATGAAAGAGGCTCTTTGTATTGTACTACAGTTCAATATCTCATATAAAAGAAGTTTTATTGCATTCTTAGTATTATATTTGTCAGTTTGTGGAAACTGGTTGAACATTATATATATATAAATATATATAACCCTAAGAAATAAAGGTACCCTTACACTCTTGCATAGTTCTCACGTACTCTTTACTGTCCTCTATTTATCTGCGTGTAGCTCTGAATATTATTTATTGCTCTTCATCTGACGGCTGCCTCTGGGTTATGGCTCCTACATCATAAGGTGCAATGTAAATTAAAGATTAAATCAGCAGTTTGGGACCTTTTGGACACTTACAAAAAAGTACAAGAAATAATAAAGAAATTTTGTGAGTCTTTGGAGGTTGAGCCTTTGTTATTAAACCACCGAGAATAACAGATATACAGACAGTCAGAGTAAAGCCAGTGGTGCAGTATTTTATGATTTTATAGTTGACACCGTATTATTGTATGTTTGAGCTGATATAAATACTACACTGTATGTATTACACCATAAACACTGTATAAACGTTATGAAAACTAATCCTGGTTCATTTGCCATAACACTGGGAACCACTGAGGCAACTTTCTGCAACTGCTGAGGACAAGAGAGCGAGTCCACTGGACCGAACACTTGAGTTTATTGGTGTTTTCTGTACAGTTAAATATGTAACTATATTAATGTGTAACATCACTAATCACAGAGAGTTCGAGTTATATTTTATCTTCCTGTAGTGGCAAATGACTCAGAAAATGAAATACTGATGATGTGTATTGATTCTAAGTGATTGAGTTTTGAAGCGGAGCTGAGGACACTGTGCTGCTCCAGAGGCAGTGGGTGGCTCTTAAAAGAGCCTTTGGTGCGGGCGGTGTGAGCAGAGCCGTTCACTTGGAGCTGGTGTACTTGGTGACGGCCTTGGTGCCCTCGGACACGGCGTGCTTGGCCAGCTCCCCGGGCAGCAGCAGGCGCACGGCGGTCTGGATCTCCCTGGAGGTGATGGTGGAGCGCTTGTTGTAGTGAGCCAGGCGGGAGGCCTCGCCGGCGATGCGCTCGAAGATGTCGCTGACGAAGGAGTTCATGATGCTCATGGCCTTGGAGGAGATGCCGGTGTCGGGGTGGACCTGCTTCAGCACCTTGTACACGTAGATGGCGTAGCTCTCCTTCCTGGTCTTTCTCCTCTTCTTCCCGCCCTTGCCGGCGGTCTTAGCCACGGCTTTCTTGGAGCCCTTCTTGGGCGCTTGCTTTGCTGGTTCAGGCATAGTAACAGATTCACTTTGCTCAAGCAAATGTGTGGAGAACAAGCGGCGGCTGCTCCTCTTCTACACACCATATGCAAATTGCACTGCGCTGTCCCCGCTCTGCCATTGGCTGATTGTTAACGCGTCAGAGAGTCGCTGTACACGGAAGTGTCCCAGCAGCACATGGAGGAGGAAGTTGAGGGAGATGAGGTTCAGCCTCAGTTTATCGGGACACAGAAGATGATGTGTTTATGAAGCTTTAGTGGAGGTTTTATTTATTAATTCATTTATTTATATTATTATATTTTTTTTATTCTCTTGAAGTCCATTAAAGTTTTGTTTTCATTGAACAACATTTGGCTTTATGACATCAGTCTTATTTCATGAACATCTTTCATATTTTCAGTTTTTAATAAGATGATTTTTATCAACAAAACAAGGTAAAGTTTATCTATTAAAAGTGTTTAAATGTTGACTAGTGAACACATTTTGGTCAATCTTATCTTTTTTTTCTACATTGAATTTAATCCTAACTTCAACTAAACTTATCACTACAGCAAATTTCTATTTCATTTACACAGAAATGTTTCAGGGCAGCAGGACTCAAAGGGCCAGAAGCTGTGTCAGCTGATCTGTGTTAATTTAACAGAAAACTGATTGAATGTATTTGCATCACCAAAGCAAAGTATCAGCTGCCTTATGGTTGATACTGTGGGTGCTGCTTTGTTTTCTTGTTTTGAGGCTCTGTCTGTGTCAGAATCTACTTTTAAGGTCTTTATTATGTGAAATATCCCATAATGAATATGTGCAATCAAATAACCACAGACAACACCCCGGCCCCCATTTCTCAAACTTGTAAGAATGAATGTAGGTCAACCCTACATCTGTATACAGTTTATTTAGGGGGATGCTATTCTGCTATATCTAATAATATATTATTTCTATTATTAATATTTTATATGAAGTTAAAACTTATTTGTTTTTTTAAATCCGAAAAGTAATTAACGTGAAATAAACAACAAAATATTATGTTGTAAGATTTTCAGCTGTTGAAGAAAAGGTACATTAGAGAAATCACATCATGAGAATTTAGTTCCACACTGACAAGTGGAGACAGAGAAGCTGTTTATTATGATCCAATATAAATGATTATTATGATTTAGCAGTGTAATAAATACGGTCTGGTCCCTGGCCACAGCTTGAGAGACACCTATGTGTAAGTTAATGGCATCATCTAGTGGTGAAACAATGAAATACAACCTTGTACAAATTCTCCTCAGTCAACAGCAAACAGCCACGTTTGAGTTAGTTTCAGTTTATTTCATAAGTCTTCTGCATATATTATTAACATTTTAACAAACAGGATTCTTTCTGTTAAAAACACAGTGTAACATTGACGGGATGAGGTTTAACATGTGATACACTTAAACCACTTATACACAGAGAACGTCAGAAAGTTTTGGCTTCTTCAGACCAATTTGGCAGCGTTGTTTTGGGGAACGGTGTCAGTAAAGGTACTTGACGGACGGAGGCAGCTTCACGGATGATTCACACTCACAGGCAGCAAAGTCTAGTGACTCCACACAGAAGGGGAACTACCTCCACTACCGTTGGCAGAACACAACATCATAGGGCTGTATTCAGTCAAAACCATGCAGTAAAAAATTTATTCATCAAATTAAAAAAAGAAAAAAAAATCTAAACACTTTGTAGGTATGCCTACAAACAGTTGCTTTTCAAGAAATGTTGAAAAATGCTGCAAAATGCTGCAAGATGTGGATTTGATTGAAGCAAATTTGTGGATCATGAGCGACAGTTTGTGCCTCCAAGGGTTTTTCTTTTTCAAAGAAAATAAAAGAAAATGCTGCTCTTGATATTAAAAGAAAACGTAAATCAAACTCCCAAACAGGTTTTGTCATTTCTGAGATACTTCAAGACTCTTCGGTACAAAAAAATCTTCCATAAAATGTTTGTTAAGCAGATTTTTAAACCAAACAAAGACGGAAACTCACAGTGACATTTTCCTCACTCCTGCTGAGCAGCACGTCATCACAAGTTCTGTCAGAATCATTTTATTTTCTTCCATATTGTCATATAAAAATAATGTGTCAATGTTTATTTTCACTTCATGTGAGATGAGATAATGATCTGTAAGATAAAACCACAAACTTTTGTGTAACTGCTGTAACTTCCAATATTTAAACATGGAGATCTCCCCCCTCTCCACGACGCTGCTCTCAAGTCCTTTCCAAACGACATTAGCACGTTTAACACGTCAACAAACTCACGTAGTCACCATCTTTGTTTGGGCCAATGAACAGAGATGCATCTTAGAAAACAGGTCAAAATAAATCTGCTTTACTGAACATGAGACAATATTCCCTGAAAGGCACAAACTGAATCAAGTCAACCACTGAAGCATTGAACTGAAATCTATTCGCCTGATCAGCCTGTAAGATAAATATCTGTGTGTGTGTGTGTGTGTGTGTGAGGTATATGGAGAGTTAATGGAGGATGTTTGTAGGACTTGAGGGGTAAGGCTGGACATCTCCAATCTACACAGCACAGGGAGAGCAGCTTGGTGGATAATTCAATTCATTTCAATTTTATTTGTGTAGCGCCAAATCATAATCTACATAATCTCAAGGCTCTTTACAGGGTCAGGTCAAGACCTTACTTTGTTAAAGAGAAAAACCAACAGTTCCCACAACGAGCAAGCGCTTGGCGACAGGGGGGAGGAAAAACTCCCTTTAACAGGAAAAAACCTCCAACAGAACCGGGCTCAGGGTGGGGGGGTCTGCCTCGACCGGTTGGGTTTAGGAGGAGATAAAAAAAAAAGGGGTGGGTGGGGGGGCAGGAACAGCTGTGTAGGTAATGGTGTTATCAATAATAATGACAGGTAACAGTGGTTAATAGTAAAGATGAGTAGTGGTGGATCTGGATCCTGCTGCTCCAGAGGCAGAGAGACCTGCAGAATGAGGACAGAGAGAGGGAGAGAGAGAGAGAGAGAGAGAGAGAGAGAGCCCAGTGCATCATGGGAATCCCCCAGCAGTCTAGCTCTATAGCTATAAGTCTGTGAATATTCTCATTTGTCCAGGTCATAGTATCTCAAAGGAGTTTTAAATCAAAAGCAACTGGACTTGGTTATTTGTCTAGGAAGACGTTTCACCTCTCATCCAAGAGGCTTCATCAGTTCTTTCTCGCACCTGACCAGGCTGGGACTGGTCCAACTATCTGGTGTGGAGACCCAGGTATTTAACCTGTGGGAGGGGTTTCACAAGGCTGATGATTTAACTTTGTGCTCCATGTGCCAATGACAGTCGTTACAGTGACTGTCTGGGTGGAGAGTTGGTTTCCACTTCGTTAGAGCCCTATTGTGTTATAACGACAGTCGTTGGAGTCACATGCCACTTGTGAACAGTTGTTTCTCTTAGAGGTTAAATTGTTGAATCTCCTGGGAAGGGATGAAAGGGCAGCAGTGTAAATTGGAGCTAGGTGGTGTCTGAGGCCTCCTCCCCTGTTGAGGGATGGTTTCTCTACTTTCACATAGATGGCTTCTTTCACTCCTCTTTCGAACCACCTGTCCTCTCTGTCCAGGATGTGAACCTTGCTGTCCTCAAAGGAGCGGGCTTTCTCCTTGAGATGTAAGTGGACAGCAGAGTCCAAACCTGAGGAGTTAGCTCTCCTGTGTTGGGCCATGCGTTTATGCACTGGTTGTTTTGTTTCTCCAATGTAGAGGTCTTTGCATTCCTCACTGCATTGCACTGCATACACCAGGTTGCTTTTTTGGGTGTGTGGTGTTCTGGCCTTGGGGTGTACCAGTCTGTCTGAGTGTGTTGCTGGGTTTGAAATACACAGGGATACAGTGTTTGTTGAAGATCCTCCTGAGTTTTTCTGATATCCCAGACACATATGGGATGACTATGTTGTTTCTCTTGTTTGGTTTTTCTTCCTCAACCATTTTGCTACTTTTCTTTCTGGAAGCAGAAGCAGTTTTCACAAAGGTCCAGTTGGGGTAACCACAAGTTGTGAGGGCGCCTCTCAGGTGCTTGTGTTCTGCCCTTTGGGCCTGTGAGCTGGTGGGTACGTTATCAGCTCTGTGTTGCAGGGTTCTGATAACACCAAGCTTGTGTTCCAGAGGGTGGTGTGAGTCGAAAAGTAGATATTGGTCTGTGTGTGTGGGTTTTCTGTATACCCCAACGTGGAGGCTCCTGTCCTTTTTCATATGGACGTCACAATCTAGGAAGGGCAGACTATTGTCCTTGACATCCTCTCTGGTGAACTTGATGTTTTTGTCCACTGAGTTAATGTGTTTGGTAAAAGCTTGCACCTCTTTGGTTTTGATTTTAACCCATGTGTCGTCCACATATCTGAACCAGTGGCTCGGTGTATAGCAGCATAACTAAGGGATGGGTCAGGACATACCTGAGCCAACCCTAACTATCAGCTTTACTAAACAGGACAGTTTTAAGCCTGATCTTAAAGGTAGAGAGGGGGTCTGCCTCCCGAACCCACACTGGGAGCTGGTTCCACAGGAGAGGAGCCTGATAGCTGAAGGCTCTGCCCCCCATTCTACTCTTACAAACTCTGGGAACCACAAGTTGACCTGCATTTAGAGAGCGAAGTGTCCTATTGGGAAAATAGGGAAGTATAAGCTCTCCAAGGTACGATGGTGCCTGACCATTAATGGCTTTGTAGGTGAGGAGGAGGATTTTAAATTCTATCCTGGATTTTACAGGGAGCCAATGCAGAGAAGCTAACACAGGAGAGATGTGATCTCATTTCCTAGTTCCTGTCAGTACTCGTGCTGCCGCATTCTGGATCAATTGGAGGCTTTTTACTGAATTTTTGGGACATCCTGACAATAAAGAGTTACAGTAGTCTTGTCTAGTCTCCAGTCTTGAGGTAACAAATGCATGAACTAGCTTTTCAGCTTCCTTTAGACATAGAATGGGTCTGATTTTAGCAATATTGCGCAGGTGGAAGAAGGCTGTCCTAGAGACTTGCTTTATATGTGAAGTAAAGGACAAGTCCTGGTCAAAAATGACACCAAGGTTTCTGACTGTAGCACTGGAGGCCAAGGTGATGTCATCCAGAGTCAGTATATTATCACATAGTGTATCTCTGAGGTGTTTTGGGCCAATTACAATAACTTCAGTGGTCATCCAGGTTTTTATGTCCTTAAGACACACCTGAAGCTTGGCTACCTGGTTAGTCTCACCTGGCTTCATGGATAAGTACAGCTGGGTGTCATCTGCGTAACAATGGAAATTTATCTGGTGCCTCCTAATAATGTTTCCTAGAGGAAGCATATATAGACTGAAGAGCATTGGTCCTAGCACCGAACCTTGTGGAACTCCATGACTAACTTCTGTGATGATAGAGGAGTCATTGTTAACATGAACAAACTGGAGTCTATCTGACAGATATGACTTAAACCAGCTTAGTGCGGTTCCTTTGATGCCGACCATATGTTCTAGTCTCTGTAATAAAATCTTATGATCAATGGTGTCAAATGCGGCACTAAGATCTAGTAGGACAAGTACAGAGACAAGTCCATTGTCTGAAGCTATGAGGAGATCATTGGTAACCTTAACCAGAGCTGTTTCTGTGCTATGATGGACTCTAAAACCTGACTGAAAATCTTCAAACAAACCATTTCTGTGCAAATAATCACAGAACTGGTTTGCATAGGATTCACATAACACAATTCACAACCGCAGAAAACTGAATTGAAACAAAACTGGAATTACTGTAAATTCTCAAATACTGCCCTTTATTTCAAACATGAATAATGAAATAATGAATAATTATTATTCCTACAAGTTAAAGTTAGCACTCATCCAAAAAGTTGAACCAGTTTAACACAGTCATCTTAACAGCAGAGTTGTGTCCAGACCAGCTGATTGTAAACTAATTGATCCAAATACAAGCAAAGCAAATTGGCCAGTTACTGTTTTCAAAGCTTCCAACCAGTTGTCAGTGACCAGCTGCTGCAAACAGTGAGTTACAGACATGAAGTGAAAGTTTAGTTGTGTTTAATTAGAAGCTCGTGCAGAGTTTCAGCTTTATTTCTCTATAGTAGAGAATAAAGTGAGACTGAAAATGAAATATGGATGATGTGTATTGATTCTAAGTGATTGAGTTTGAAGCGGAGCTGAGGACACTGTGCTGCTCCAGAGGCAGTGGGTGGCTCTTAAAAGAGCCTTTGGTGCGGGCGGTGTGAGCAGAGCCGTTCACTTGGAGCTGGTGTACTTGGTGACGGCCTTGGTGCCCTCGGACACGGCGTGCTTGGCCAGCTCCCCGGGCAGCAGCAGGCGCACGGCGGTCTGGATCTCCCTGGAGGTGATGGTGGAGCGCTTGTTGTAGTGAGCCAGGCGGGAGGCCTCGCCGGCGATGCGCTCGAAGATGTCGCTGACGAAGGAGTTCATGATGCTCATGGCCTTGGAGGAGATGCCGGTGTCGGGGTGGACCTGCTTCAGCACCTTGTACACGTAGATGGCGTAGCTCTCCTTCCTGGTCTTTCTCCTCTTCTTCCCGCCCTTGCCGGCGGTCTTAGCCACGGCTTTCTTGGAGCCCTTCTTGGGCGCTTGCTTTGCTGGTTCAGGCATAGTAACAGATTCACTTTGCTCAAGCAAATGTGTGGAGAACAAGCGGCGGCTGCTCCTCTTCTACACACCATATGCAAATCGTACCGAGCTGTCCCCGCTCTGCCATTGGCTGATTGTTAACGCGTCAGAGAGTCGCTGTACACGGAAGTGTCCCAGCAGCACATGGAGGAGGAAGTTGAGGGAGATGAGGTTCAGCCTCAGTTTATCGGGACACAGAAGATGATGTGTTTATGAAGCTTTAGTGGAGGTTTTATTTATTAATTCATTTATTTATATTATTATATTTTTTTTATTCTCTTGAAGTCCATTAAAGTTTTGTTTTCATTGAACAACATTTGGCTTTATGACATCAGTCTTATTTCATGAACATCTTTCATATTTTCAGTTTAATCATGTTATCGGTACAGAAAACGTAGCAGCTTTTATCCTGCCACTCTGATATTATTAACATCTCAGTTTCAGTTTATTTGACATGCACATCACCTAAAGAGCCTGTAGACACTGTAAATAATAATAATTTAAAAAAAAACATGGCTTCACATGTAAAAGTACACATCCGCACAGGTAAGAACAGGACTGAGGCTGGGACATACAGAGCCTGTTTGCTGAAGAAGCAGTGCAGTGGCTTCAGGCTGTAAGACAGAGGGTGGATCTTGTCCTCGGTACCTGGAGGACAGGTGCTATATGATCAAATTTATAAGAGCTTGTGATGACTTTTGCCAGCGCACGTTGGACCAAACATCTGTCTGCTGTCATTGGTCGGCCAGTGAAGAGCATTAGAGCAGTGAGGACTTTTTAAACTGGATAAAATCACACATTGTGTTCACATGAAGGCAGATGTTGTGATGCACTGATACGTGGGTCAGGCAACAGATGTAGAAACCTGTTCTCTAGTGCCACACATTTTAGTTGTGAACAAGAAAATATTCATCAACAAAACAGTGTAAAATGATTCATTAATGAAATAATACACATGTATGTAACCTGTGTGAGAGTCGACTACACTGTGATGCTGAAGGAGACGAGGCGGAGGTCGGATGGGCCCAGTTTAACCTCCGTCTGCCACTAAAACTGATGCTTTAACTCAAGACGACAAGATGTTTCTCATGAATCAGTAAATGGGATCTTGTGTAAAACAAACTTGTGTCAAAAAGGAAATATGATCATGCAAGTAATCCAAGAGAGGAGTAAGGTTTTTAACATGCACAATTTACTTTTTTACACATCGATACTGGTACAAAGTACTATTCTATGCTATGCTGGTGTTTATAATGTTGTTTTTACTTTATATGATCCTTATCCTTATTATAGAAAGGTGGTGATTTATGTATTTTTAAATAATTCATATTTCAACCTTTATGTTATTGTCTATACTCATCTCTGCAACATGTTCACATGTGATTTTAAACTTTCACTTCTTTCTTAACTGTTCTTAACCAGGCATCTTGTTTCTCTCCCCCACTGTGTGATAAACATTTGTTTTTTGTTAATATTTATTCAGTCACTTACCTGCAGTGAGTCCTGAAGTTCTCATATTTTGTTAGAGGTTAACTTTGTATAACATTACAGGTTAACTGAACATGAGCGGACTTCCCGCCCTGAGAGGAGGTCGGTTTGAATTTCAAATTTCTTTGTCCAATGAACAATCGGTTACATCACGTGTATAAAATCGACCAATCAGCGTTAGCGACGGTCCGGGGTCGGCTATAAAAGAGACTCTGCCGCGGACTCTTTCATGTTCATTTTCTGATAAACGAACTACTGTTAAAATGGCAAGAACCAAGCAGACCGCCCGTAAGTCCACCGGAGGCAAAGCCCCCAGGAAGCAGCTGGCCACCAAGGCTGCCCGCAAGAGCGCCCCGGCCACCGGCGGCGTGAAGAAGCCTCACCGCTACAGGCCCGGTACCGTGGCCCTCAGGGAGATCCGCCGCTACCAGAAGTCCACCGAGCTGCTGATCCGCAAGCTGCCCTTCCAGCGCCTGGTCCGGGAGATCGCCCAGGACTTCAAGACCGACCTGCGCTTCCAGAGCTCCGCCGTCATGGCCCTGCAGGAGGCCAGCGAGGCCTACCTGGTCGGCCTGTTCGAGGACACCAACCTGTGCGCCATCCACGCCAAGAGGGTCACCATCATGCCCAAAGACATCCAGCTGGCCCGCCGCATCCGGGGGGAGAGGGCGTAGAGCGACCCGGCCCGGCTCACACACACCACAACGGCTCTTTTAAGAGCCACACACACGTCTGCTAAGAGTATTTTCCTATCGATTATTGAACATCGATACACGTTATTTATAACGGATCATTAACACTTCAAGCCGCTGCTGCAGCTGCTTTGTTTGTCCACTAATTCAACCAACCTGTAGATATCCCCTGTTGTGGTGGGAGTTTATATCTAATCACCAAACTATATATTATATATATACACACAAGGTACAAACTAGTTAGACTACTTCACGATCAATACTATCAATATCTCCTTTATTCTCTATGCTTCGCCCAGTGGCTCTAACTTCAGGGCCGATCAGTGATGAGAATGAAATTAAATCAGCGTTGACAACATCTGTAAGAATAAATATTAATGATTTTACAAACGACTCATATCAACAACTATTTAATGTTATTGCTATTGATGTTGGTAGTTTTATTTCCAGTAAAACATCTACGTTAGTGATTGAGTCATAATAAGGATTATTATGGATTATGTGTATGTATTTTTTTTTTTATTAAATAGGGATTTTTTTTTTTAAAGAAAAATGATCAAAATTTATTTAGTTGTGTTCAGAAGGTCATTGTTGAGGATGTGATGAAGTTTTGCTTTGATCAGAAAAAATGAGAGGTATTTTTCACACATCTAAACTTGAACACAATAGGAGCGTCACATGTGTCTTTCTATGTTATGTTGGGTTTTTTCTTAACATCTTTTATATTTCATGTAAAGCACTTTAAACTGCTTTATCGCTGGAAAGTACAAATAAACTTGCCTCAGTTTGCCTTCTGTGAAATGAGATGGGAGGACGCTGCACTGTCAGCAGATGCACAGCCGTTGATTCTCCCTTAGACTTAGATTCATATTTTGTAATAACATTAATGTTTAAACTCACCAGTAAACTGTCATCAGCTGGCACAGGACAGAGCCTCACACTCTTCATATCTGATTGAAATCAAAGATCAAATTCTTGCTCCTCACAGCTGCTTTAATCATTTTTGAAACCTCAGATTCTTGTAGTTTATGACAGGAGACATCTGAAGAGAGAGGGGTCAGGGGTCAGGGGTCAGGATCAGTACAAGAATATACTGCATGTCTGAGTTTATGTTCTCACATTTCACATGTTCTGTGTGTTGATGTTTAAGTGTCAGATGTTCTGACATTTGATGGGACACTTAAGATGCAGTAAAGAGTTTGTCTCAGTGTGATCTCTACAGTGATGTTGGTTTTATTTACTTACACCTCAGTATTAACAGCCACAGTAAAAACAACTGAAACAGCTGCGTGATGATTTTCATATTGGACCATAACAAGGGTTATTGCTCTGCAGACGGGTTGTGTGGCTCTTAAAAGAGCCGTTGTGTTGTGGGGACGCGGGACAGGCTCAGCCTCCGAAGCCGTACAGGGTGCGGCCCTGCCTCTTCAGGGCATAGACCACATCCATGGCGGTCACCGTCTTCCTCTTAGCGTGCTCGGTGTAGGTGACGGCGTCACGGATGACATTCTCCAGGAACACCTTGAGGACACCGCGGGTCTCCTCGTAGATGAGGCCGGAGATACGTTTGACTCCGCCGCGGCGAGCCAGGCGGCGGATGGCGGGCTTGGTGATGCCCTGGATGTTGTCACGGAGAACTTTCCGGTGGCGCTTGGCGCCTCCTTTCCCGAGTCCTTTGCCTCCTTTTCCTCTTCCGCTCATGGTGACTGGTTCAGGTTGATCTGAAGACAAACTGATGAGTGGTGAGGCAGAAACATCGGTATTTAAATCCTGGATGCGGCCGTGAATGAAGACAGGCAGCTCCCCCCCGCCCGCCATTTTTTCCTTTTCCTCTTTCAAGCTGGAGCCTGTGAGCCGCTGCATTTCCGGGTAAAAACGCTTCAAAATAAAAGTGAAACGTTGACCCTCACAATCCTGCTGACCTCAAACATTTACTGGACACCAACATGGACTTTATCTAATTATCAAATACTGGGACTTAATGTTTCACTTAGTTTAGTTCAGTGCAACTGAATAATGTAATGGGTTAAAATATTTTTCAGTTTGTTCATATATTTTTATATTTTCAGTTTTTTTCATCTTAAAATACAGGAACAAAACACACGCTTCCTGCCTAGAGCTGATTCACCAGTGAGAAGAGCTTGGATGAAAGACACAAAGCTTAATTCTGTTCAATCAATATTACATCATTGATATTTTGTAATTTTAACAGTTAACATCTTCAACTCAGCAGGAAACGATCAACCACCACAAGAGCCACTCAGTTTTCATTGTTAAAACCCAAAAGATCAAAAACACATCATTTGCTCCTTTAATTACTTCATAAACCAACAACACTGATGTTGTTGACCGATTATGTAGAACAAAGATCAATAGTTATTTAGCACCATGTGACGATCTTCATTTTATTTTGGTTCAAGTGTTTCTTCAGATACAAAGTTCAGAGACAATCACCCTGAAAACATCTCAGAAATAAGTTTGACTCTATAGACTTGACACATGGATATAATAAAATATAATTCTGTCAATATATATGTATAAGTATTTTATTTTAGCAGTTCCACAGCTTAACATAGCTACTGTGTATTAAAAGTAGGCTCATGAAATATGTACCGGATTATTATTAGTGTTAGTAGTTGAGGAACCAGCACTTAGAGTGGGAGTGGGTGGCTCTTAAAAGAGCCGTTTGTGTAGTTGTGGGCAGAGGAAGTTACTTCTTGGCGGGCTTCTCGGTCTTCTTGGGCAGCAGCACGGCCTGGATGTTGGGCAGCACGCCGCCCTGAGCGATGGTGACTCCGCCGAGCAGCTTGTTGAGCTCCTCGTCGTTGCGGACGGCCAGCTGCAGGTGGCGGGGGATGATCCTGGTCTTCTTGTTGTCGCGGGCGGCGTTTCCGGCCAGCTCCAGGATCTCGGCGGTCAGGTACTCCAGCACCGCCGCCAGGTAGACGGGGGCACCGGCACCGACGCGCTCGGCGTAGTTGCCTTTCCTCAGCAGCCTGTGGACACGGCCGACGGGGAACTGCAGGCCGGCCCGGGAGGAGCGAGTCTTGGCCTTGGCTCTCGCCTTTCCTCCGGTCTTTCCACGTCCAGACATGTTTACAATATCTTACTTCGTCAAAATGAAGTGAAACGTTGTCTTTGTGTCGGATCCGTCCTTATATCGCCACTAGCGGCTTCTATCTTGTCGTTCATTGGTCAGGTGGAACTTAGGCGTCATCGTCCAATCAGAAATGATTACGTAAAGCCGCTGTAGCGATTACGCGGCTTCCGCCCTGGAGTGAATGCGATTTACAAAATAAGACGTTTCAGAAATATAGTTGGGTAGTTGACAAAAACGCAGCAAAATGTTTGATTTTGAAGAAATTCTTAAATGAATATAAGATGTTAGAGAAAAATTCACGGAGTCACTCATTCTGTCAGTTCTTTTATTAGAACATTTTCACTAAACAACACCATAATGTGTGATCTAGTGTGAGATAAAAAATGTGAAAAAAATAATAATTTAACAACATATATACAAAAAGCATGAAAGAGATTTGTCTTCACTGTTCTTCATTCATTCTTCATTTTCCCCATGACTTGTCTTTCTTCAATTATGAGAGTAAAACTTGTCTGTTATCCTTTCAAAATTGCTGCAAATTATACCAGTTTAAGATGAGTGATGATTATATCTCTTCTAATGCTCAATACTATGCTGTTTATAAGAACTATGTTTTGGTTCTTTTATGTGTCACACCATAGGACATTAGGCAACACTAAAGGACAGAAATGATAATAGCATTAAAGAGAAAGTGAAACGTTAATGTACACACACTCATTTGTCTCCCCCAATTCTTTGTCTCACAAAAGTTAGGTATCATATTTTATTCTTATTTTCATAACATTTTATAACACTAGCCTACAAATTTTATGCAAATTATTTTAATTAATGTGAATTTTCCATTTAAAAAAAACTGAAAATTGTCAGAAAGGAATAAAAAGGAAAACTAATCTTTAATTCAGTTATTTAAAAACCTTCTTAAAGGGACCTTGTTCTCAGGTGTGACAGTACAGGTGTCACTGCAGTGGACTTAATCATACAGTTTAACATTCAGTTTAATTAAAAAATTATATTTCAAAGATGCCACACCATCAAAACTTAACACTTTAAATGGTTTGAAAAAAAAGGTTACAGACACTTTCACTTCCACTGCAAACAAACCGGGGGAAGACCCACACAGTGTCACGAGCAGCCGCCCCATAAGCAGCGGTGGACAGGAGTACATTTACTTGAGCACTGTACTTCAGTATATCTTTCCACTAAACGTATGACTTTCACTCTACTACACTTAACTCAAGTAGAAATTTGACTGAACAACTCTCACTTGTGTTGTAGTCATATTAAACCAGGAGAATCTATACTTTGACTCAAGTAATAGAGTTATGCACTTTGTCCACCTCTGCCCACAAGCTTAAAAATAAAAACTGAACTGAACTGAGTAGGGCGATGGGGGCTCAGAGGTCAGACAGTAGAGAGTCGAGTGGAGCAGAGTAGAAACCAGTGGAGTGATGGGGCTCAGAGGTCAGAGGCGAAAGGTATCCCAGCATCCTCGCTGATTGGCGAAGAGATGTCGGCCATCTTGGATTGTAGCGGGGAAAAAAGATTGATGCGGTGAGCTCCTTCTTTATCCGTTTAATTTATTTTCTGAGCCATAACCAACCAAAACCCAATTTAGGTAAAGCACCTGTGCTGTGGTAGCCACCACGGAATCAGGCTGTGAACGGAAGTGACAAAATACGCCTTTAAACGCAGTAGTGCGGCTTCGTTTCTTTTTGTTGTTGTTTGGGGGAACTGACCGACGGAGGCGCAGCAGGCCCAAACCCGAACAAAAACACACCTGTCCTCCGGTCTCCTCCTGCTCGGTAGCCTGTCTGCATAACCGAATATAAACCCACTTTCTCGACTTGCCAGATAGTGTTATAATCGCTTACAGCTGCCCCTGTAGCGGTTTTTATACGGTGCTGTTAGCCGAGTAGCTAGCTCGGTAGTGAGCGTTAGCTCCCATGCTAATGTCCCCATGCATTCTTATCGAAGTAGCTAGTAGCTTAAGTGCGCTTGTTAGCTAGCGGTAGCTCCTAACATTCTACAGCTAACAAGGTAACGCCAACTAATAGCTGACATTTGTTTGGGACTCATAAAGATTACACAGAGCAGGATGAGTCTGTTCATTTGTGCTGTAATGGAAAGGAAAGGAAACAAGTGGGCGGTGTTGTGTTTGAGTTATCATTATCACACAGTGTATTAGCGCTTGCATTAGCTCACAAAGCTAACATTAGCCTTTTGCGACACTGCTGCACCTTTAACGGAGATGGAAATTTGAAACAAGAACATTCAAGCTCCCACACTGCTCTGCTGGTGTTACAGCTGAAGGGGAAGCGTTAGAGGAACCCACAACCCGAAACAGAGGCTTCGGTATAATACATGCCTTACAGAGGCGTTAGCTCAGTTAGCCGCTGTTCACCGGGTCTCGATGCTGCTGTTTGGGGTTGTGGATGTTCGGAAACTGCTTCAGTAAACAGAACTAATCCTGAAAGATCACTGTCCACACAGGGCTCTGGATCTATACATTTACACCATCTCATGCTGTACAGAGACCACAGGTAAACTACACCAGTCAGCCTTTCACCAGGTTTTAAGCATATTGATGCAAGTTAGGTTGGTCTTCATATAATGATATGGTTATATTTTCTGATTAGAGCTGCAATGATTACTCAATCAATTAATTTAGGGTTAGGGTTGTAGATTCATCTGGAAATTAACTTTTTTAAATTCTGGCATAATGTTTACTTGAATAGGTGGTTAAGCATCAGAGTTTTAGCTCGACTGTGTCAGGGGACATCGTGATGAAGAGCCATTGGTGAGGCTGAAACATTTTCCTGTGTGGTGCTCCTGTCATACAAACAGCTTAGTTGACTCAGAGTGATGAACACAAGTTTAGGCTGCATAACTCTGATTTTGCATGTTAATCAATGATTATCACTGCTCAAATAAGACCTGAGTCTGCAGGTGTAGCTCCATCAACGATGTACAAGTTATTCCCGATGTATTTAAAGTAATTTTGTAAACATAATTGTAAAGTTTTTTTAATGTGCAAACATGTCTGAATAGTCATAGCTGACAGAGGTTTCTAAAGATGTTTATGTGCGTATCTCCAAAATTAAATATACACTTTGTGCATCAAAGAAAGGATACTGGTTCTCAGCAGCGTTAGAGATGGGCGTAAACCCAACATGAAACTAAAGCAAAAACAATAAATCAGTTTATTTGCCTTGTTTTCAGGGTTGCAAAACTACTTTCTGTGTGAGAATCTGAACATGATGCCTGCATGTGTTTGCAGAATCAGATACAGAGGCATGTTTACTGGTTTACAGAAGAGTTGTCGTTGAAGGCAATTGTTACAAGCTGCACGTAGTGATTCTTTCATTATCAGTTAATCTGCCACTGAATTATTACTTTTTTGATGAACAGCTCAGTTTTTATTTACAGCATCTTAAGTGGATTTGGAGACAGTGTTGTGAATCAGGGCTTTGCAAAAGCGCTGCAGGTGTGACAGGAAGGAGGTTAGTGTCTTCTTCCGTCTGACCGTTCCTCGTCTGGCCTCTCAGGTGACACGCGGCATGTTTGGTGCTAACCGGAAGAAGTTTATGGAGGGGGGGGTGGAGAGCGACTACGCAGATGACTCCAGCCTCTACTACAGCCAACAGTCCATGTTCCCTCCTCATCGCCCTGACAAAGATGTAAGTTCTATTAATGAGGATTTTCTAAGTCAGGCTTTGCTTTATGAATTGTATGAATTTCAACTTCACATTCAGTCTCCACTGCAGGGCATCACAGTTGTGATTTAAGGTCATGGAAATACTGTAAAAATTCTATAATTTGTTAAGAAGACCATGGCAAGGTGGTTCTTCTTCTGACAGTGATCAAAGAGGAAAAAACTATCCAGGAAAATCACTGGGTCCTGTCTCAGCGATTTAGTTTTTAGTTATTTATTGTATTAGATTTTGTATTATATCCTGATTCTCCCTGTTTGGACTGAAGCCCTCATCACTATCAACTCTGCTGCTGTCATGGACAGGGTGTAGACCAGGGGTGGACACAGTATCAACCCTCAGTAGACTCAGAGTACCAACTAAAATGTGTCGATGACACTGAGCATCGTAAATTGTCTGGTCCTCAAATGTCTGGTCACATTCATAATGTTGTTTACTTCCTCTGTCATCGGACAGTTCCTTATTTAGATCAAAATATTTACATGTTTACAAAGTTATTCTGTGGCTGCTTCTGTCTACACAATATTAAACGTTTGACAAATTTGACTCATTTAGTTCGAGGGAAACAAAAAAAAAGGTTTAGGACAGGTACTGAAAAAAGTATTGCATTGACACAAGTATCAAACCTTTTTCGAAGAGGGACTAGTACCTGTGTAATAAAGGACAACAGAACATAATACTGTCAGTTGCTGCATATTGTCATGTGGTCTGGTTAGGGTTAGTTGTAGAGGAACACACTAAACCGATGAGTTGCAATTTCACAACATGTTTGTGTTTTAGATGCTGGTGTCTTCCTCTGCTTCCTCAACGGGTCAACTGTCACAGCTGGGAGCCAGCTTATATGGCCCGCAGAGTAAGATCTATTTATCTGTATAATGGACCGATTGGTGGAGGCATACACCTGTGAGGTGGTGATTCTAGTTAAAGAATAACATGTTTTCTCTCTGTCTCTGGTTGCAGGTGCTCTGGGGTTTCCCATGCGGGGTATGAACAGCAGTGCAGCACCTCAGTTAAGTCGAAGTGGGCTGAACCAGTCTGCCAGCCAGCTCTCCAGTCATGCCAGTACACCCAACACTGGCACAATGCACACACCTCCCTCACCGAGCAGGTACAACACACACACACACACACACACACACACACAAACACACACACACACACACTGTGTATTTGTGAGTCCTTAAAACATCTTCACTTATTCAGTGTTTGCAAAAAACATCAAATCAACAAAGTTTGGTGTAAAAAAAGAGATGAAAACACACCATCAGAGCTGTAAACTCCTGTCTCGTAGTTTTATAAGCCTCCGTGCAGCGTGGATGTATAACTCAATTCATTGTCTCACCAGTATCTGGAACAACACGCCTCCAAAAGCGCCGCCGCTATTCTAGTCTGAACGCTCAGTCAGACACGTACCACATAACCTCAGTGCTGTTTCAAATCCAGCTGCTCCCGTTTCTCTCTCTCTCTCTCTCTCTCTCTCTCTCTCTCTCTCTCTCTCTCTCTCTCTCTCTCTCTCTCTCTCTCTCTCTCTCTCTCTGTGTCTGTGTGAACTTCATCTCATGTTCACAACCACAAACCACCACCTGCAGCTTCAACCTTAAAATACATTTTTCCCTCTGTCGGTGCTTGTGCCGCTCTCTGCAGGGGTATCCTGCCCATGAGCAGCCGGAGCGTGTTGAACCACAGCCAGCAGGTGGGGGGTCCGACGGGTCAGGCGGGAGGGATGGTAGGAGGAGGAGAGAGGGGAGGCGGCGGTGGCAGTGGAGGAGGGAGGAGCGGCAGCATGGGGAGTCCGAGCCGCTCGTCACCCAGCATCATCGGCATGCCCAAACAGCAGCAAGCACGGCAGCCTTTCACTATTAACAGGTAACACACACACACACACACACACACACCTTTCTACTTAATACCCAGCTTAGTTTAAAACTGTCCTCTAGACTTTCAACCTTCCTCTTTTTCTGACTGACCGAATAAAAATACAGCAGATTTCAGGTAAACACTAAACATATTAAGGGGCAGTTTCTGAATACAGGCTGCGTGCATTCAGTTCCAGTTTGATTCTGGTGTTGAACAAAAGTTTCATCAGTTCTGGCAATAATCCTGTGTGTGTGTGTGTGTGTGTGTGTGTGTGTGTGTGTGTGTGTGTGTGTGTGTGTGTGTGTGTGTGTCAGTATGTCAGGGTTTGGGGTGAACAGGAATCCCGGCTTCAACTTGAACAACTCGTTGTCCAACAACATCTTCAATGGCACAGGTACAAAAAGATAATTGTGTCATTATAATATTTTTCATTCCAATGTATTTTTAGACTCAATTTTTTTTTCTTCACTGTTGTTGTTAATGTTTCAGCTCAGATGATGATTTTCATTTTTTTAATAGTGCTAGAAGCTCAAAAATGTCATCATTTCTCTTTGTTTAATTTTCCTGTGTTCGTCCAGACGGCAGTGAGAATGTGACGGGGCTGGACCTGTCAGATTTCCCAGCGTTAGCAGACAGGAGTCGGAGGGATGGAGGCTCAAATCCCACCCCACTGCTCAACCCGCTGGCCGGTCGGGCTCCTTATGGTACAATCACACGACAAGCTTTTAAAATACAACACGTTGTCAAAGATGAAACCAGTGGTTTCCAACCTTTCTGGTGTCTGACGTCTTACTTAAAGTGTGTAAACTGTGTGAAATTGTAATGGGTGAATTACTAACTGCTCTTTCCCCCGTTTCTCCAGTTGGCATGGTAACCAAGCCGTCCAGTGAGCAGTCGCAAGACTTCTCCATCCACAATGAAGATTTCCCAGCTCTTCCTGGGCCAAACTACCAAACAAAAGACCCCACCAGCACCAGCGAAGACAGCAAAACGGTCAGGGTCACTTTTCTTTGTCTTTTCTCATTGTGTCCCTTCCCTTCTGATTTCTTTTTTCTGTCCCGTTTCGTCATCGTTCTCCCGTCTTTGTCTTTTGCCGTTGTCTCCATTCATGTCCTGCCTCGTCTCACTTGTTTTGGGACTGATGTTTTTTTCCCCTCATTTTTTTGTCTGGGCAGAATCTGAATTCATCAGGAAAGCCCACCTCTAACTCAGACGGTCCAAAGTTCCCTGGCGATAAGAGCTCTGCGCCTAGCAACAACAACCAGCAAAAGAAAGGGATCCAGGTGCTTCCCGACGGTGAGAAACACTCCAGTTTTTTGTGACACACGCACAGAGCGGGAGAATAAAAGGGACAGATCTTAGTCTAAACCATCGTCATGTGCTGTCTCTGTGTCCCAGGCCGTGTGACCAACATCCCAGTTGGCATGGTAACGGACCAGTTTGGAATGATCGGCTTGCTAACGTTCATCCGGGCAGCAGAGACGGACCCTGGCATGGTCCACTTGGCGCTGGGCTCCGACCTCACCACGCTCGGCCTCAACCTCAACTCACCTGAGTACGACACACACACACACACACACACACACAAACACACACACATACACAGGAGCCTGTTATAAAAATACAACTTAAACACTTCCAGCTAACATGCTCTTTTTGGAATAAAGATAAATCAACATTCCTATAATTGGCTGAGAGCTGAACATGTGACTGAAGACATTTCATATCATCATATGAGTAAATTTTCATCTCTAGACTTTTCATCTCTCAATGAGGAAGTAAATCTAAACATCTCTCTCTTTTCTCTCAGGAATCTCTATCCTAAGTTTGCGTCTCCCTGGGCATCGGCTCCGTGTCGACCGCAGGACATAGGTGAGTTTGAACTCAGCCTGTGATTATTTGAGTTTATTGTGATTATTCATGGAAGTAATATTACACTTACATTCATCTCATGGCCACTAAACAACTCCAGTGGGATAATCGTGGTGCTCTGTGTGAGCCGTGTGTAAACAGGCGAGTGTTTGCTAAATGGCTCTACAAGGCAACGATGTGTGTGTTGACTGTCCCAGAAAAACGAGGGAAGCCATTCAGTTCAGAGAGGTTTTGGTTTCTTCTACCACCAAGTGGCCAAAATATAATAATGCAGCTCTAGTGACAATATTAAAGGATGTGATGAGTCTCGTCTCCTCTGTCAGTCCTGTCCTGATGAATTTGTAGGTTTTACAGTGTTTTCAGCTCTGTTTGCTTCCTCTTCCTGCAGACTTCCACGTCCCCTCAGAGTATTTAACCAACATCCACATAAGGGACAAGGTATGTGATTCAAAAAACACCAGAAGGATCCTTTGTTTATTTTTTCTTGCTGTTACAGTAATTTTATTGTTTCCTTAGTTAATTACAGATATTCTTCTGTGTTGTGTAACAGTCAAAATATGTCATTTTAGTCCCTCCATTCCTTTAAAATTGGGGTTGAAGCTTTAACTGTGCATCTATTTCCCTCTGACCTTTGACCCCACTCTGTCCTGTCTGCAGTTAGCAGCTATCAAGTTGTCTCGGTATGGTGAAGATCTTCTGTTTTATCTCTACTATATGAACGGAGGAGACCTACTACAACTTCTGGCTGCAGTAGAACTGTAAGAACAACACACACACACACACACACACAGCTGATTTTCATCCTTTCACCAACTCCTCAGAAAATAACATCCTGACACTTATGCAAAGCTTTTCAATTAAAATGTCGGTCTGTAATTTTGTGTTTTTTTGTTTTTTTTTTAATCCCTCCTCTGATGTTAATATAATCACCATCCTTTATGCTCATATCTTCTGCATCTTTTCTGTCCACAATAAGGGAATTTTTCTTTCACATCACCACAAACAACACAAACTAAATACAACACAACTTGGCAAAAATGTTACTTTACAAAGACACAGTCGCCAACTTGACATTTACGAATCTGTCCAGACTTTAATTGTGAGTTTGAAGTAGAAACGCTGTTTGAACCTGTGTGTGTGTGTGTGTGTGTGTGTGTCTGTGTGTGTGTGTGTCTGTGTGTGTGTGTGTCTGTGTGTGTGTGTGTCTGTGTGTGTCTGTGTGTGTGTGTGTGTGTGTCTGTGTGTCTGTGTGTCTGTGTCTGTGTGTCTGTGTGTCTGTGTGTCTGTGTCTGTGTGTGTGTGTGTGTGTGTGTGTCCAGCTTTAACAGGGACTGGAGGTACCATAAAGAGGAGCGGGTTTGGATCACCCGGGCCCCGGGTATGGAGCCCACGCTGAAGACCAACGCCTACGAGAGAGGGACCTACTACTTCTTTGACTGCCTCAACTGGAGGAAAGTGGCTAAGGTGAAAACATATTTACACTTTACATCCCCTGGGGTACAACTCTACAAACATATGATCTCTTCAGCTGTTATTTGGAGAGGTCACAGCAGAAGTATAACAGTTAAACTTGAAATAAATAGAATCACTGACAGTGAAGTTATTATGGGAGAATAAAGAATAATTGATTGTAGGACTGGAACTAATTTTTACTTTAATACATTAATCTGTCACCTATGTTCTCAGTTCATTGGTGCATTGTTTAAAAAAAATTAATTAATTTTCTTGTTTTGTCAGTGAAGACAAAAGGAAAACAGCTAATTTTAAAATTTGAGAAGCTGAAACCAGTTTTTTTAATGTTTTGCTTAAGTAGGGTAGATGTCCATGTGTCTTTTTTATTATAAAGCAGGTCTACGTTCTACATTCGTACTATTAAAGTATTAATATTAAAAGATCCTCTCTTCTGATTGGCCGACTGACCTGTTGTCACTAGAGCTCCAGAGAGAAGCCTGAGAGAGGAGATGTAAAACTACACTGAGATGGTTTTTGGTTCTAAAAACCACAGATATATCTTCTGATGGAGATCAACACTTCAGATAAACACAGGAGAAGTTAAAATATGGAGCTTTAAAGGCAAACACAGCTTCAGTTTTATTTGCCTTTTGTCACCGGTGAAATATTTTTATCAATAACTATTTTCAAGCAGCATTTTGACCATTAAATAAATAACCACAGAACACGAGGAGTCTAGTGTGAGAACTATAACATGTTCTCACACAGAAGTTCATCTGTGTCTCTGCTTTCAGGAGTTTCATCTGGAGTACGACAAACTAGAAGAGCGGCCTCACGTTCCCTCCACGTTCAACTACAATCCTGCCCAGCAGGCCTTCTGATTGGCTCTCCCTCCTCCTGCCTGCCTGCCATTGGCCCTCCTGGCTCATCAGACAACCCCCTTTAGGTTTTTCCCACCTCCACACACTCAAAGTGAATCTGGCCGTTAAGGACTTGGGACAGGGGAGGAGGTCCTGGCTCCTGTCCTGTTAAACCCCTTTCTGAATAGACTTTATCATTTTAACCTTTCTGATTTTTCTTTGTTCTTTACCTCATTTTCTTTTTTTTTATTTCCCACCCTCCCTCCATGGGTTTGGTTCAGTTGGTCTGTTATGTGGAGCACAGACTTAATGTCAACAGACAGCACAGTCCATCAAACACAGACACACACTGTAAATAACTGTCCATCTGATCGAGTGATTCATGTTTCTATTCAGTCTTAAGAATCGACTATTTTTGTCTAGAGAAGCTTTTAAGAAGAACCAGATTTTAACACAGGATTCAATCACCTGTCAGGATGGATAATTATTTCACACTGTGTCACACAGGAACTGAAGATATTTATCTTTTTCTTTATTTTTACCAGGTTTCTCCAGCATTACAAATCAGAACACACACATCATCAGCAGACAGTGGACAGTCAGGAGAGGAAATGCAATGTACATTGTAGCACTATTTCATAATAAAAGGAGAAAAAATATCTTTTATTTTGGTTTGTGTCAGTGTGGCGATGCGTGAAGCAGCGGTTTTGATTTTAAAGGCTCAGCTTTTTGGTTTTTAACCCATTTAGGTGAAGTTTAGTGAAACAGAAACACCAGCGTATTGAACGGACAGATACATGTGTTTACTCTCTTTCACCGAGCCAGTGTGTTTGTAGTCCTCCTTAGTTATATCTTAAAGAAGTGGTTCCCAGCCTTTACCAACTGAAAAATCTCCAAAATGTTGGCGGCCAGAGCACTTTTTACACTCGTTGATTCCCCATCTGTCTGTTTCCGTTTAATTCTTACTGTTGCTAACAGCTATCCGTTTTAATTCTCCAGTTTTTACCACAGATGTAAACTGTTCACACACAATCAGACTGAGATAACAAACAGGTACAAAACATAAACGTTCCTATCGTTGGCTTATCACAATGATAAACCTTAATACAAGAGAAAAAAAACAACGTTAGAAGTTTTTAAACATCTTTAATGTTTTTAAAGATTATTTAGTTTTAAAACTTTTAAAAACATTATTTTATATAACTAAATTATTTTCACCAAAATTGTTCCGATTTGCAAATGTTATGTCAGCCCACTTAAAATACCTTTGCGGACCACCAGCAGGCCCCAGCCCACAGGTTGGGAACCACTGTCTTACAAAATAAAGCTGGCATTGAAGCTACATATATTTTTTTTCTTATTGTCAATGAAAGACCCAAACCATCAGTGTGCATTTGTAAATCTTTAAAACCTCAGAAACCTCTGTCGTCTCCTAAAACATCTGGACACTGTAGTTTTTACCAAACCACAGTGGAGGATTTATCCACATTCAGTTCTCTAGTGAATATTTCCGACCATTTTACTTTGCTTCTCTAACTGTTACCTCTTTAACGTAGTGTTGAATTTTAATGTTTCTGAAACAAGACTGAGAAAAACAAATTGTTAAGAATGAAGAAAATTTTGTTTTTATTTTTAGAAAATACTTGAAATTACTTGATTCATTTAGGAAGAGGTGGAATAATCTGTCACTTGTTTCTTTAATAATGAGACTTTAATGATTTAAGCTACGGGGAAAAAAAATAAAATACTTGCGTCGCTACAGCAGGATGGTGTTTGTGAGACTGAGTCAAAATAACTCACATGAAGAAGACGCCAGATGTTCGTAGGAGACATTCAGTGTTGGTTTGGGTCTGATGTTGACAAGAAGAAAACTATAGACTTTCTTTAAATTTAAATTGTATTTAATGATAAGACAGAACAACAGTGGAGGGTAACAGAAAATTTTTTTGCCAAAGTTCAGCTGATAAAAGTAACAGACTGACAAAGCTTTTGATCAGTTTTCATCCTCAGCTTTTTATTTCTGTCATCACAGCTCTTGTTCTTTCCCAGTTCCTTCACTTACAGCATTTAATTCCTTTATTTATCCTCTTCTACTTTTCTTTCACCTCCCACGTTTATTATTGGCAGTTTCTTGTTTTCTGCCCGGCAACAGTCAAACCAATCAGAGCGTTGGAGTGACCTTTCCCATGATAGTTAAAGGAAACGTTTCCTATTTTGAGACATATGCTTATTAGCTTTCCTGCTGAGAGTTAGACGAGAGGATCGACACCACTTTCACGTCAGAATGGTTAATATGAGCTATAGCCAGTTGGCAGTTAGCCTAGCTTAGCATGAAGATGGGAGAGACAGCTAGCCTCACTTTATCTGAAGGTAACAAAATCCACCTATCAGCAGCTGTAACTCACTAATTAAAGCGTCTTTCTTGTTTGGTTAAACTTACAGAGGATCATGTGACGGGCTGGTTCTTGATGAATAGTCTGGTGAGTAATTCGTATAACAGAAACCATTCAGTCATTTTTACACTTCAGTGTTCAATGTCAAATGAGACAAGATGTTGATTAGTGAACTTTTAGAGGAGCTAAGCTAAGCTAACCAGCTGCTGGTGGTAGCTCTCATGTAGAGTGGCGTCAGTCTTCAAATCTAACTCTCAGTAAGAAAGCAGATAAGTTTATTTCTCCAAACGTCACTTTTCCTTTTCCCACTGCCAGTTCAGCGAAAGGCAAAGTCCACCAAAAACAAATCATTTTAAGGCTTTATATTGATTTTAATTTGAATTTCACTGTTCTTAAATTCCCTCCAGGAGGCACCAATGTACAGTTATTTGTGTATGTGTGTGTGTAAATACATATATGTACAGTACACATATATATATATATATATATATATACACACACACACTCACACTCATAAACATAAGGCAGTATTACTTCTAAGAAAAAAAGGGGGACAGAAAGCGAAATGACACTCCTCCTGTACTGGCCACCAGTAAACGATGCAATACTAGACTTCCCGTTACCACGGAAACCATCATGGTGACGGTTTACAGGGGACCATGCCCACACCAACCACCTTCTAGCAACAACATCCGCTACTGTGACGATGGCGGTGGCGGTGGTGACATTGGTTGCCGTGACTACAGGAGCCAGCTTGTTCACACTGCAGCAGGAAAGCCAAGGACACGCCCGCAGACCCCATGTGACCTGTTTGAGAAGATTTAATTGGAGAATGAGGACTGAGGCACTTGGCCATTGGCTGTTTTATTAAATATGGCAGCTAGTGTTTTAATAGAAAAAAATAAAATAAATATTCTGGTAATGAAATTGAAAGACGAGTCTGGGTTGTTTGTTTGTTTTGTGTTACTGTGGAAATGCAGTTTTTATTTTTCAGGACTGAAAAGTTGCTGAAGATCTTGTGAAGATTCACGTTTTCTTCTTTTTTCTTCTCATCATCTCAACTGCTACGTTCTCTACAACACACAAGTAAATATGAAAATAACAAACAGTCTGTCAAATGTTTACCACCTGTTTACCTGTTTACCGACCCATACTTGCTTGTTTACATCTGGCCCAGCACACATCTGGACCATATACAGCATGACTGTCAGATGCTGCTTCCACATCTGGACCTATTCTGACACTCACAGAAAATCTTCGGCTGTCAGTCAATACAGGAGGGTAACATCTGGGATCTGACCAGATGTGGAAGTATACGGGCCGGACTCGGGCCGAGGACCAGGCCCCTTCTGGGCCAGGAGTAAACTACTATGACTTTGTCGCCATGTTGCCAGTTTCTCTTTGGAACATCAAAACCAAACCAGTTGAAATTAAAATCATGGCTGCAATTTAAAATTTTTTATAATTGAATAATCTGCTGATTAAATGTTTGGTCTATTTACAATTTTCCAAAGCAGAAGCTGTGTCTCAAGAAAAATCCAAAACCCAAAGATGTTCAGTTTCCTATCACAGAAGACTGAGAAGCTGCAAATGTTCACATCTGTGAAGCTGAAATTATATATTTTTGGCATTTTTGCTTGAAAAAAAAAAAACTTATGTGATTAATTGATTATCAAATTTATTGCCACTTAATGTCATTTTAATTTGTAACAGCAGTGGTTGCTGGTGGAAGTTTGCAAACAGCAGTTAACAAGTAATATGTCATTTTAAAAGTTGGTATTTCTGTTAATCCACTCAAAGACTTGTACGGCTGCTGTACGTCTCATCCACACTTGTCACCGTGTTTCTGTCCATTTTTCTCTTGTCTCTGCACAGGAAGTTGATGTCGCCATTTATTATCCACCTATAAACGTCTGATCACCAGGTCACCACCAGACAGCAGAGATGTGGATGAAGATTCAGTGATCTTTCTGTTTCAGGTAAAACGTTACTATTGACTTTCCTCCCCCCCAAACATTAATAAGAATAAGAACAAGATTTAATCACCACTAAAACTGGAGGGTATTTGGCTTTTTGTTTGATAAATGACTGAAAAGTTTAGTCAGTTAAATGCTCAGAAAACTTTAAAGTGGAGAAAAGGTGGAAGTGTTTGAGAAGTTTGTCCACATGAGGGTGCTGTGCTCCAAAAGAAGCTCAACACAGGAAGAGCCTGAGCGATGACGTCAGTGTGTGAACCAGCTGGTTGTTCTGTTGATAGAAAAACATTATTATTGTTAAGTTCAACTACATGTTAATCAAATATCTTTCTTTCTGAAAAAGCAGTAATTTGATCTGTGCACCATCAACAATAATGACAGCAGCATGTTTAAGTGTAATTAAGTAAATTCCCAGATTTATTTTTTTAAACCAAAAACCATTGAAGTGATTTGTGTTAACTTATATGAAGAAGACAGGATCATGTTTTTTTGCAGCTGCTGCCAACAAATATTTAGTTTGTCTGTCTGACTGTCAGTAATAAAAGTTTCCATATTTTTACCGTCAACAAATCAATGTATTGACTTTTCATCACAGCTGCCTCCATGTTCCAGGAGGTGAAGAGTAATAGAGGCAGTAACTTCCAAGACGGGGGGTGGTTTATACCCTGGAGGTAAACACACACACACACACACACACACACACACCCAATATCATAAAGAAATACACAAACAAACAAAAAAATAACACACAGATGCTGAGAGTGATAAAAGTGTTAATGTGGTGATAAAAGCAGATTTTACTGCAGCAGCTGAGAAACGACTGAGGAAGCTTTACACTAAAACCACCTTGAGTCCAGTCACTATTAATCTGCTACACTGTTGATCCTGGTCCTGTTTTAAAGTTATTTTCATTTTCCACAGAAAGTCTTCTTTTTTCCTCTGGACCCAAAATGAAATGAAAAATTGACAGCGTTCCCTCCAACTCTCGGGCAGTTAGGAAAACTGGAGAATTACATTATGTAACAGGCTCTGAATGTGTGAAGGGGGGCGCATTCAAACCGGTTCAAAATAAAACCAGGTTTTGAGTTTGTGCTGTTCTGTGTTCACACTGTCACAATATTAAATATGTACATAAAGGTCAGTGTTCATATTAAACTACTGTTTCTGGACACCGTTGTCTCTTCAAATGTGTTGAATTCAGCTCCTTTTTTTAAAGAAAGGCTTCAGCAGGTGTTAAAATATAATTCATACAGGTCTGGAATATTTCTTGCTTCTTTAGCTGCCACAATAACATTTGTAGTTGTGTGTCAGGAGACATTTATGAACTAAAAGGTCGTTGGATCATTGGGTTGAGCTGGAAACTCATCAACTCATAATGGACAAGTGTCGATTTTAGCAAATAAAAATGAAATGAACTTAAAATAATAGTTTTTTAATTAGTTCATCCATCCATCAGTTGGGTCCAGGTCAAGATAACTGAGTAATTATTGTTGTATCCAGCTGGGAAGTGCTGACAACAGTGTGATATAAATCTAAATAACTTCATAAATAATCATCAGCCTTGTCACCAGACTGGTTCTCTGTCACGTTCTGACCAGTATGACTGTGAAACAGGTTTTAAATTACATCCTATGAGTTACTAAAATAAATATAATTTAGTGAACACGACAGAAATCCAAAAGCCCAAAGTAAGTGAAGTAAGTGGAGGAGCTACTGCAGAAAAATGTAATAAAATAATAATGAGAGAGCAGAATAAAAACTGGAAATAAAACATAAAGATGGAGTTTAGTTCAGCTGCAGAGGTGTTGCAGTTAACAATTAACTTTAGTTTTTCATAATCACAGTTTCCTCAGATAATCTGAATGATTCTTTTCACTTTGTTCTGAGTCTTTTTCTTTTTCTAATTTGATGTCTGAACAAAAGTTATGTAACTGACTAAACTGGTCTAAAAACAGTCAAACTGTGGGAGTGAGTGGGCGAATATGAGAAATTCAACTTTATTTGTTAATTAGCTTGTTGTACAAATAAAACCAAAGAACTAGAGTCACAAAAAAACACATTAAACTCCTGTTTTAAACATCACAGTTGCACAACATTAACCACTAAAAACAACACATTCATTGTGTCACTGGAAAAAAAAAAAAAAAAAACTTCAACATCTAAAAACTCTACTGTCCCTGTTCAGAACAGTCACAGTAGAGGCCACACATGATCTTTGTACCTGTTTTCCTGGTTAGTTGGAGCTTTAGTCTCCAACCACATGGCCATGGGTCATCTGAGTGGTTATCTGAGTGACCATAGCCCTTCTGTCAGCTCCAACCAGTCTGAACATTCTTAAAAATAATTATAAAAATAGTGTTTTTAAATGTTTTAAAATGAAATGATCTTTAAAAATATAAATGAATGTTGAAAAACTCCTTTAATTGTTTTTTTTTTTAATCTCATATTAAGACCTAGAGCCAATGACGGGAACTTTGCTGCCGGACCACATCATACTCTTGTTTGCTCTCTCAGCCTGATTCTGTGCTGATAGATTATATTCATGGTGAAAACTGGAGAATCAAAATGAATAGCTGGTTAGAAACAGGAGTCAAACAGAAAAAGAAAATCTGAGCTTCCTCTGCTTTCAGTTCAGTCCTGAATGTTCGATCGTTTTCACTAAAATAAAAAGTGCTCTGAGACTTTATCTGGCCTCCGTACTGTTACAGGGTTGGATGTGGGCGCCAACACTTCTGAGATTTTCAAAGGTTGTGAACCACTGGTCCAGAGACTGTGTGTGAAAAAAGTTTCAGAAACCCTCAAACCAGCTCGACAACCATCATGTAACTGAAGCTCCTGCACTGCTGCAACGTGATTGGCTGATGAGATAGCTGCATGAATAAGCAGGTGGACAGGTGTTCCTAATAAAGTGCTCGGTGAGTGTATACACAGACATATTGTGGTTTGCTGTGTGAGCTGCTGTTGACAGTGTGTTTTGTGTTACCCTCTAACCGCCTCATATGTCCCGTTTTAACAACAGGATTTCCACAATAAGAGCGCAGCCTGTTGTTTTGTGTCTGGCATCCTCCACTGTCGGTGATTACAGACAAAACAACGTGTTAAAAATAATATGTCGCCTCAGATCTGGCGCAGAACAGGGCTGCAGCATCACTCTGTTGCATTTTTCCATCACAGTGCTCTCAGAAAAAAAGCAGCCATCAGCTCCATAATGAGGGATATTACCGGGCTGTGGCTCACTGTCAATGCTGGGATTTTCAGCCAAATGCAGCAGCTCTTTGTAGCAGCACTACGTCTGTGTTTTTCCAGGACAGCAGGAGCAAATATTGCGCTGCCTAATCGCATCATCTGAATGTTGATTTGAGTCAGTCGATGCCCTCTTCTATCCACTTTTATTTGCTTCACTTCCTGAAAACCCAAATCCCGTCCACAGAGGATGCCAACTGTCGACGCAGCCTGTCTTTCGAATTTTTCCTCTTAGTTGTATTTATTTCATTCTAACTGGAAATTTAGCTCAAATTTCCTCAATTTTATTTGTTGTCACATGCAGGCTCAGTCAAAATGACTTAGTCAGTGTCTGGACCTGTGATTTTCTGCTGGGTGGCCTTCAGACCGCTGTTTTTCTACTGCTCTGGTGTTTGTCTGTCTGTGGGAGCTCTGCAGAGACACGTGGCCCGTGTCCTTCCACGCTGATGTCCGTTATTATTTGTAATCTTTTGATCTGCAGAGATGATAATAATCCCGCCACATGCCTCCCTGATTACCAATGCATAATGCTGAGGCTTTATTCTGGAGCCTCTCAGCGCTTCACGTTTATGCAACAGGCCAGAAGCAGAGAGAAATGATTCTTTACATCCAGCAGAGGTTGAAGGACGTGAGTGTTTAAACTAAAGAGCTGGTCTCGCCATCATTTGACTATTTTCATGAAAATGCTTTAATATTTAGTGTTTACTACCATTTTTTTTCTTTTTCTGATCAATGGTCACTAAAACTGCTAAGTCTGGAGAAACAGTTTTTTTTGTTTGTTTTTAGGTTTAAGGAGCCTTTAGAAACACTGAACATGTGACACAAACATCACAACACATGAATCATCCCGTTGATCCACAACTGCTGGATGTGGAGAGAGTGATCAAAAGTGACGTCGTGCAGGCTGAAATAAAGATGTGGACGCTGGTGTCTGCATCCACACCACTTCTGCTCAAGACTCTGAGCGGAGCAGCTTCTGCGTGATCACCCAGCACAGTTTGTGTTGATAGATTTGGTCTTTGGCTTGTCAACAGGTCCCTCCGTTATTCATTTATTTATTTATTTATTTACAGCGGCTGGACTCCTCAGTGCCGACTGAGAGGGAGAGAAATCAATACAGTTCAGTCAGTTCATTGATCGTTTGGTCCTTGGAGGCCATTTTGGACAGCTGGTTGCATCTTTAACAGCGATCAGACTCTGCCTACACACACACACACACACACACACACACACACATGATGAAACTCTATTGATCTATTTAGAGAAACTGTGCCATCAGAGCAGCAAGTAATGAAGTACAGTAAAGAAAATAAGTGTTGTGGATGACACTACAGCCAACCACGTGAATACATACATATAATCCAACTAATACAGCAGCTCAATAATTTTCTTCAACAGAAAATCCAGATGAATCCAGTGAAATGTCTGCAGCAGGTTCAGCATCTGTCTGGGACCAGAACAGTGGAGGCTGATTTAACTGCACATTAACATCACGCCTTGGTGTCCATATACCTATGGCAATGTAGCGCAGCCTCCATCTATCTGTGATGTTTCTATGGTTTCGTCTCTCTCTCCTCCTCTGTGCAGGATGAGTGATGCTCGGTCGCCCCGGTGGTCTGATGATTCAATCTAGATTTGTGTTTTACTTCGCCGGTGGACGCTTGTTGTTCTCTCACTGTTACAGGCTGGATGAGATAAGCCTCTTAGCCGAGGGAGAGCACGTCCCTCTCAGAAACATCCTCTGGTTCTCAGGCACAGAGGACAGATGTGATATAGTTTATAAAAGTTATTAAACTGATTTGATTAGTTATGAAGCTGTTGATTAAAAAAATACTAAAGGTAATGAGGTGAATAAGAAGACGGTGCTATACTGAACTCATTTTGATTCTTTAATTGGTTAAAATATGACACATTTTGAAATGAGACTAAGTTAATATCTGCAGAAACTTTCTCTACACTGACGTCTTTCTTCTTTAGACATTTACTGAAATAAGTTTTACCAAACGAGTCCATTTAGGAAGCTGCATCTGGCTGCAAATGATCATCTAGATGCCAAATTTTCATTTTTTTCAGAGCATTTTAAGGATTTCTCATCCATGTTGGCTTCAAAGTTGAGGAACAAATAATTAAATGTGGTAACTTCATTAGTAAATACACGGAAATTCTGCTATTCAGTGAGATGAAAAGCTCAAGAACGGGCACTAAATGGACTAAAACATGGCGTCGCTCTACAGGTGGTGGTGCAGGTCGCTCCACCACTTTGGTCCAGACCGAAATATCTCACCAACCATTACATGGATCGCCCAGAAATTTGGTGCAACATCAGGACACCTACCATGACCATTATTACGGTAACCATGACAACCAAGGTCCATAGGCCTGTCGCCATGTGGAGCGCTATTTCAGGAGACGCTCCCGTGGGTCGTATCAGAGGGCTGAAAAAAAACGACGTAAATGGTCGTTCAGGTTAGAGGACGTTAATGTCAATGATAGATAGATAATTATATGTAATTTGGGTGAACTGACCCTTTAATAAAAGTTCCAGTTGTTTTACAGTAGTTTTTGTTTTTACAGTGAAGAGAGTTAAAATTAGAAGATGATGATGATGATGATGAGACATTGTGAAGGAGGAAGGGCAGAGTGAGGGAAAAGTAGAAGCAGTAGAGTAGGAAAGAGAGGGAGAGGGATGGAAATAGAGCCGTGGAGAGGGAGGGAGGATGGATGGAGGGGTGGAGGCAGGGAGGAAAGCCTAAATGAAGCCGCGGGGAGATGAAACAGATTTAGAGACAGAGAGCAGCCGGTGTTAAAACTCAGTTTCTCAGTAGCAGGCAAACAGCGTCGCCCCCACCTCTCTCCTCCTCCTCCTGCATCCTCCTCCTCCTCCTCCTCCTCCTCCTCTGCTCCTCTCCATGCCGGCGGAGGTCTCCGCGGGGCTGCCATGGCGAAGATCCGGGTGTCGTACGAGTACTCCGAGGCCGAGGACAAGAGCATCAGGCTGGGCTTGTTCCTGATCGCCTGCGGGATCCTCAGCCTCTTCATCCTGGGCTTCTGCTGGCTCAGCCCGACCCTGCAGAGCCTCCAGAGCAAGCCGGCCAACTGCACGGTGAGCGCGGCTGCGAGCCCCGAGCTGCCGCCGCCGGATCCCGGGGCCAGCGCTCCGGACCGGGGCGGACTAGTTGTAGTAGTTGAGTCAGTCGCAGCAGTGGTAGTAGACTACTAGTTAGTGAAGGGGACACTGTACTTTTAGCTCAGGCAGTTTGTTAACATGCAGTAAAGACTTCACTGTAATGTAGTTTTAAGCAGATTTTAATTTGTATTATTTCACAGCGACGAACCCACTGAATGAAATGAATGAAACAACAAAACAGCTGTAATGCTGTAAAACACATCTTCTTATATATATATATGGTCTTACATCTGCTTATAACCACATGTAATGTGTTATAAAGCATTTATTAACTGTTTCAGCCTATAGAGCTTATAAATGTTAAACCTGAACTAAAGAGACTTTTTGTTGTTTTAATCAGTCATTTACATTAATAGTGGTGTTGAAGTGGAGTGTGTACTTTAGTGGAGGTACTTTTTAATGGGAACATTATTAATATTAGAATAAGTTGTAAATTTGTCACTGGTGTCAAAATAACTGTGGGGTTTGGTGGTGCTGTTCATCAGGAGCAGTGATAGAATTAGTAATGTGTTATTTTTAATGCAGTTACTGGTAGAAGTTGTGATAAAACTACTGCCTGGAAGGATTAATAAGTCTGCTATTAGTAATACTAATATTTGTTGTAGCAGTAATAAATACCATCAGTACTTTTGTTTGTATCAATATTACGACTAACAGCTGTATTAGTTTTACCATTATGAGGTACTACTCTTAGGATTTTCATGAGTGCATCAGGGTAAATCCTGAATAATGTCAGAAGTATTGAGTTGTGTTGAAACAACAGATAATTAATCCCAAAACATTTAGATAATTTATTCACCAGAATCAGAAAAACTTCAAAGATCTGCACAGAGACATCACTTTGTTACAGTTAGTTGTGACTTGAAGCATCAGGTGGTGGAGAACTTTCAATATGCACCGAAGATACTGGAGGGAAGCAGAGTGATGAAGCATTTCAAGACTTTTATCATATTGAAAAAACTGATGTGATGAGATAATCTGTGCCAATCTCCTGCAGCCACTTTAAGTGTGCAGTAATAAATCAGGACTAAAACCAATCTGATCAGTGATCAGTGATCGGTGGGTGTGTTGGTCCAGATTTTCATCACGTTGATGGACGGTGAAGATGAGTCTGTTATCAGATCTGACAGAATCGCTGATACCGAGCTGTCAATCATCCGTCAGGCTGTCATTGATACTCAGTCACTGTGGTTTTTAAACTTAGTGTATTGGATGTGTTTTGGCCCCACAACAGTCACCATCAATCAATTAGTCGATCGACAAAAAGAACAAAAAACAATTGATTCATCAAAAAAATATTCAGCAAATTTAGCAATAATGAAAATGTAGTTTGTCGTCTTTATTTTACTTTATTTGGTGCTTCAGCAGTTCTGGTTTTAAGGGATGGCCGTGGTCCAGATTCATATAACTCTAAAATATATCTCTCCTGAAAGCAGACTACAAAATGAAGCCCATATAACTTCATGTGCTCTCTAATCACAGCCAAGAGAAAACTGGGATCTTAAAATGAAAAATAAGTGATGAGAATCTGTGTTACGTCACCTGTGGGTTCAATTACTTGAATTTAAGTGTAAAAATCCTCGACCGGCCTCAGGCCTTTTTCCATTTACCTCCTCAGTTGTTTGAATCTTTTTTGTCGTCCGCTCTTGACCTTCAGCTCCTGTAGTTCCCTCGCCTTGCGTCACTGTGGATTATTAAAACTGTTTGCACAGCGTGTTGAACCCACTCAGGAGTTTTCATGACATAAATTACAGGCGGCCACAGGCTGCACTCCTGCTGCTGCTCCCTGTGGATGATGAATTCATACCAACCTGATTTATTTGGCTGTTAGCTTATTGCATTGTCCTGAAATAATGTTCATGCATTACAGAGAGTGGAAACCTTTTGTTTTTCTTTTTTTTTTTTTTTAATAACACAGTCTGAAGTCATGTGGCAGTGAGAGTGTACTCCGTCATTCACTAATCCACTGCTTAGTATAACATAAATCTCAGGACCGGGACATTATTGTGGCTGCCGTACGTCTTGAGTGATGAAGAAAGGTCTGACTTTCATCAGTTGATTGATTGTGTTTTATCTTGTACTGATATTTATTTTAATGGCTGTGTCTGTTATTTCAGTCTGGTAATGAGCGGGGAGAAGCACTGCCGTCATCGCTCTTCGTTAACATGAGATATCAAAATCATTCAGGTCACGTTCACTCACATGTTCAGGCTCGACAGTCGGATTTATCATGTGTCCAAAGACGTGGATAACGTTTACTTGTAGAGGGGCGTCTCCAAACCAAATCACACTGTACACGTTCTTAATATACCAGTACACCAGTACAGATTACTCATAATTACCCTGCTGGCTCCAGGAGTGGCAACGCCAGTCGGTCCACGACATTTGTCTCAAACTAGAATTACCTAGAATTACCAGTGACCTTTGACCTTTGCCCACCAAATTCTAAACAATCCATACTTGAGTCCAGTGAACATTTGTGCCAAACTCGTAGGACGACTGTCTGAGATGTTGTGTTCATGAGGCCAAAGACATTTTGTGAGGTCGCCTTAACCTTTGACCTTTGACCATGAAATTCTGATCGGTCCATCCTTGAGTCCAGGTGAATGTTTGTGCCAGATGTAATGAAATTCCTTCCAGGTCCTCAGAGGAACAACCCCTCTGACTTTGGTGATACTCTGACTTTAACTCCACCAACTTTATAAACTTGTCGATGTCTGTGTTGGACAAACTCTGACGGTATCACTGTTTCTTAACTACGTCAAACACATCTTTGTCATTTCTGTGCTCACACTTGTTACTTATCAGCCAACATATACACTGATGCTAATATATCTGCAATAAGCTAATATCTGCTGATAAACCAGCAGCACAGATTTATCAGTCTAGTTCCAGTTGGGGGTGAAGGTGAGGGAATGAATAGCATTTTGAAGTTCATGGTTTCCTCTTGCTTCATGTGCTCTCCTCCTTCTCTTTCAGGTGGTGTCGGTGTTGCGTCCGGAGGAGATGTTCGAGTGTGTGTTTACATGCGGGGCGGACTGTAAGGGGACGTCCCTGTATCCCTGCCTGCAGATCTTCGTGAACAACTCGGAGTCAAACTCTGTGGCTCTGCTGCACTTTGACGAACAACAGCTGGTCCTCAACCCAAAGGTAAGACAGGACTGTTTTTTATTATTTCAGAGTTGGGAGCGAGATACACGTCAAACTGGATGCACACAGGGATACACATGGGTGGAGTTGTTCTGCTGATAAACTCTACACCTTGTCAAAGAAAAATTACAGCAATTTAATAAAAACTGAACGTTACAACGAAAAGCCCAATATAAACTAAAATAATAAAAGTGTTAAAACTATGTTAAAACTATGACCAAAACTACCAGATGAAGTCATAATGAGATTTTACTTAAGTAGACCGGAATGATATTGAGTAAACCTGGGGCTTTTAGAGTCCAGTACGTATCTCTGCCAGGACGAAACAACCCTGTCAAGTCTGTGAGGTCCAGAGGTCAAAAAACAAAAAACCCTGGCTCCACCCCTTTAACTGGATCATTACCAAAATCTAATGGATTCGTCACTGGCCCATGTCCCATCCCCCCAGCAAGTTTGGTGCAAATCAGTTCAGTACTTTTTGTGTAATCTTGCTGAAAAAACAAATGAACAGATACGGGTGAAAACACAGCCTCTTAGGTGGAGATAATAAAGATTTAGTTAATAGAAGCTTATCAGTGTAGATTTAATGGATTTCCTTAAAAGCAGAGGAAAATAACCAAAGGGAATTCAATTTTAGTAGAATAATCAGTTTATTTACAAAGGTTCAATGTCAGGAAGTTGAACTTGAGTTAATAAAGTTGAACTGGTTGTAAAACAGACAAACACATATTGAACTGGTGAGTGCTCAGTATAATGCATCAGTATGTAAAATCATGTGAATCAGGCGTTAAATGGCCTGAAACATGCAGATAATATGGAAACGCAGCAGCAATTTCACAAGTTTCATGTTTTTTTTTTTATCTGATGGGTTTTTTTATCGCAGCTGCTTGAAGTCAGGAGGTGAACAGAAATAGCTCCACTGAGACACAACACACCATTACAACACTCACTTAGAGCATCATTAACAAACAGCTGACAGTAAACACATCACAGCTGACACCATGTGTACTCACAGCTCCTACTGTGGCCAAAACTATATAGACGCCATCAGACTTTCGTGTCCTTTTCTTCTGCGGTTTGTTGTGCGCGGTTTGGGGAGTCTTTATACTTCGTGTCAACAGTTTGTGTTTGTCCCTTTCCTGCTTCAACATGACACTGCCTCCGTCAAGGGTGGATCACCAACCAGAGTGTGTAACTGCTCAGGGGCAGGATCCACGGTCAAGTCATAAACAAGCTTTATTCTTGGTCTTGTTTATCACAGTTGTTAAAATCTGGGGGAAAACCTGAACCCAGGAGAGTGGAGGCCGTTATAGCAGCACATGGATTTAACATATGGGTGGACCATCCAGGTGTCCACATACTTTTGGCCATGTGTATAGTGAAGACCCCCTCGTGGGAGAGACTGAGAGGGGAGGGGTGGGTCCAGTACGGACAAATACAGTCAGCGTCCGTCTGTCTGTTGGTCTGTGGGACGTCTTCTTCTTTAGTGCACGTCTGGGTCGTCGCTAGGGCAACAGAGTAAATATAGAGGGGAGAGACGGAGCGTCATAGATGCCGCTCAGTCGCCATAGCGACTGCAACAGAGATGATGTGGAGGGACAGAGAGAGAGACAAGTCACGCTTCATTCAGAAATACTTTAATGTGCGATGGATAGAGAGGCTGGATATTAGGATGGATGTCACACTGCTGTGGTCATGGGCTCTGTGACCTTTCATATATAACTAATGAAAGAGAGTCACACTTCAAACACAGTCAGATTTTATTTACATAAACTGCCAAGATCACAAATTTTCCTCAAGAGGTTTGACAATCTGTAGAGCTGTGCAGCATCTTCTGTTCTTAGACCGAGGAAAAGGAAAGGGAGGAAAAACTCCCAGCATGGACAATCAATGATGACGACATTACAGATTGTAAACATATATTGAGAAACCTCCAACAGATCCTGATCCATCTCCATAAAGACCTGGAAAGAGGGAGACAGGGACAAGGAGGAGGCTGGGACAGACGTCCAGATCCCAAACATCTGAATGAGGCACTGAGACGGGGAGGGGGGAGAGGGAGGTCTCTGAACGGCTGCTGGTCCAGCACAGAGAAGACAGGGAGGAGGAAATAAAGAGAAAGAGAGAGACAGAGCCTGAGGGTTAGAGAGATGTAGTGGCTTAATAGAGTCATCTAGAGCGAGACCGAAGCACCAGAGGGAGAAAGGTAACAGGTACATCTGAAGGTTCAGGTGTGAAGATGAGTTTCAGCCTTTTAAAGCTCCAGCCCACCTGGACCCACCATCCAACCTTGCAGGATTGTGTGTGTTTACCTGAAATCTGCTGTATTTTTATTGGTGACCTTTAACCTCACAGTCTAATGAGAGCGACAGACAGACTGTGACAGTTAATTGCAGCTGTGGCTGTGATGGACCTGTGGACCAGCTGACTGAGAGACTGATTAAGAAAGAGAGACCTGGAGCTAATTGGTGTTGTGTCCATAGGGGGCGATTAGTTAATGGAGCCGCCTGTGGACCGATGACTGACATGACATTAAGATCAACGGCAGCACGGCTGTTACAGAGATCCACCGTCTGTGTGTGTGGAGGGATGTGTTAAAGGATCAGTCTGGTTCATCACAACCTGGGTCTTATTCTGTATGTCTGTCAGTAATAATCAGCTGTTTTTAAGTCTTTGTGACGTCACAACAAACACTGCTAATGGAAGCTGTTTGGTAGTTAATGTCCAGCTGCAGGCAAAAGATCTGAATGTGTTAAAAACTGTTTATTATCTGTCTGTCAATTTGTTTTTCAGAAAGAGAACTTTTGTGATCAGGAAGCACTTGGCAAACGTGTCAAAGTGTTTGAAGTTTTTTTCTCATAGGTGAAACTGTAGACTGTAAATAAAGATGGACGTAGCCTCGTGACGTCACCCACAGATTTCGGAAGAGTGAGCTGATCCTCCATTGCCATCTTGGCAGTGCCTGACTCCGCCCCAAGCTAATCCAAACATGGATATAGAGGAGGGGCATGTGTGGAGCTGAGACAAGCATACGTTCACCCACCTGTCACTCAAATAGGCCACGCCCTCAATTTTACATAACTTTAATCCTTAATAAAATGTAAACGGGTGAGTTGAAGGAGGAAAATGATCAATCAGCCTTAAACACACGGTCACAGTGTGAAGCTGTCTGACTTCAGCTTCAGTGTGAAACATCCACAGCTTCATAAGATCCAGAGCTAACAGCTGATTCTGCTGCGAGCCAACAGGCAGGTTTCCTTCTTGAGATAATGAACATTTTCTGTTCATCACTTTTGCTTTTTAGCCACAAAAACAACATTTCATGTTGATCTCAGTCATTTTCTGCCTCCTGCCACCTACATCACCAAACTCTGTGGGCTGATTTTCTCTCTGCTCCATCCTGATGAGCTAATAAACAGAGCTGTAAAATAATTGTCTCTCAAGCAGGTTTGACTTTGTAGAGCTATTTTAAATCCAGAATAAAACACACATCTACCTGTGTGCGGTTAGCTGCAGCATGAAGATTTTAGTTAATCATGATTTTAAAAACACATAAAGTCCAATGGTCTTTTAATAAACAATATTAAAGGAAATGTGTCTCCAGGGCCGAGTGGATCTGAGGCGACGCGCCACATCGATGCATTAGTTTGATAACCTCCCAGAAAGTTATTGTGGAAGACACACACACACACACACCCACACACACACACACACACACACAGAGTGATACTCTCTGGTTTATTGGGGTCACGAGTTCGTTTCATTTTTTGTAGGAACAAAAATGAACTGTGGAGACAAGAGGAGGAAATGGCTGGAGGAAAAAAAAAATGGACTGCTGCAGTGTGTGTGTATATGTGTGTGTGTGTGTGTGTGTGTGTGTGAGTGTGTGTGTGTGCATTGATTTTACACATCCATCAACCTGCCTCACACTCTGGTTTTTAAGCAGAAACAGGTGACCTGATATAAAAGATAAAACCTGCTTTAATTAAATGTGTGCATGTACATCTTAATATATTGTGTGTATTGTGTCTGTGTGTGTGTGTGTGTGTGTGTTTGCGTGTGTGTTTATACATGCATTACTTAAATGAATCACCATGTTCAGTGGGTGTAGAAGCAAATATCTGAGCTCCTGACTGGACGTGCTCTGTTTTCTCTTTGGACTCAGTTAAAGCTCCACACAGTCTAAAGGCAGATGTCCATGTGTTTGTGATTATAAAGCAGGTCTAGGTTCTATATTAATACTGTGAAAGTATCAAAGCCTCAGTCCACAGAGAAATGCACACAGCCTGTATTCAGAAACTGAGCCTTAAAACCAGCCGTCAGGACTTCTGGAACTTTGTGATGTCACAACAAAGCAGTCACCACCCTCAGCCACTGGATCACAGAGAAAACACTCAGACAATCACATCGAACTGCATCAAAGTTTTGAATAAAGACTGTTTCTTGTAGATGACAGATTGTTTTAGCAGGTTCAGGTTAGAAGCACAGTGCTGTGTTTATTTGTTTTGTTCTTTCTCTTAAAGGAGACGTTAAATTAAATGTACAGACTCAGAGTTAGAACACTGTTACTTTCATCCACACCCTACTGCCGTTCTCTCCTGTTCTCTGTGAGCTGGTTTACAGTTTATTGCTCTGAGCTCTTAATGTTCCCCTGGCCTTCTATCAAATGCAGACATAACTCTCTCTCTCACACACACACACACACACAGACAAGGACTAATGTAGCTAGCCTAGCTTGGCTTTGCAGACGCCATTAAGCAAGAAATTGAAATTGACTGAATGATGTGTGTATTTTACTTTACCAGCAGTGTGTATATGTCTGTGTGTGTGTGTGTGTGTGTGTGTGTGTGTGTGTGTGTGTGCCTTCATACACTTTCTTTGGTCAGAGTGTGTATTTGTCAGGGTGTTTGTGTCCATCACATTATATATTTCATTAGAGCTGAAATTCCTCACTGAACAAAGTAAAGCTGCTTTGCATCATGACGGACATTACTGCACGTTTTTACTTCTGTAACGCTGACCTCTGACCTCTGACCCTGTGGCCGTCTACACACTGGTGTCCATGTTTGTTTTTACTCTGAGATAAAATGTAGTGTAAAGTATTTGATGTGGGGAATTAATTGCTTTCCATCCATGTAGGAGGAATTATCAACATATCCAGTGGCGTCTAAGATGGTTAGGCATGTGAGGCATTTAAGGAACATATGTAAATTGAAATCTCTAACCATAATCTGCATGTGAGGCGTTTAGGTGCTTTTTATGAATTAATAGCTCTTTCCTCCGACCTTCTCAGCCTGTTTGTTGTGTTCTTGTCATCGTGTTTCTACACAGATGAGGTCCACATGTCCTCACAAAGATGGGAGGCAGTGAGGACATTCTGCAAGTCACTTGTATAAATTATTAGTGTGGGATCAGGGTTCATTGTTAATATTAAAATACTGGTAAAAGTGAGAGGTTAGAGGTCGGTATATTAATACTAAATGATGATGTGATATGATCAATAAATATTTACACTGGCTGTAATCTAATTACCTTTTTTCATCTAACCTTTGATGCACAAAAGCAGCTGCATGCAAACTCTGACTGCAAAGGCTTTTTGCTTCAAAATAAGAGCATATCAGACTGAGATTTAAAAGCCAGAAATATTCAGGGAAAGTAATCATTGAGCCATAAGTGTTTATCAATAACATTATTACCCTCTGCAGATTAGTCTGTGACAAGGAGCAGAAGATATCCAGCCTGTAAAGCAGATTCATCTGAGACTCCTTCCTTCCACTTCCTGTCATTTAAAGAGCAAATCGGCTCCAAATCATGTGTTTTGAGCTGTGAAACGGTGACATGGTGATCTGGTGTCTGAATAGAGGAAGAGAGAGTGACATGAACGCAGCGTGACAGGAGAAAAGAGAGAGGAAGGAAGAGAGGAGATGAAGGCAGGTGGGTGGTTTCACTCAGCCAATTACACCGCCGAGTAATTTCCTCGTTTATGACTTAATTATGTTATAAATGTAAATGACAAGAGCGGCAGGTAACCAGAGGGCAACGCTGCTCAGCTGACTGACATGTACACACACACACACACACACACACACACACACACACACACATATTTTGTATTAATATACCCACCTCTAACCTCTCACTTTTACCAGTATTTTAATATTAACAATGAACCCTGATCCCACACTAATAATTTATACAAGTGACTTGCAGAATGTCCTCACTGCCTCCCATCTTTGTGAGGACATGTGGACCTCATCTGTGTAGAAACACGACAACAAGAACACAACAAACAGGCTGAGAAGGTCGGAGGAAAGAGCTATTAATTCATAAAAAGCACCTGTTTCTTCAGGCAGAGAATGAAAAAAAACTTAATGAAATCACTGACAATGATGATGTGTGTGTGTGTGTGTGTGTGTGTGTGTGTGTGTGTGTGTGTGTGTGTGTGTGTGTGTGTGTGTGTGTGTGTGTGTGTGCGCGCTACTAACTTAAACTAATTAACCATAATGAGGCAGAGCTGCAGGAGCTCCAGGACACTGGGGGGTAGTTGTCGGTGTCTCCCTGCCCAGCCAGGAGCCTCCGTCCCTGGGGACACACTCTGCCTCGCTCCCTTCCCTCCCTCTGTCTCCATCTCTCTCTCTTTCTCAGAAGAAACTATGAACTAAAACTTAAAGGAAGAGACGTCTGTGTTCATCTGTCCCCACTGGTGTGTGTCCTCTCTCTCTTCCCAGTTGTGAGCTGGGGTGAAGCTCAAACCTGTTCTCAGGTAGTAGAGCAAACACACACCTCTGCTTAAATAAGCCCAGGCTGACCTGCTGATTCATCACTGTCCTGTTCATCCAGCCTCCAGAGAGACAGACGGGCAGGCAGACAGGTGGACGAGGCCCCGTGTTAATCTGTTTAGCTGTTTGCAGAGTTGGAGTCAGACAGAAAGGCAACAGCAGGTCACTGAAGACAAAACACACACACACACACACAAAGATCCTGATTATCTATTTAAATTGATAATAAGCCTGTATGACAGAAACACTGTCTGATAATGTCAGCAGACAGTCTGCGTGCTTATTAATGCGTGCATATTTTTACATATTTTTAGACTCTTGATTTGTTTCTCTTTATCAGAAGCTGTGAGTTATTTATTGATGAGCAGCCTGTGTTCACTTGTTCACCACTTTTCTCTTATTGATCAAAAGGAAGAAGCTGATTAGTTTACTTTAAAAATAAAAGAGGCTTTTACTCTTTCATACATAATTATCTACAAACATATTTTTATGGCTTGAAACAAGTGAAGGACAAAAAATGCCTCAGATTATGACACGACTTTATTTTTGGTTATTTTTGCATCTTCGTGTTTGTGGTCGTTGTGCGTCTCTTTGATGACATTTTGCATCTTCTTGTGGTGGTTTTTTCCGGCTCTTCCTGTTGAAGAAGCATCTTACAGTTGTGCTGGAAATGAACCGGACTCATGGAACCAGGTGTGAACTGGGACAGGAGAGAACAAGCCTGTGAGCCAGCTGTGGTCCACACTCTGATGCCTCCAAACTTCCTGCAGGATAGAGTTCACCTTGTCATTATCGACCAATCAAAGGACCTTTTGTCCTTGACTGAACCAATCAGAGCGGAGAGTGTTTGTTTTGTCCACCTGTCAGGACGTGATTGATGCTCTTCCACCCACAGTTGATTGTTTGTGTGTTGACACATCAGTGTCCTGTGTTGCATCTTTGTTATGTGGGACAGCAAAGTTTGAAACAATTCATCAACTCACTATTTTGATGATCAAATTCTTCTTTTAGCAAAAATCCCCCAGAAAAAAAAGAACGTTGGTACCAGAGGATTTCTCCCTGAACATCTTTGGGTTTGGATAAAACAAATTATTCAGAGATGTGACCTTGGGCTCAGAGGATTTGTGGTTGACATTTTCTCACTTTTTTTTTTTTTTTTTTTTTTTTTACAGACTGAACCACAGTGATAAAGTGTAAGTACTGCACTTAAGTACTAATTACTTGAGTACTTCCATTTTATATTTCTACTCCACTACATTTCATAGGGAAATATTGAACTTTTTGCAGCTTTTTTCTGACAGTTTTGTTATTTTTCAGATTAAAACTCTCAGTATTCCCAGTAAAAATCATGCATCTCCAAATTTTGCTTTGAAATACTGATTTTAAACAACTGATTTGAGCTAAAAAAAAACAAAAAAACAACAAACATCTGGAAACATCATCATCACAAAGATGAAAACAACTTCTTCGCTTATGAGAAGTCGACTTTTCAGAGGTAACACAACACTGCAAATGTGATGATTCCAGACGACAGGAAATGAATATATATCATACAACAGTAAAACTTTTAGTTTCGATACTTGAAGTAAATTTTACTGATATTACATCTGTGCTTTTTCTTCCCTAAGGTTTTCAATGCAAGGTTTGCATGCAATACTTCTACTGAATACTTCTTCCACCACTGCTTAACAATTATAAATAATCAGCAGATAATCAATAATGAAAATGAAAATGAAGCTGGCACTGCAGCTGATGATGATTTTCATTACTGATCAGTCTGCAAGTTATTTTACTGATGAATCACTTTGTCTATAAAACGAAATTAAATAGTGAAAAAACTGTCACACAGTCCAAAGCTTCAGACAAAGAGAAGCTTCAGATCCTCATGTTCAAGAAGATGGAAATTATTTAACATTTTTCCTTAAAGAAATTAATTAAATATATGTTTGATTACCAAGATAACTGTCAATCGACTGATCGATTAGTCGACTAATCGTTGCAGCTCTGTTTGACCTGACACATCTGGCCCCCGTCGGCTCTTTTCACTGAGTTGATTTCAGCCATTTTAACAGCAGAAGGGTTGAAAACGTCGTCGTCCCTGATTTGAATTTCAAAACCCTGAAATAGCAGCAACACCTGAGAGGAGAATTTAAATGAGTCCAGATTTGTAGGAACCTGTGGTGTTTTCAGACTGATCAGTGTGTGACGGTTCATCCTGTGAGCAGCCGGCCGCAGCTTCACACACACACACACACACACACACACACTACATTGATCTCATTTAGGCTATTTATTAGAGACTAAAACACACACTCACATGAACACACATACACACACATGTAATTGTAACCTCAGCCTGTTGGCATGGCAACCGCAATCATCCGGCAGTGCGACCCACTTATGATGTCATCGGGCGAGCCGAGTGCGATTGGCCAGATGATGAATGGCTGCTGAGCTGAGCTGGGTAGTAAGCTGACAATTACCTGAAACATAGAGAGAGAGAGAGAGAGAGAGTGATGGTCTCTCAACCTACTCTGAGTCTGGACAAGATGCAATCAGACGGAAACACAAAGTGAGGACAGATGAGATTAGAAAAACATCAGCTGAGAGGAAATGAAATAATATCTGTGGATTTACCTGCCAGGTGAGACTGGGCCCTGTGGCCCCTGTGCACCATCGTCCAGGGACAGGGTCTGAGCTCCACCGGCCCCTGTGGTGACCTTTGGTTTCAGACTGTGACTTTGTCTGAAGGTGAAGCTGAACACATAATAAATACATGTTTTACTGGACAGTTTAACAACAGCACTGCTCTGTTATATGCACAGATAATTTACTTTGACTCAGTCCCACACACATCAAATGTGGATTGATCCGCCACAGAAACTAGTCCCCAACAATTTTTTTTTTTTTATAGTGAGCAGCAGTTTCAGGAAATTTCTGAGACTTCTGCACTTTTTTAAACATTTACATCTTCAGTGGGAACCAATGAGCTTTAGTTATTTTATTGTCTCATCTTTCATTTTGATGTATTTTTCTTGTGTTGAGCTGAACTGTAGCTCCCCTCCAAAATCACATCACACAGATGATCCACAGTAACCAGCCAGGAGGCAATCAACCTCCTGCAACGTGAGTCTGTGTGTGTGTGTGTGTTTAGAAAATGAGACTAAATCTAAACTGGAGAAGAAGAGCACGGTGCAGATCCCCTCTGAGCCAATCAGTTTTAAACTGATCACCTTGTTTTGACCTGATTACTGCGCCCCCTGTTGAGTAATCACCGTCATTTTCAGAGACGCTGGAGCGATCGTCAGTCATTAGTCTGAAACAAATAAAGAACAAGACAAATCCAACTGTGTCTTTAAGGTTTAATGTTTGAAATCACAGCCTCACTCTGTCTGAATCATGCAACAGAAATAACAAGACTGTCCTGTAACAAACGAGGTCAGAGGTCGTCTGTCAGCAGGTTACTATGACCCGTCGTTAGGTTTTGTTGCTAGGCGACATCTAGTGGTCGTAGTGATGATGACAGGAGCAAAGGGAAAAGTGCGGTGACGAAGTTTATAGAGCGACAAAGTCCACGTCAGGAGGAGGTTGGGGTGGATGGATGAATATGACCCAGGAGAGCGGTGTTCGATTCCCATGTGACAGGAGCAGTTTATGTTGTTTCTATTATCCATGACCATTCGTTGTTGTTATTATTGTAACCATGACAACAAAGATCGTCTAATGTTGAGGAAGAACTTATTTTAACCCCAATCACCATCTTTCCTAAACCTGACCAAGACATGACTGTTACTATAGTAACAGTGATGAAGGTAGGTACGCTGCTCTCAGTACAGTCCATGTGTTTATTATTGTAACCATGACAACCAAGGTCTGGTACACCTGCCACCATAGGGGCGCTATTTCAGGAGACACCGCTGTGGGTCGTATCAGAAGGGTGGTGGTCGTGCAGGTTGGAGGACTGTTACAGAAATCTGAATGTGATGTTTGCAGTTTCAGTGAAATATTTTTATATCTGAATATAAAGAAACAACAGCTGCAGATTTTATATTTAGTGGTTATGTCTTTGCGCCTCATGTTAAATTTGTGTTTTGTTCGTTCAATTGATCTTCAATCATCAGTATTCTCCAGCTCCTTCATGAGGCCTCTCTGCGATGAGTTACTGACGACGGGGGCGTTGATATCTTGGAATAAAATCTCTGTCTTTCTGCGTCTCAGTGTTCGTACGTCCCTCCTTGTGAGAGGGACAACCAGAAGAACAGAGACAGTGTTTTGTGGTGGGAGGATTACTTCACTAAAGAGGTCAGCAGCCAGTCCTTCACCTGCTTCTTCAACCAGCAGAGGAGGTGAGACACACACACACACACACACACTCTTACAGTGCAGTCTATTTGGAGGTGTGGTGCAGATAAATTGGAAACTGGAGGATGTGTGATGCTGTGAAACTGACAGATCATTGTTACCACAGGAGATTTCAGATGGGCTGCAGCAACCAGCAGCATTACAGAGGCATCTTTCTGACCGAACCTTTTCCACTTCACAATTTACTGCTGGACGACCTTTGACCTCGCAAGAGTGACCTTTAACTTCAATTTAATAGTCCTTATTCCTCCAGATCTTTCGGCTACATTTTCAGTCATTTTGTGAAGGACGTTTTTCACAGGAACACAGTTGTTGCTACAGAAAATGTGTTGCAGGACTTTAAACGATCCTTCACAAAAGTAAAAGACTTGCATTTTAAATGATACTTTGGTAAAAGGTATATAAATCAGAAAGTAGGAAAAAGAACTTGAAACTGTTCAAAGTATTCAGTGCAGAAAAATGTGCCCCATGAATGTTGGATTATTATATACTGTACTATATAATAGTATATAATATTGTTCAATTACTACTCAGAATATTATTATTATTGCTGATGCATCTGGGTTGTAAATATGGCAGGTAGTGGAATTTTTAACATATTTCATAAGCTCTTCATATGTTTTACGTGCAAAATCTTTAAAGTAACTAGTAACTGCAGCTGTCAGATAAATGTGGCATTAAATAGCATGAAAAATAAATACTCAAGTACATGTTCCTAAAATATGTACTTATTTAGTGTCTGTCAGTCTGGTTCCTTTTGTTCTGTTCCTCCTGGTAAAAGTACATTTTACTGCTGCAGCGTTTCAATATGACGAAACCAGCGCCATCATGAAACGGTTTCCACTGTTTAGTGTGGAAGAACTTGACTGTGAGCACTTTTTAATCTGTGACCAAAAATTGATGAGATGGACAAAAACCGTTCTCCTTTAGTGTGTCAGCTTAATCCTCCTTTTATTCACAGACGATGCTTACCTGTGACCTTGGCTAGTTTTATTTTTATCTCTGCACCAGAAGGATCTGAGCAAGGAAACTCTGCTTTGTAAATGAGGGCCCAGCGGGAGCTCATGATGCTGCACATCGGCTCTGCTTTACTTTAGAGGAGAGTATTCAGAGGGCTCGAGAGAAAACACAATTACTCGCTACTTTTTTCGTAGATGGTATGAAGGTGATATCCCAAAACTTTCTGATGTTGTCTCGGCCAAACTATAAGCACTAAAATCAAGTTAAAACACACTGCTGCAAGTTAAGGATTTACTTTTTCTGACTTTAAAGTTTCTCTATCATTAATTTCAGCTCAAAGAGGAAATCTATAAGTTATAGTTATAAAAATCAACAATCTGTTTTTTCTATCACTGTTAAAAAAGAGGCAGCTCAAAGGGTAAAATTCCTCCCTTTCCTGGTAGGCTTTTAATTTGAAAAATTTGCAGGAAGAGTAGAGTTTCATTGATAGTAGCTGAACCATGACTAAAAAAACAGCAAAGTAGAAGAAACTGGAAATAATTCCTGTTCTTTTTTATGTGTTTTCAGGCCCGATGACGTGTTGTGGCGCCGTTCCCATGACACCAGCGTCCTGCTGCACTGTGTCCTCTGGCCAATGGTGTCGCTCCTTTTGGGCACGCTCATTGTGCTCCTGACGGTGTGCGCTCGTTCCCTGGCCGTTCGAGCCGAAGCCCTCCAGAAGAGGAAATGTTCTTACGAAGTTTGCCAAGACCTGTCCAGCATACCCTCAGATCGCCGCAGCAACAAGGCCGGAGACCCCCTCTCAACGAACTCTGACCCCGAGCTGTTGTCGCCATCAAGGACCCTGCCACTGTTTGCGGTGCCGGTGCGACGCCGCGATCGGGAACATTAAGGCAGAACCGATATCTGCTTTCACTTCATGAAATCTAATCTGTTAGGATGCTGATGAGCCGGTGGGCGAAGTCGACTGACTGGCTGAGGACGCCACCGACAGCCCGCTCCTGTCTGGTGCGGTTTGTATGATCAGAAAACAAGAGCTGAATGTGGCAAGAGGATGAGGGGAAATCCACCCTGTGGCCTCTAGATTTCAGCAGAAACACTGTAGAGAAACATCAGCACCTTGGATCAGTTGGGACTCTCGGATGCTGCTGAGTTCAATCCTCTGTTTATAATCAGCATAGCTTCTGTGCTAGAGTCGTTACGAATGGTTCTTTGAATTACACTCGTGCTGTCACCGACGATACACTGGCTGGAAAAGTGAGTCAGATTCAAACTTCGAACATGAGGTTTGACATGTAGAACTCACCTGCTCTTTACTGAGGTCTTTACTGTAGCTCTTCTATTAATGTAGTTTTGAGTTTTGAGTCCCAGTAGCCATAAATGTGTCTAAATGGAGAGCCAAAGTCGTCACCTTCGGGTTAGCCTCTCTTCCTCTAGGTTCGTGAGCAGTCATTCATTGAGAGTTTCTTTTACTAGTCTGAAAATGTGTTCCTTGGGTTTACTTCCCATATTCTATGATAGATGAGTGTCTACTATAGCATTTTGATGGTAGTTACAATCCAAACTGCCCAATTTATTGGTTAGCACTGAAAAAACTATAGTTCCCATGAAGTATTACCAGCATGAAGTATCACAGAGTATGTCATCGTAACTGTTTCTTCTGTAACCGTGACGTTCAACGACAGATTCGTCTTTCCTGCTCTTTAGCTGTAATCTCTGTTTGTACCAATACATACACATAGACAACACCTGCAACATCAGTATTATTGTTCACACACTTGCTTGTGAACTTTGTGTGTATCTGGAGGATTAAGAGAAATATCCACTAGGGGGCGAATTAGGGCCTAATCATTCCTGACGAAAATATTATCATTGTGAACTTTAGCTTTCGTACAAGGTAACCAGAGCTCGTAGCTACACCTGAGGAGGTTGTAATGTTGCTGATGTTGAGGTCACCGCAGAGAAAACAGGCAGACAAGCCTCCTCAAGACTTTCTGTGATACTGCCCCCCGCTGGTCATGTGCTGCATTGCACTCGCAAACACAGACACAGTAATTTCTGAGGACCTTTCAGCAACCGAGAAACGCAGGATACACGAAGTAGCTTTGGTGCAAATGTGTAGCAAATATGTCGTCTACAACTGTCCTGATATCGTCACAGTTTGGTCACCAGGACCTGTGCAGCCATCAAAACCAGTCAGGGCCTGGCCTCAAGGTTTAACCAGCACTGAAAGGGTGTTCATTAAAGGCTGCGAACGATAGAAATATTAAATAGATTATATTAAAACAATATTATATTTGTAAATGAACATTCTCATCTTGACAAATGGAGTTAACAACACAACACAGTGTTTGGTATATACATGTCGTAGGGCTGGGTTTGTATTAATTAACAAGAAGTTGTTCCTTTACTTCCAGTCAGTTGACAGAATAAATAAGCTCTTGATTTATTTCACACTCCCATTTATAGTTTGCTGGCTCCATTTATAAGAACGAGTCAACAAAGAAATTAATCACAGAGTGAAAACTGTGTCTTCACCTTGAAGAGTAGCAACACCTGCTGTGAAGAAAAGTTCCTCCATAAATCTGTTAACAGCGTCTTAATGTCATAGTCTGACCGCTGCAGTTACTGTTGGGCTGCTCCTGCTACGCTAATGTGTCATATTTTTATTTATTTATTTTATGTTTAATGTAAAATATGAATTACCACCAGCTGCCAAGTTAATGTAGAGGAGTAACAGCTAATATTTCACTACGAAATGTGGTAGAAATGGTAGAAAGTCACACAAAATGGAAAAACTTGAAGTAAAAGTACCTCAAAACTATTCTCAGATTTAGTACTTGAGTAAATGTACTCAAGTATGTCACAGCTCTGCATGTAAACAACAGGAAGAAGAAGAATTTCATGTTGGGAAAAACAGAAAAATGAAGAAGTAAAAAAGTAAAGAGCCAGTAAAGAGCCAGTAAAAGTTGATTGGAGGATATTTTTAAATCATTAACTGGAGGTAATTTTTAATAATTGAACTTACCTTATTATTTATTGATGTATTCAGATACACTCTTGACTCATCTGAGGGCCCATTAGTGGCTCCTGTTGCTTCTGGGACTCCACAGTGCCTCCTCATTAACGGGCTCTTTGAATCACAAAGGTGGAAAATGAAGCACAGTTCGTCTATGTGTTCTGGTGTAGAGAGCACAAAAATGACACTCACACCAACCACAACAAATAGAAGTAAAAATAAAAGCAAAGATATCATAGGTAGCAGGGACTGTGACAGAAAAATGTCTTTGTAAAACAGGAATCTCAGCCAGCTGTGGGACTGATGTTGGGTGATGAGGAGTGAATCAGAGAGGCAGATGACTCGATGAGAATGAGCTTTGGATCACAGTGTTCTGGAGCAGGAGCCATTTCGGTGGTTCTGATCTGTAGTTTAAAATCTCACTTTGTTCTTTTGACAAAGCCTCAAAAAGGTGACCACCAGGCCTCTGAAGAACCGAAGCATCAGTCAAGAGTGAATCTGATTAAAAGGCTCCAGCAGGACGTGTGCATGTTAAACAGACGGGCTGTAGCTCAGTGAGAACGCTGGGGGAGAAAACAACACATGGCCGGGACCTCCAGGCCTTTCAGCCGTCGCCTTCAGCGGTAATGAGGACAAAATCTAGACCATGTGAATAAAGTAGGATGCTTTGGTGAATCCCTGCAGTGCAGATGGTTTGTGGCTGTCTACTGAATCAGATTCTACTTGGTTTCTACCCTGTTTAGACGTTTAGGGAAACTTGTGGTGAGTAAAGAAGAGGAAGGTCAAGCTTTAAAACTGGTAGCGTTTATTTATTAGTTGTTTTGTTTTTTTGTAGCTGTGGCTTCATTTTAAATGGTTTGATAGAATCAGTGGTGAAAACAAGCGAACATGTCGTGCAGAGGGCAGGCTGCAGGTCGAACGCTCAGTCTCGGGAAGCGGCAGCAGGTGGTGGAGATGCTGTGGTAAACTTGAGTTTCATCTTTTCACAGCTTTTACGTGGTGCAGCAGACAGGACAGTAACATCTCCATCTGGATCTCTTCATGTGGAATATGTGTCTGTTAGTCTACATCGCTGACAAGGCTGTTGGTACATGTGAGATTTTGTTTATTTGCTGCACAAGCCGTTAATTCAAGTCATGTTCTGAACTGAGAGGATCATCATATACATACTCGATTCCTCTGTAATCTGCCCTCTTCTTCTTTCTTGTTTCGACATGCTCTCAACTATCACTGGAAAATTCCCGAATCAAAGGAAGCAAAAGTGGACTGAGTGTTTGAAGAGCAGTAACCTCCACGGGCTGAATTAGACACTAAATCAGCTGCTGTCATCAAACATGATTCATCCTGCATCAGAGGGACTTTTTAATCTTCAAGTGTTTCCTCCAAATTCCTGCCACCACCTTTCCAACGTGCCCAACGGTCTAAAAATTACCTGGCGTGAAGCTACACGTTGCTTAGCAACAGCCTCAAGGCTGAGTGAAGTCGCTGCCAATGAGAAGTGAAGCAGCTGAACTTCAGTCTGTGTGTGTGTGTGTGTGTGTGTGTGTGTGTGTGTGTGTGTGTGTGTGTGTGTCAGCCGACTGTTGTTGTAAATACATGTCGTCCTCCTCGGGTTCAGTCTCTGTGCTTTGTGTTACGCTGCTGCAGCACGTTTTGTTGGTGCAGCTCCTCCAGGAAAAGTTCTGTCGCTTTGTTCGTCTCAGATTTGTGTTGTTGGTTTGTGTTAGAGTTTTTTTTTTTTGTATTTTTGACAAAGTTTAACTATAACAAACTGAATGTAAAATCTTATTTATGCCTGCTGTGGCAGAATGTGCAGAAACAGTGTTTTATGGTCATTATTCTTTGTCTTTACAATAGTTTTTCTAATTGATTTTTGTACAAAACTCAATAACTCATAAAAGAACAAATAAATCAGCTGGTTTACATGTAGAGCTGTGTATACAATTAACTGAAACATGAAAAATTACAGGACCCCTAAGAGAAGAAGACCCCACTTTACTTTCCAGTCATACATGAAAAAAATCTTGTGGACATAAAAGACTTTGCTCCCGTTGCTTTAACAAAACCGAGCTCAGCCACGTTGTGTCGTGTTGTGTTGTGTCGTCATTTCTACGCTGGCAGTTTCCTGGAAGCTGTTTTAGTGAGTTTTGCTAATTTGTTAGTTCGTTTTTGTTAATGACACCTTTGGGCCACCGTACTAATCCATAATGAATATATCAAGGAAATATCTGCTCTTGTTTGAACTAATGTTCTCTCAACATAAACAGTTTCAGGTGCATTTTACAACACGATGTAACACGTCATCATCATCATCGTCCTCCTGAGCTGAATGACTCCATGAATGTAGGCAAAGGAACAGGAAGTACTGATGTAGCTTCATTTAAACTATAGCTGCTTTCCAATTCAGGGGCCGTGTCCCCTGCGAAGGTGTGGCCCTTTGTAGCCGTCACAAGCTACGTTGCGTCTGAAACCCATCGTTTCCAGTGGCTTGTGCCACGTCACGGCGGTTTGTCGCTGTTCTGCGCAGAGCGTGCATCGTCACTTTGCACCACCGGCTGTGCCCGCCCTTACTGTTGCCTAGCAACCCTGACGTAACAGTTTTTCACGATAACTTGAGTTTTTAAGGTCCTTGGTTTTAACAGTTGCACCATTACTGTTGAGCTGGGCTGAAACCCAATGCTTACATTTAACAGCGCGATCCTCAGGCTCTCTGTCAGTGCTGTTTGCTGCTATTTTATTTTCATTACCGCACGCAATGCATCTTGGGATAGGTCGCGCCCTTGTGACACAATCAGCAGCCTCTGAAGGATATGGCCTGAAGGAATCAAACAAAAGTCATCCTCCACTTTTTCTTCCCTCCTCTCCTCCCTGTTCCCTTTTTATTTACCTTTTCTTTCCTTATCCCTTTATCCTCTTTACCCTCCTTACTCCTTCTTTTCCCAACTCGTTCTTTCCTCTTTGTTGTGCTAAAATTACAAACCTGTTAAATGGAAACTTTTCTCCTGAAAACTTTCTCAACTGCAGAAAAACTATAAAAAATTATAGAACAAACCTCTCTCTGTCTCACACACACACACACACACACACACACACACACACTTGTATGAATCAACTGTTGTTTTTTGTCCGTCACTAAACTTTAATCATGAATAGGTTTTCAGCTGTGGAGAGAGTTAAAGCCATCGTGTTGTCTGTCCTGTCCAGAGAAAACGTAGCTTCACTGTAGCATTTCTGTGTGTTTCTATGAGCTGTTGACGTCTTTGTGTCTGAGATAATAATGTTAGATTTTCTATCTGAAGCCATAAGCTAAGCTGTGAACCGCAGTAGCAACTAAACACTGTATTTTGCTTCTTCACAACAGAAATTGAAAACATTTCATTTTATTCTTACAGATGTGGTTTTGGTGTTTGTTGAGGTTTTATTGAGATTTTAATTGATTTTCTAATTTATTCTAATCCACACTGTAAAATGTTTGTTTGTTACTTTAAGTCCTTTGTTTATTGAATTAATGTCTTTATTTTTATTGTGATACTTTTTTTTCATACCTTTGTACTTTGCACTGTGTCGTCTGCAGGTATTTTGTCGTCCTCCATCTCTCCTGTGTACCATGTGACCCAGGTAGCCGCTTCGCCTGTATTTTAATGATAACGATGATAACTATAGTGCCTGATAGAGATCTTTCAATAAAGACACATTTTCTCTTCAAACTGAGTCGCACCGAAGCTTCTTCTGCTTCACCGGCCTCCAGCATCTCATCAGACTTCACATTTTATTTTCATAAAATGTGAAGTGCACAGACGGGAATAATAAATAATAAATAAGGAGTATGAAGGATGTGTGCGTAACGGGAGAGAAAGAGAGAGAGAGACTGGCGACCGGAGCAGAGAGTTAGCTTGTTAGTTAGCAGTTAGCTTGTAGCTGCGAACGTAGCAGTGTAACGTTTGTTCGCCTTTGGCTGTTTGTGTAAATAAAGGTTACGACTCAAGACCGAAGTTCCCGCCTCTCTGAGCTTCAGCTACGGTCCAGAGGAGGAACCAGGAGGATGAACAACACTGAGGCGGGAAAATACAGGATTCTACATGGTCACTGTGTCACTGTCAGTTCATGCTAAATATGCTGATTAACTTAGAAGAGATTTTAGACATTTTTCCTCTTTACTGCACATTTGATCAGTTTAGTGTCAGTTCAGAGGAATAATCAATAATAATTTTTAAGATTTGTTACTGTCATGAAAAGGTTTGTTTTAGTCTGGTCCATATATTTGTGGTTAGTTTAATACACAGCTGAATCGCAGAGTTAGGGTTAGGTTTCGTTGTGTTTGTTTTTTGGCTGCTTGTCTATCTACAAAAGTCACAGCACACCACCAAGTCAAGAACCACTTACTAGCTTTAACCACAAGTCTTCATCAGCAGTTTGCTCAGTTCTAGAGGTCGGCAGTATTTCCTTAGAATGATAGTGTGGTATTTTTGTTGTCAACAACGGAGAAATCTGTCTGTCTATGTGTTAGGATGAGTCTGTCCTTACTTTGACCTCATCTCAATCCTTTCATTCACAAATCTCATCAAAATGGAGAGTGTTGAATTGAATGACCTCCTATCAGACAAGAGAAGGACACACACTTGTATTGTCTGAGTCACACCACTCGTTCTTTCTAATCAATGAATATTCAATGACTCTCTCTCTCACACACATTGACCCTGTCTCAGCCTGGACAGCGGTGTTAATACCAAACCACTTATATCTCAGGCTGTTTGAGGAGGAAACACAGTGTGTCTCTGTGTTGTTTGTGTTGTTGTACTTTGTCAGCAGTGTAAAGTGAACATATGTGCGGATACAGATGACAAGCAGAGCTTAGCTGAAAGCTAAAGAACATTCTCTGTTTTCTCACACAGGAAAACATTCACACATCAGTGTTCAGGTTTTAACTGGTTTGTGTATCACGAGTCCTTCCTCCCTCAGCTTCAGTCGCTCTTCGTTTCAACAGACAGTGAGCAGACTCTCCGCTGTGGAGGTGCAGCTGCTGCAGAGCTCAGGTGGATTAAAAACCTGCAGACTCGTGGTCCTCTGCGGCTGTTTCTCTGCTGATGGAGGCGCCTCCTCTCCAGCACATAAACATGAACAACACCACCATCAGCAGAACGAGAGCCTAATCAAGACCAGTACATCAGCGCAGACACCGAGCGAGGGGGAAACTCCTCAATCGACCTCAAACCGTCAAGCTGTGTTCAGCACTGGGTCTCAAACTGGGGATTGGGACCCTACAGGGAGTCGTTACATAAATCTCAGTGGTCAGGGAGGATGAAGAGGACTAGAGAGGATCAAAAACACATTTCTACTACACCAAAACGTCCATTTTCTCCTGACTTCTCTGTAAATTGATTTTTTCTTGTAGCTCCACCACATATTGGGATCAAGGTCGCTTCTAGGCGATAGCTTAGCTCATTAGTGTGGTCCCTGTAAAGTGATGCCATCCTGTGTGTGTGTGTGTGTGTGTGTGTGGGCCTATAGGGGTCATCCTTAGTTTAGGTTTTTGTTATGTCGGATGGGTCAAAGGGCAGGGCGGTCAGCTGACCTGACCTGTGAGGTTTTAAAACAGGAAGTGAGAAAGAGGGAGGCGGAGGGAGCCCTGGGCCTTTCTTCTCCAGAGCTGTGCTCCGCTGAAGCGGTTTGCTTTGCCGGGAAATGAGGACAGAGCTGCGGAGGGAACTCATCCGGGGACGGGTCGGTGATCCTGGTGAGACCGCTGCCTCTGGGTCTGTGGGGATGTTTGTCTGTGGGAGGATGCAGCGACGGGTTTTGCCGGTTTTCTCCAACGTGATTTCTCTGTCGGATCATTGGGACACTCTGGGCTGGATTTATGTTTCCTTGTGTTTGAAGTGACTTTAATCCGGAGTCTTAGTGTGCGTCCCGCCGGAGGAGAGCCGGGCCAATTAAGAACGCTGATTATTCGAACCTGTTTGCGCATGCGTGTTTGTCTTCTGCCAAAACAGTGAAAGGCCTGAGACAAACCTGTGCAGCAGTGAATCAGCACAAGAGTTCCTACTGACAGTCAGTCTGTCTAAATTATTACATATATATTAAAGTCTCAGGAGTCTCAGTACATGATGGTCGTAGCAAGTGAACAAGAGGAAGTGTTTTTATTAGGGTTTGAGGTTTTGTTTGAGGTGTGTTGTTTAAAGAGGAGAGGAGGAACATACTCAGAGATATTTACAATCCTAACAGGACTTCCTCACGTCTCCTCTTTAAGCCTCCCCTGTGTCTTTTTGTCTTGATGGCCTTTTTAATGTCTGGCGGACTGTGTGTGTAAAAAGTAGGAAATGAAGAAATGTGAAATGTCAGCCTCTGTAATGCCGGAGGCTTTGAAAGGTCAGTTCTAAGATATTCTGCACCGCCACGAAGAGGTGCAGACGGGAATCACAATGAGTCTCCTGTTAAAAAAAAAACAACAACTTTCGTTATGACGAGTCCAGCTTCAGGTGGACGTCTGTAAATACAGGGACTGATTATTGGTCTGATTCAGGCATGATGGGAATTATTTTGACTTCCAAAGTAGACGAGTGATTGTTGAGTTTCTGTTGATATTTTCTGATTACTTCTCTAACTGAATATCTCTGGGTTTCAGACTGTTGCTTGGACAAAACGAGACATATGAAGGCACTAGTTTGGGCTGTAGAAAATAATAATGGACGTTTTTCATGTTTATTTTACATTTATCGAGAAAATGATAATTTATTAAATTGAAAATAAGTTTTATCCAACTTTTTCCTCTGACTTGTTACTCCTTACATTTAGCAGTCTCTGTGGTCTGCAGTTTGTGTTGGTAAACTTTGATGCTCTTTGCACCTTTCATGGAGTTTTTGGGCAACACATTGAAAACCATAGCTGTCACGTTGGAGCTTGTTTCCCATGACTGTACATGCTGGCTTCTCTTTGAGCTCACTGACAGGACCGCGGGACGCCGGAGGATTTCTAACTTTGCCTCTGTATGAATCTCTGCCAGGACAGAGTGGGGAGGATGAGCTGGATGTTGGGCCTGTGGGGAATCAGGCTCAGCTCGGCCTCTCTGACAGGGACTCCAGGCTTCGCTTTTAAGCCCCTGATAGCTGCTGTATCTGGGTTACCCAGTTCTGCTCTGGCCTCAGTGTGCCCTAAATCAATGTGGAAATAAGAAGTTTGAAAACTACATCCACAGATGCGGAATAGAAATGTAAAAAGAGGCTAGAGCTTTTCTTTTTTTTCTAGTTGGTGTCTAGCTGTCTGTTTGTGAGTCATGTAAATGGCAACAATAATATTAGATCATCATGATTGAATTTTACTGCAAATTGATAAATATTATTGTTAAGGGTTAGGGTTAGAATTTATATAAAATTATGTAAATGATAAATATAAAGTTAATGAGTAATAATAATGTTTGTTTGTTTTTTTTTCTTTAAAACTGTAAATAATAAAACTAACAGGAATTTTTAGTGATTTAAAGTTATTAATATGAAAGCAAATGAGAATTTAAAGTTATGTACAAGTTGTAATTACAGCCAATACCAAAAGATTTCAAAAGGTATGTAAAATTATATAAAAGCTTGTGAGAATATTTGTTGAGTTAATATTAAAAAACATAGATTACAAATAACAAATGCCTCAAAAGTTCATGAGACTATTTTGGGTTAATTAAAAGTGAACACAAAACGTGATGAGTACAAAAAAAGAAGTAAAGACATGTATTAATTGTAGTTATGTGTCAGTTATGAATATGAAACAGTATAAAATACAAGTTATATAAAAGTAATATAAAAGCTAAAGAAAATTTAAAAAAAAATAAGTTGTATAACAGTTTTAAGGGTAAAGTGTAATAACACTACTGACAATGTTAAAATGCGTTCAGTATGTAACTGATCATGAATGATGCTCCTTCAGTCAACTTTAATTTTCCATTCAAACAAAAAACCTGACTCACACACAAAAACATAGTTTGGCAGCTATTTTTAATCAGCACTTTATTTTCCAGTTGACAGTGAACTGACTGCATCGGGGCAGCAAGTTATAAAAACTGCTTTATACATTCTCTTAGGACTGGGTGATAGGGCTTAAATCAATATCATAACATAACAAATATATGCAAAATCATATATAAAACCTTAATAACAATAATATCTAATTTTGTTAGATTTAAAGCACAGTTTTCCTGGCATTGTAATCTGGATGTTAGATTTTTGTAATATTATAATAGTGCTACTAATAATAATACCAATATTGAATTATTGCCCAGCCTTATATTCTTTTCAGAAATTCAAAACCAATGATCATAAAAAACATATTGTATGAGCGGAAATCATTTAAAAACCTTAAAATTCTCCAACAGTCAAGTCAACACAAAGAGGGATTACCAAATTTTTAATACTGCTTGAATTTCAAATGTGAATTTTGAACACTTTTCAAACAAATTTTTTAAAAATCACACATTTCACAGATATTTTAACAACAAAGCAAATATTTTTATCCAAATTTACTCCAGTCAATAAGTGATGCAATTTAACAACAAGAAAACAGGGGGAGTCCCTGCATTATATTCAGACTTCCACTTTAATATTTCCATGTTAACTTCAGAAAATCTATGAACAACTTTACGAAAGAGTGTGATTATTGTAGTGTATGTTTAAAACTTTTCTTATTTGACGAAGTATTTAAAAGCAGTAGTTACAGTAAGTCTGAATACAGCAGGTTATAATTACTTGCAGCTACTGAAACGTTGGAATCATCTAAATATTACCCAGCATTAAAACAGTCAACATACAGTATGTATTCCTTATCATATAAAAGAGTATTACATCAATATTTACATACAGCAATATGTGTAACTTTTTAAATAAACAGCTTATATGGATGAGTGAGTGACAACATACAGTAAATAATAAAGGGTATAAAAAATAGATGGCTCTTTCCTTCCCTGTGATCAGCCAGTTTATGTTGAGGATAGCTAGTGAGCTACCGCTGCTAATGTCAGATTTAAACACAAATGTTTTTAATAATCACTTTAACACCAATGACCTGAGATTAACCTGCGTTTCCTTTTAACTAGGGATGGGTTCCAATAGCTGGCGCTGAAATATCAAGTTTTATCTTTTTATTACAGTGCCCATGTCTTCACTTCCCCCAAGGTTTGATAAAGGATTCAGATTCAACAAAATGCTACTGAACGCCGCCCCCACCTTCAACACGTCAGAAACACATTGACCACATTTATTAACACGATTCTAGTTTTTTAGGTGAATAAAATCCATCTCCAACATTTTTTTTTTTAATTCGAAAAGTTTTGAAAAGTCACCAACTGGTCAAAAAAATGACAAAACTTTAGGGTGTAGCTAATAAACAAGCCTCCCTGTAATCCTAGCAAACACAAAGTTCCTGTAATTGAACATGGGGGTCAGCAGTTGGCGTTTCGCTTCCATAAACTCTGATACACTGACAGAGGTCAAGAAGTTGATGTAAAGGCAGTGATACACAGTAAAAATGGACTTTAAGAACTGGAGAGAAAAATCAGTTTAACTGGTAAAATACTGACCTCATAACATATCAAATCATTTGTGTTGTTTTTTTTTTTACTTGCTTACTTTACACATTGCAGATTTTTCCCTGTTTTGTCCGGTGTGTAGCTCAAGTTCTCTGCTAACTCAGATCATGTTAGTTAATTTTCAGAGAGAGTTAACGGAGAAAAGTTTCCTCTCTGTTGATCAGATGGATGTCATCGTCTGTTCAGCGTCCAGTGTACATGAAATCTGAGGAGAGACAAAAACACAGATGAGTTTCTGGATTTGTTTCAGGCACGTCAAGTTCAAGGAAGCTGAAAAGCTGAGAATATATCCAACTGATTTTCCTTTCTGCTTCCAGCTTTTAAACATCAAGATTTGCTGCTTGTTTACTTTGCAGTTGTATGAAAAGTTTGGGCCACAATTACTGATTAATTTTGTTTTAATATTTTTCATGACATTTTAAGAAAATTACATTTTAAAGTGTCTTCCTGCTGCAGGAGTTGTATTTACTTCACAAATCAGCAAAATGTTTGCCCAGGTGTTTTTTAAGAACAACTGTAATAGTAAACTTAATATCTTAGGTTGAAAATTAATGGAAGCTTAATCTATGGAGATGATCTTTAATTACAGCCCTATAATGTTTGATAAAACTCAACATACAGTAGGTAGGTAGCCATGTTGTCACTCCTGATGTAAACTTGTTTTGTAGATACAAGACACAGCTGATGATTAAATCTCAATATATTTTTAGTACCAAGTGAAATGTGTTGTAACATATTGAAAAAGTATTGTTTTGGTGTTGCTGCACTAACAATTTTTTTTTCTTAAAAATCAGTTTATAAGAGGTTTAGGTTTAGGTCATGGTTCATGTTATAAGTGTAACGTTCAGGTGGATGAGCTGAGTCTCACCGCGGCAGTACTCAGGGTTGAAGTTTTCATAGATGGGGTAGAGAGGATTCTCCTGCTCGCTGCGATGTTTCTTGGCTCTCAGGACGTCCCGTACACACTGGTGCAGGAAGGCATACTGGCACTGCAACACACACACACACACACACACACACACACACACACACACACACACACACACACACACACACACACACACACACACACACACACGGGAATCAGTGTAATGAATGACTTGATGTGTATCATCACATTGCTGCAAACATCAGCCGAGTATAAACTGTCACTGTAGCTCTACTTTAGTTACTATCTACTGTTGTTTTAGTCCAGTATTTGTTTTGTCTCTGTCTGGTCCTTGATGTGCTGATGTTGCAGCTGTAGTTTCATCCAATATTCATTTGTGTTTAGCTCAACTTTCTCTGTTGTTTAAGCCTGTTTTTACTCTAATATGGTTGAATACTGGATGTCGTCTTAGCCCTATATTAACTGTTGTTTTTAACCCAGTTCTGTCCAATATTAACATTAGGTCCAGTATTTACAGGTGAAGTGGTTCTAGTTTCATCCAGTGTTGACTGGTCTTTCAGATCTAGTTCGGTCAGTTATTTGCTGGTGTATCAGCTGCAGTTGAGTCTGATATTTGCTTGTTTAAGCACCAGACGGGTCCAGTTTGTTAGCTCTGGTTTAACCCAGTATATATATTGTTGTCTGAGCTCTTGTTTTATGCATTATTCAGAAGAGACAGGGAGGAAGGGTCCTCCTCAAGGACTCTTTGTGTACCTCAGTCTGGACCATGTGCTGGCGGTGCAGGCGGAGGTCGAACACGCAGCCGTACAGGTCGATGGTTCCTTTAGAGTCCAGCTGCTGCAGAACCCGATCCAAGGCGATGAAGGTCCCTGTGCGTCCAACACCAGCACTAAACACACACAGAGTTAACTGTCCAACTGCACCTCTAAGAATGATTCATCTAAAACGAAAGTCTTTTCAAAACTACTTCAAAAATGAACTGGTTTATGTTTCCAGTAAAACTGGTTTATTGTAGTGAGATCGGCGCCTCCTGAAGTCCTGAGGAGCAGCTCCACCACGCTGCGACCCACCTGCAGTGAACGATGGTGGCTCCGGTGCTCGGTGAGCGGTCCACATAGTCTCGCACTGTCCTGACGAACTGGATCAGGGACTGGGTGCTCTCTGGGACTCCGTGATCAGGCCACACAGTGTAGTGGAAGTGACGCAGCACCCGAGGGTAACTGCGGCTGCTCTCCTGACAGGACACACAGGATGTATTGATTAGGAATTATTGCATATTAAAACTTCTAATAACTACTAAGACCTGGAGGTAGAGCGGGACGTGAAGAGTCGGTACCGAAGTGATCTTGAACTCCCTGATGGTCCACTCCGGCAGGACGGACTCTGACAGCATCTGAATGACCAGGTCACCGTAGTATATGGGCTCTCTGTCTGCAGGCCAGTACTGATCACACTTCACCTGGAAACACACGTTTATATATTTAAATACTTTTCAGGCTTGTATTTATTTTCTTATGTGATGTTCATTCAGCTTCTCCAATTTTTAACTTGTTAGAATCGACAGTGTAACATACAAGGAGACTGTAATTTGAAATTTTAACTTTCAAATTGTCAAGGTTTGACACAAATTTATGCTCATTTTCTGTTTCATTTAGAGCCGCAACTGTCAATTAATCCACCGTTTATTTGGTTCAAGCTTCTGGACAGACGATCATCACCGTCTTTAGGTTCCTTCACCAACAAGCGAATAAAAATAAAAGAACCAAAAATGAGAGTATCAATGACTCACCCGTCCTTTCTCCGTGCACTGTGTCACCATGACCACATTGTAGACGCCGTGCTCCCACACCATCCGCCAGAAATCATCCTTGGTGCCTGGCAGCGGGCCCTGGGTGGCGATGTACTCTCTGCGGTAGTTATTGCCCTGCACACACATACGAAGGAAAGAGGGATTAGTACTGTGTGTTAAACCGGGTATGTCTTCAGTATGTGCAGATGAGCGTACGTACAGGTATGTAGCTGGCGTTGATGTAGTCGGAGCAGGGGTCGTCCTCAAGGTACGACAGCTTCACTCTGGTAGAATCATCTGAAAGATGTAAAGAGAATTATCCATGTGGTTCTGTCTCTACAGTTTGTTGGTGTTTGTAGATAAAGGCCTGAAATTAATCCTGATAACCTGGAATTTTTTTTGCGCATAAAGTTTTTTCTAATGTAATAATTTATATCAAAGCTTAATTTGTTTTTAAAGCCACTGAAATGATTAAGGAGCCGTTTTATTTAAGCACTACATGAACCTTCATGGGTTAAAGCATCAGGATCAAAGTTCAACCACCTTCTTTAAAAGGACCACGAGGCCAAACTGATCACAGCTTTTCTGAGGCTTTTATTGTTGTAAGTGAGAATATTTGTTAAAATGTTAGATGTTTGTAAATGTGAAGAAGTTCAGCTGTGACTCAGACGTGGGAGAAACAATTCATTTTACTGTGTGTGTGTGTGTGTGTGTGTGTGTGTGTCTGACAGTTAATTATAGAGCTGCTGTTGTGAATGTATCACCTCCAGTCACAAATCATATTTCATATAGAAAATTAGCTACAGATGCACATGACTGAGGCTCAATTACTTTATTTGTGTATAAGTGTGACACTGATACACAACTCTAACAATAATACACACAATGATTAACAGCAAACACCTACATGTTTTCATAACTGTTGCTTTTTTTTTTTTACATTTTATAGACAAAAGACTGGTCAATCAAAAACGTCAGATGAATTGATAATGAGAATAATCTTTATTTGCAGCTCTAGCATCATTTCATGTTTGATATGTAAACATCTGCAAAGTGACAACGAACTCCACCAGATTAAAGCAGGAGAGATAAAAATATATATCAATATCAGTATCAAGTAGCTCAAACTTGTAACTTTAGTAAAGACGTTCCTCAAAATGCCTGCAAAACACTTCTCAACCTACTCTGTGATTTGGAGAAAACTCTTGTTGTATCAATTAATTTATTACTTTTTTTTCAGCACAAACATAGAAAGAGGTAAATAAAAGGTTTAGGGTGGAAAAACATTTAAACTTACATGGCAGGATGTTGTTGTATCGGTTCTTTCCTCGGTTTTCTGGCAGCCGGGCGACATCCATGGGCTGGTTGCGACCCACATCCTTCAGATCCTGAACAAACGCAAGATGGTTTGTTCACAAGCTCAATTATTTTCATGAAAAATTAGTCAATTTTCTCCAAAAAAATAATATGAAGCAACTCTAAAAGAAAGTGGGTCAGATTTCTAGACTGCAAAACCTCCACCAGCTGCAGGTTCACCAAATTAAATCAAGACTTTCTACGATATCCTGATAACGGTAACCTGAAAACCAAAACGAGAAGTTTGTGGACTTCTCATGTCGTCACTACTCCCAAACCCTGGGAGTAAAATCTATTGATTGCAGCACAAATTCCCTTAAGCTCCATGAGAAATATGACTTCCGTGCAAAATCTGGCCGTTATAAATACCGATGTGATCAGACCCACGGTGGAGTTTTCTCCCAGTTTTCTACTGATGTGAAAAATAATCTTAAACTGTTTGATTTACCTCAAACTCCTCAGACAGCATGTAGTTGGAGTCGGCCTGCAGCTTGGTCAGGTGGGACTCAAAGTGACAGGCATTGATGGGACTGGACAGACACAGACACATTTTCAACATATTATGATTATTATAATAATTATCCCCCCCCCCGTCACTTAAAGCTGGTGCAGAATGAAGAGACTCTTACCTGGTGACCCGACGATTACTGCAACAGGAAGAGACAACTAGTTATTATATTGTCATAACTGTAAGTTAGAAAGGTTAGTTGTTATTAAAGCATGGAGTAGTGGTGTTAACTAATATTCATAACCAGTTATTACAGTCTACTGTTTATATGATTGCTAATATTTATGAGGTAATTAATGATAATAACAGATATAATTAAAAAGGGTAGAGGGTAATATTAAAAACAAAAAAAATTACTAACTACATACTAATAATTAAGACTTATTACCCAATTATTACATGTAATGACTGGCTTAAAATATAAAAGTTCAACAAATATTCATAGTGTTATAATTACAAACAATAAATATTTTCAAATACAGACTTAAAATAAAAAATAAATAATCTCATTAGAAGAATGCCATGTTTCAATCTGCAGTCTGATATCAAACATTATATATATTTTATTTTTTTTAAATATGCAGCCATGTAATGTTTGGTCATTTTACAAGATGTTTTAGAGCAAATCAATGTCAATATTGTTGAGCACAAACCAAGTTTTAAATAACATCCCTGAAACCTTAAACTGCAGCTAAGATATGTCAGGATTTAATGAATTATTGCTTCAGTAAAAATAGCATAAACACTACTGCAACTTAGGTATGGAAGAGGAAGAAGGACAAAAAAGACGACTAATTCAAATTAAAATAAATATTTGAATGACAGTAGCAGTGCTACAGCTGAGAGCTACTGATGGGACCGTTCATGATACAACAGAACAGTAAAACAAGATCACATCACTTTCCCCAGTCGTATGGAACCGTATGAAAACTGATGCAGGGTTTTCTGATTCACATTTTAGTGTTATGCATTTTTTTAGCAATAATTAATACGATTTCCAGAACAGCAAATGATAGGAGCTTATTTTATCAGTGTGTAGTAGAGTCTGTTGTGCAATTATAACCTATTAGAGCCATTTATGAAGCACAGAAGTTTCTACTTTAACTGACTGTTAATGAGCTGCACACAAACACACACACACACACACACACACACAGACACACACACACACACACACACACACACACACTGAGTAACTAACAGATGCTGTGGACTGTGGAGGGTGAATGATGATGTCATCTGAGAGACTGAGCACTTTGCTGGAAACTAATAGCTCACAGTCACATATTGGATGTAGGAGGTATTGGAAACTAATCTCTCACACACTGAAGGAAAATATAGATCTCACACACACACACACACACACTCTTACCTCCTGACGCCCATATATATCCCTGAAGCTGGAACCTCTTTCCACATACTCATCCTCACCACTGGGTTCTCCTGCACAGCCCTGCACACACACACACACACACACACACACACACACACACACACACACACAAAGCTGTACATTAGAAAATATCTCAACAAAACACCTCAACACAATATTTACCTCGTTGTTTTTCTTCACATTTCCTGTGTTCACCACAGAATCAACTGCCTGTCTTTTTTTTTAATTTTTTTTTTTTAGAAAGAGGTCAATGAGTTGTAGCGCCCCTATGGCAGCAGGTGCACTAGACCTTGGTTGTCATGGTTACAATAATAAACAGGTACATGACTGTACCTAGAGTGGTGTACCTACCTTCGTCACCATGGTTACTATAATAACAGTCATGTCTTGGTTAGGTTTAGTAAAGATGGTGATTTGGGTTAAAATAAGTTCTTCCTCAACATCTTTGTTTGATCTTTGTTGTCATGGTTACAGTAATAACAGTGAACGGTCATGGATAATAGAAACAACATAAACTGCTCCTGTCACATGGGAATCGAACACCGCTCTCCTGGGTCATATTCATCCATCCACCCCAACCTCCTCCTGACGTGGACTCGTCGCTCTATAAACTACGTCACCGCACTTTTCCCTTTGCTCCTGTCATCATCACTACGACCACTAGATGTTGCCTAGCAACAGAACCTAACTCTGGGTCACAGTAACCTGCTGACAGATGACCTCTGACCTCGGTTGTTACAGGACAGACTCTTTACATTTCAACTTCAGATGTCTTCACAGTCTTTTCTGTTTGCAATAACATGTCAACGAGGACTCACAAGTGCAAATACATGTGTTTGTTTTTTGGTTTTTTTGTGTACTCACACTTTGCGGAGCCGCTGTCTGTAAACCAGCAGAGAGACGACGGCCACCATCATCCCGATCAGAAACATCCCAGCACTCAGACCCTCCACAACGCCGCCGAGAGGCTCTGACACAGAATAACACACATCAGAAGTTAGGTAGAGGCATCAGGTGGTGTGTGTGTGTGTGTGTGTGTGTGTGTGTGTGTGGTACTCACCTGCGTGTGTCCTGAGCGGTGCAGACAGGTAAGTGTCAGAGAAGAGCGGCTGTGGAAACTCACTGTGGTTTTCATCAAACAGTCTGGTGAAAGCTCGAACACTCAGCCTACACACACACACACACACACACACACACACACACACACACACACACACACACACACACACACACACACACACACCTGGTCACCTGCAGTAATTACAGCTGAAGGGTGAGCTGCCTTGCTCACAGGCTCTGAGCAGGATGTGTGTGTGTGTGTTTGTGTACCTGTAGGATGTTTTGGGTTTCAGCGGTCCGTCACAGAAGCCGCCGTAGCTGTCGCTCAGGTAGAGGTCGTCGTCATGGTAATGGTCACAGGTGCTGCCCAGTCGGTCCCCTCCTGCCCCCAAGTTCACCTCCACCACCTGAAAAATTATTGATTGATCAGTTTGACTCGCACAATAAATACAAACATGAAGAGATGATGTTGTTTTTTCTCCTCAGTCTTCATTTCTTATTTTACATTAATTCTGTTTCCTGCGTCCTCGGAGCAGCCGCTGTGTTACCTGTCCGGCTGAGGTGTCTGTGTCCTGTGGGCAGCGGCTGGGGAAGTAGGCCGTCTGATAGGCTCTGACGGAGGAGTTGTTGATGTAGTCGCGGTAGGAGGGCAGAGGGTGGCGCTGCTCCGGCTGCAGGGGCTCATTGGCTGTTTGAAGAGAGCAGGAAATCAATTAACATGCAATATTTTTCTGCCGATTGGCTATTTATATATTTTTATATTTATTTTTTTCTTCTTGCACTTTCAGCCACTGAACACAGAGGCTCTAAATGCCAGATTTCTTCCTAAACCCAATGATGATAAATATAAGGTGCGTTGAAAGGACAAAAACCTATATGAAGTAAAACTAAATGTTTTTAAAAATAAAAACATAAAAAAAAATCTGGCTACTTTTGTGATGGTTGGGCAGGTTTGTGGCTGTGATTCAGCTGATTGGTCAAATCTGTCAACACTGTGGGGCTCTGAGAATCACTGCTGCTTGTGTTCGCACCATCAGACTCGGCCACGATCACAGCGAAGTATCGCACGGCTCCATTGGCGTCGCTGAACCAGGAGCAGTTGAAGCGAAACAAGATGGAGGACGACGTGACCTTCGATGACCTCTCACTGACACGTACACTGGTGGGCGGGACCGGAGGACCTGGGAGGAAACAGATTGGTTAAACACATTGTCTAAATGAAACATCACATATTTGTTGTTCTACTGTTTCTCAAATTATATGTTTATTGATCCTAATGTTTCTCTTTTTTTAATAATAAAAAAAATACTCAAAGTTACAAATGATAAAAAAAAATAAATACTAAAATTTTAATAAACTAAATTATAACAATCTCTTAATTTTAATTTAGTAAATCTTACAACTTTATAACTTTTGTATTCTTACATTATGATCTAAATCATAATTATTAGGTATTTTATTTTTAGTTTTTCTTTTCTTCATCTCATGGCAGAAATGCATTCATGTGTAAATATTATGTTGTTTTTTGTTTTGGTTTTTTGTCTTGGGGAAAATCTGGCTCTGTCCAGATTTTTGTCACCAATAAAAAATAAAAACATTCTTGGGGATTTTCCAGAGTCATTGCTTTTTTTTTGCTTCTTTTTCTGTTTCCAGTCCAGTTGTGTCAGGATGATTTATAATGTAACACAGGCAGAGAGGGGGAGGGGGGAGGAGAGATGGATGTGAACTGAGAGGAACAAAGAGAAGAAAGAAGAAGGCTGAAAAAGAGAAAAGTTTTCAGACGCTGTATTTTGGGTCACTGACTTTTTTGAAAAAGGGCAAAGAGGAAAAATAAGCAAGTGACATTTTAAGACGAAGAGACGCTGAATGTGTTCGTGTTGCGTTATTTCACAGATCTGTTGGAGTCAGACACAGCTGCTGTTATTTTCCTGTAGGGAGCTGAAGTGAACCAGAACTTAGAGAAAATATTTAAAACCCCACTGACATCTGTAACAACTCTAATAACTAAAGCTTTGTCAACAGTACGTTGTGTAGCTCACTTTAGATGAGGACGGTTGTTTTTTGTAAATTATCTAATGTTGTTTATTCCAGGTCTGCGGTTAGTTCATGTCTTGTGCTGTAGTTCTTTTATAAGAGCCATAGTTTTCCTGTGCTCACAAAGTAATCATTGTTTCAACTTTGACCTCAGTTCTTCATAACTTTAGTCCTTAATAAAATGTAAACAGGTGAGTTCTGTAAAATTCAGCCGCACAGTCGTCATGAAGGAGGAAATTATCTCTGGAGACCAGAACAGTCAGTCCCCATAGAACCGAATCTATGGGGACTGACTCACTGCTGGAGCCAGACTCTAGTGGTCATTAGAGGAACTGCAGCGTCTTCACTGTTGATACTTCAGGTTTCATGTTGATGCTTGGATGCAACCGATCTTAATAAAGGGCCAGTGTGAAACCAGCTCAAACCCACGACGGCTTTAAGATTTCACACAAACTTGGAGATGATTTTGTGAATAAATCTTCTCCGGCTGTTCTGTTCCCTCCGTCGCTCCCAGGTGACCAGACCTATTTAAACAAGTTTTATTTAAACACCAGACTCCACTACTGCACCTGAGGGGAGCGCGTGTGTGTGTGTGTGTGTGTGTGTGTGTGTGTGTGTGTGTGTGTACATATATAAACTCACGGTCTATCATGGTGACTGTGGTGTGTGTTGCTGGTGGACTCATCTGTCCAGCCGAGGACACCCTGACGGTCACAGAGTACTTCCTGTACGCCTCCAGGTGGTCCAGCCTTACAGCGGTGACGCCCCCATCCAGCCTCAGCGCCGAGGTCAGCTCCCCGTTGTCATGGCGACGACACTCGACCTCATAGGAGTCGAAGTCGGAGAGGGGAGGCGACCAGGAGCAGGAGAGGGAGGAGGAAGAGAGGGGGAAGCAGTGGATGGACTTCAGAGGGGACGGGCCTGTAAGAGGAGAGGAGATGAGGAGACAAGAGGAGGTGGAAAGGAGACAAGGAAAGGAGAGACAAGAAATGTTCAGTGAGTTCAATGAGCTTTCAGTTTGTAAGTTTTTTTATTTCCTGCTCCACTGACATTAAACCTTATTACTTCTTTATTCATTTTTTGCTGGTTGCTGAGTCATGTATTTTACTTCCAGACGAAGGTCAACACATTCAGCATCAATTCAAACTAATGAACACACAGAGCTGAGTGATGAGTCTGCTTTCTTTTTAAGGTAACGTCGCCGTTATTTGTTCTGATGGGACGATAAAAACGTCTCCTTTAGTGAAGACAAATGTGCGAGAGAGAAAACAAAGAAGGTGAAGAAGAACACATTCTTCATCTTCTGTCTCGCAGCAGACGGAAGATAAAACCTCATCTCAGGATAAAAACAGATGTCGACTGTAACTTTACAGTGAACTCTGGGTTTTCAGAACGTTTTATGGCATTCTGTGGACAAAACAATGAGAAAATTAAAGGTCCCATGTTGTATAAAGGTAGATGTCCATGTGTTTGTGATTATAAAGCAGGTCTAGGTTCTATATTAATACTGTGAAAGTATCAAAGCCTCAGTCCACAGAGAAATGCACACAGCCTGTATTCAGACACTGAGCCTTAAAACCAGCCGTCAGGACTGCTGGAACTTTGTGATGTCACAACAAAGCATTAACCACCCTCATTGGTTTGTTGAGGTAAAGTTGGCACAAGTTTGTTCTGCTCAGTTTAAACGTTGGATTACTGCACTGTGTAAAAGCTAATTTTAGCCATTTTGGAGGTTCTGTATCAGTTTGGCAGCCAAAGGATACCTGGGTGCACTGGTCACGAACTGACCTGTAAAACCTCTGCACTTTTATATATGCACCTAAAGGTGGATATATGTGGATGGCCTTAACCATGGTTCTATGATGTTGACATGTGAAGTTATTGAGTTGTTAAATATGAGGTAAAATCAAGAGGAAAAACAGCTACTGCACAAATCAAAGCTGTTTTTTTTGTCCATATAAGAGACACAAAGTTGGCTTTATTTTTGTATTTCCTGTGTGTACAAACCCACAACAACTTTCAGTGTATTCACCAAACTGTGGCTGCAGTTCTTTCCCCTTTGAGTCTGTGTCAAGTAAATACTGCATCAACTCTTTGGCCGACCTCAGCTAAAAGAAACGACAGACTGGGTCAGCATATACATATTTATAAGTGTGTGTGTGTGTGTGTGTGTGTGTGTGTGTGTGTGTCACAGCCCTTGATTTGTTATTCCTTTTGCCGATCACTTTTGATCCCTGCAGCCAAACAAACAGAATGTGATTAAAAATGGATTCAGTGCCAGAGACACAGTCTGGTCACTGTGCTCTCTCTTTTTTATTCAAACCCTTTGTTGTTTCGCCATCTTGTGGTTAAAATGGATATTACATCTCTAGACCAGATCATATGTCAAATTAAAATATTAGAAGTTTGACTCAGCAGCTTGAAGTGATCCTTGTCTGCCCTGTTGAACCACATCCTTTTTAATTACATGTAATTAAAATATAAATATACCTCATATACTCAAATTAAAGATGATTAATTGACTTTAAAATCCTGGAATTTATAAAACTGAATTTAAGATAATTTAACACCTACTTGTCCTGACGCTTCTCTGGATTGGCTGGCTCCTTACAGTGGGCCTGCCTCTGGTCCCGTCCCCGCTAACAGTTGTCAGGGTGAAGTTATACTGTCGCCCTGGAAACATCCCACCAACGATGCATCCAGTCAGGTGAGTGTGTGTGACTGACAGGTGATCTGGAGGAGTCCACTGAAGGCTGAAGTTATTGTAGTCCCCGGAGGTGGGACCAGACCATGACAGCTCTATCGTCTCATTGGTCAGGCCTTGTTTGACGGACAGGTGGGTGGGAGGCTCTGGAGCTGGAAGGAGAAAAAACAAAAATATGTATTAATAAATATTAACACTAGTATTAAGTATCAATAATTACAACAAAAGTCATTATTTAAGCTCCTGTGTGTTTTTCTTGACGTACAGGTGCGTCCGAGAGCTGAGATTGTATTGGTCAGCTCCCCGCTGTGTGTGATGACCTCAGCACGGTACAGCCTACCAGGGATCAGCCCCTGGAACATTTGACTCTTGTGTTCCGCCCCCAGTGTCTGAGCTCCCAGAGTGGCTCCAGAGATGTCGTACAATACCACCTGAAATCACAGGGGAACAACAAAATATAAAAGATTGAGACATTAGCCGCTGCGATAATGTTTTGGTTGTTTGGTTTTCAAAATACAAAGATCACCAGTTAAAAAAATGTCACTTACAGCTGAAGACTTGAAAACTTAGCAGCCAATCTACGCATTTTTTAGATGCTCAACTTAAATTTAGCATGCTAACTTGCCAAACATGGTAAATAGGCTGAAATAGCAACAAGTAGCTCTGTTTTTGGTCTCTACCGACTCCAGAGAGAAATGTTGATCCTGTGGATATTACTCCTGATTCCTGTGACCTACTTTTAATTGTCTCCAGATCATTTCTTATTTCTGCTACTGTCGTGATTTTGATGAACACACATCAATGGTGGAGTTGTTTATTCACTCTAAAAAAATACACATCGCATGAACACAATTATCACAGTAAGGTGAGTAAAAACACGTCTTGATATGTAGACGACAGCTTCATATTTTGGGAGAATAATGAAGCATATGGTCTTATTTCCACTCTATACGGGAAAACTCAAACCACACAATACATTTAGGAAGGACGTCCACACCCGAGTGTACTGAGGGAAAATAACACTTGAACATCCCGGCACTAAGTCTTGGCACAAGCTGCAGATCAGAGCTGTGAGCCAACAAAATGATTTCAATGTTACACTGTGTGAGTGTAATGCTGCCGTGAGAACGTCCTGAAGAAGTACATTTTGGGGGCAAGTGTTGCCTGAAACAACCTGATCATAAAGTCAAACCATTTTCCTGAGTCATTTTCTAAGACATTTGAAAATTTTGATTAAATAAATCCCAGCTGATCAAGAACACATTGAAACTCTGCCCGTTTACCTGATAGCTGCTCAAGCGTCCCTCCCCGTGCTGCCAGCTGACCGTCAGTCTGTCCGTCCGTCCTGAACTCTGAACCAGAAGAGACGAAACTGGAGACGGGACTGCGGGACAGAAGAAAGAAAAGATGATAATGATAATAAAAGATGAAGATGATCCCCAAGATGGTAAAGACAAAGAGGAAAACAAAGACATGAAGAAATGAGACACCACCTCTACTTATTATGTCAATAATATTATTAATAATAAGATAATAATGTATTGACTGACCGGTTCTGGCGAGAACAGACGAGTCGCTGCTCATGCCTCTGCTCCAGCTCACCACCTGCAGCCTGTACAAACTTCCTGCTCGGAGGCCGGAGAAAACACAGCTGTCTGCGGTCGGACCAACCTTCTGCAGGTCCACTAGGTCACCTACAGCCTGAACGCACATTACACCAAGTCAAACCACAGCTGTAGTTAACCTGTTGGGTTCTGATTGGTCCCAAATTCATTCAGCAGCACACAGCCAGAGTCATGAAGAACTATCTACAGAAACCAGAAGAACCAGGAGTCCTGCAACAGATCATCTGGACCCACAGAGCTCTGATCTCAACATCATGGAGTCAGTCTGAGATCACATGACACTGACACAGCTTGAATCCACAGAGGAACCGTGGCAGGTTCTCCAAGATGCTGGAACAACCCACCTGCCGAGACCCTGAAGAGCTGTGAGCAGTCCCATATATTGTTACATATATGAAACATTAATCTATTATAACTTTTGTCTTGATGCATCAGTGTCATGATAATCACCTGGTGATGCTCCTTTCTGCTCCCTGCAGCATCCTGCCTGTGATTGGCTGTTGCCTCAGTAACTCTGTAGAGCGACAGGTCATAGATTTCGACGTGGCCGTCTGAAGGGCGCCAGGAGAAGGAGAGCGAGGAGGTGTTGGCCGAGGTGACCGTCAGATTACTGACTGCAGCCGGACCTGGATGAGGGGGGAGAACGATGGTGACCACGGCAGTTTACACACCTTTCTCAAGCCTTCTCTTTTCAGCCCAACCTGATGAAGTAGTGACTTACGTGTTTGTCCCTCTGCTGTGGCCTCCAGAGACGGGACTCCGCCGCTCAGCGTCACCACCCTGACACGATAACGCTTCCCTGAGGTCAGACCCTCCAGACGCTCGCTCCGACTCCCCACCAACACTGACCGATTGGCCACGACGACGCCGGCCTCGTTCAGCAACTGCAGACTGTAGCCATCGTAAACGCCCACCGGCCTCTCCCAGCTGACGGTGAGGCTGTGGGTGGTGTGGTCGTTATCGGCCTGCAGGGCCGTGACACTGGCCGGAGCTGGAGGAGGGTGAACACAGAGTATTAACACCGTACAGATTCATCTAAACAACTACATTTATATGAATCTCATCCATCGTTCAGTCTTACCTGTCCTACCGGTGGCTGTGTTGGTATTGTTCAGCTTCCCGCTCAGTGATTGGATGGAGATGGTGTAAGCGTTGCCTGGGATCAGATCCAGGAAGTCCAGGGAGGAGACGTGTTTAGGGACAGGACGAGTCTCAACAACGACACCGCCCTGCAGAGAAAAAAGGAAGAAAGAAGAAGATTTGTGTCATTTTCACTCTGCTTTTACATCTCTTTCTGTTTCTGGTTCTAACTGTTCACTCAGTTTAAATATTGTGTTTATAAGTGTCTGTTTTTTATACACAGCTTCCGTTTTGTTACAGGCTTGGATGTGGGTCGCCAACATTTTTGAGATTTTCAAGTGGACCATGAGTTGGAAAATCTTGGTCAGGACACTTCATGTCTTTCCTGGTTAAATAAAGTTGTATATAAATAACAGGTGATGTTCAACCATCAGTCAGTCATTTAATAATAGATGCATCCTTTTGTCCATCGTCTTTGTTTTACTCCATTTAAATAAAAACTGGATTCATTCTTCCAGATTGAACCCAACACGTGCAGTCGGACTGACCGTGGTCGACAGGGTGACGATGTACATGTCCAGGTCTCCGTCTCCAGGAGTCCAGGTGACCAAGAGCCCACCAGCAGAGTCCTTCAGACCAGGTCGAGGTGCCATGTGGAGGTTTCCTACTGGACTGGGAACTGAGGAGGAGAACACAGTGACAGGAGACTCATCTAAACTGGACTGGATGTATTTAACTCTGAAGAGCAGTGGGAGGAGAAATGTATCTGTGATGTTTAAAATGCTGCTGAGTCTTCACACCTGTCCGTCCCTCGATGAACTGGGGTCTCTGGTTTGGTCCGCTGAACGTTGACACCACGATCTTATAAAGACGCCCGGGGGTCAGAGAGGTCAGCCGGTGATGCCGCACCTCGTTCCCCAGCGTTGCCGGAGGGAAAACCCGAGTGTCGTTAAAGAGCAGAGTGACCTGGAGACGTGAGAGAAGTAAGGACGATATTAAAACCCTGGAGCTTTGCCAGCGTCCACCAGGGTGATGGAGCTAAACTCAAAATCTTTACTTATCACACCTCATAATGGTCCACATCTCCAGGGGCGGGGCTCCAGGTAACAGTCAGATCACCTGTTCCTGTGTTGCCTAGTGACAGATTTCCCACAGCTGCTGGAACTGAAGAAAAACCAAGACATTTGCTCTTAATCCTCAATAAAAATACAAAAACAAAACACAAACAAGTATTGTATTTGTGTCCCTGGTTTGTGACTCACAGGTGCGTCCGTCAGTGGAGACACTGCTGACGTAGTCTCCACTCCAGGTTTCCACGGTGACGGTGTAGAGTCTCCCCGGCGTCAGAGACGAGAAGACGCACTCGTTGTGTCCGTTGGAGACGCTCTGGTTCTGCAGGACGCTGTGGTTGTAAAGGATCAGAACCACATAACGGTCCAGATCTCCAGCTGCGTGACGCCAGTACACCTGAACATACAACACAATACTGTAATACCACTGCACCACTGATAGCACAGACATGTGATATACGACTTTAAAAAATAATAAAAAATTATCACAGCAGTGAAAAGCACACCTTGAGGAAGTCGTCTCTTGCAGAGTGAACAGCTGTTGGGTTTTGCACAGTGGCAGGTTCTGCAAAACAAAGAGAAGAGAATATAGAGCAAAATAAAAACATTCAGACGTGTTTAATATCATCTGTACACTCACATGATGCGTCATTTTTTGCTTTGTGACTTGAGGTGTAAGAAATAAAAGTATAAACATAAATGTAAATACAAACAAAGTAAAATACAAATGAACATAAAAGTAAAATACGAGTAAATATTCTCCCTCCTTACGCGTTCGTGCTTGAACCGTGGTGGAGTTCTCCAGGCTGCCGCTCCTCGTTACTATGACAACCGAGTACAGTCGCCCAGCAACCAGCGAGCTGAAGGAGCACTCAGGCAGTGAGGAGCGGGACACGGCCAAGGTTTGACCTTTGAACTGAAGACGAACCAGGTAACTGTCCACCACGCCCACCGCTGGATGCCACGACACCTGCAGAGCATCTGACCTGCCACCGTTAGCAACGGTTACCTCGGAGACGGATGCTGGGGCTGAAAAAAAAAGAAGACAGTGACAATAAAAGAAAAGTTATAAAAGATTGTTTTTTTCCTCATTATTGAACAATAAATTTATAAACAAGAAGTTGTTGTCTAAGTAGTTTGAAAAAAAATCACACATATAAGAAAAAGCTGTAAAATAAAGTACACAAATTGTAAATAATATAAACAATGCCGTAAATCACTACACTAAATAATAATTTGATGTGAAATCGTCTTAAATTTGGTCTTAAATTTAAATCAAGAATTAGCACAGTCAGACTTTATTAATTTACTATATTAATATTGGGAAAATACATTAACATCACTGACATTTACTCAGTCAAATATCAACATAAGGTTCCATAATTTAAGGCATGTTGTGATATTTTTGTTAAATGTAATTTAAAATTGATGATCTAGGGCAGGGGATTTTTCGTTGCAGTACCGCAAGTGGCCTCCAGGACGAACTGGCTGAGTTTTGGTGTCATAAATTTACAATTATACCAAGCTAATACAAAGGTACATAGTCTGTATTTAAATGCCATCTATTGACTGATGGAAGGTCATCTAAGGAGGCTGGGGGCGGGGTTTGTTTTGTCAACCTGTTACATACACACACACAAACTCACAGTCTGTCCTGAAAATAACTGGGACATTCTGTGGGAACACAATAGGCTCACTGAGCAGGAAGGTGTGTGTGTGTGTGTGTGTGTGTGTGTGTGTGTGTGTGTGTGTGTGTGTGTCTTTGAGCAGGGTCTCTTTGTGTGTCTGGAACATTCCAAACTTTCCTTCTGGTATTTCAGCTATTGTTCTAAAGTCTCTCTGATGTTATCACATAGAAATACACAAACACAGACACACACATTCACTCACACACACTTTAAATGTTACTAACTCTGACACTGATCTGCTGCTTATTAATACATAAAGGTTTAAATAGTGAAACATCAATTCTAAATGTCCTGAAACAACAGACAAGGTCATTTTAACCTTGGAAATCGTAGTTTAACAAAATAATTGAAAGTACAGATTATTATACATGTGAAGGTCATTTATATGATTGAAACATACTGATTAGGACATTAAGTCTCCATTAAGTGATGAATATAACAAACAGGGAATCACATCTGCAGCAGCATTTTCTCTGATATATTATGAAACCCATTTCCAGTGACTCCTCTGTGCTCAGTTATTTTACAGTGGAGCAGACTGTTGCAGCTCCAGACTCTGACACACACTGTAAACTGCTATATTTCTGTTCTGCGTGAGGACTGTTGATTCTTTGGTCGAGCGGGTCACTGAGTTTGTCCTGTGAACAGCAGCTGAATGTGTTTGAGGGGAAACAACACAAATCCTGAGGGCAATATTGTCTCTACACAATAAAACTGGCAATCAAACAGTCTTATATAACCAGGAGGAGTGTGTGTTTGTGTGTCGCTGTGAACTCTTTTAATTATTCTGGCTTCCGTTAACTGATGAAAACAAACTGAAAAGTCATAGTTTTGTTACTACTTTTTTTTCTCATAACACATAGAAACAAGCTGTAATGGTCTATGTTAATTGTGCAAATTTTTATATATAATTAATGCCACAGCGGATTCTGTAGCATGGGGACAACTGGAGCTGTGACCTTTGGGAGTTTGGCGGGAAAAAAAAAGTTATGCGTGTTATTTCTTACAGAAATAAAAGAACAAGAAAAATCACTGCAATAATGTGAAGAAAGAATTTAAAGTTGAAATATTAATATAAATATTCTCACTCAATTGGCAACTTTTTGCAAATGTGAGAGTGTCATAAGAAAAAAATACATTAACATTGATTTTTTTGCATCTATTTAAGTATTTGAAAATGATTTGAGGTTATAAAATGATAAATAAATGCATGAAAAGTAAAAAAAAAAATTTTTAAATTCTGTGTTTGAATGTTGCCTGATTAAATTTAATGTAAAATAATGATAAAGCTTTATTGTTAGGATAAAGAAATATTGGGAAATGAAGTACTATTAAAATACAGCCTTTCCAAAAAGTAAGTAAATACAATTTCAAATAATCAGCTCAGACTGCAGGAGAATAAAGTTTCAATTATAAGATTTAGGTTGCAGTGTCTGACCTGTGCGTCCCTCCAGACTGATGGTTTTAGAAAGCAGCCCCCCGCTGACAGTGGCAGCCTGCAGCCTGTAGAGGGCGCCGGGCATTAAACCATGGAGCAGCAGACTAGAAGAACCAACCAGGACACTGACGTTCTGGACCACAGCACTGTGGAGGAGGAGGGACAGTTTAGTGATGGGAAGACATTTTTTTTTTTCACTATTTTCCTCCATTTTCCATCATCAACATGGTTTGACTAAACATTGACATACACTACAGAAACTACTGTCCACTAGTTTCCACCATCAAAGCTGACAAAAAAATATATATTATTAAAAATACTTCAAATAAAAGCCTGTAAAGTCTTAAACTTACAGAGACAAAGCTGAAGTATTGACCAAACAAAGTTGAAAAAACAGAAATATCAAAATATTTGACAGGGCTAAAATCTGGTTGGTGTTTTTATCCAGTTTCATGTACAAAAAACTGGACCTGGAAGTTGGTGGAACATGTGCTGTATACAGCAAGCTAGCAGTTTCCACCGGCTTCCAGTGTTTGTAGAACTGGAACTGATTTATATCTTCTTATTTCACAGACGTTTAATATTTCCATAAAGACATCTAGTTCACATACACACCTGTCTTGCAGCAGGGTCAGTGTGTACGAGTCCACATCTCCGGGTGGTTTCTCCCATGATGCCTGGAGGCTGTTGACTCCTGAGCTCCTCAGATTGATGGCGTGTAGTGCATTAGGAACTGCAACACACACAAACTGTCCAGTAAATATAACGTACACGCAAACAAGGACCAGGGCCGTCAAAGGCATCTTAAAAATTTAAGTCTTAGCAAACTCTGACAATAACCAGTTCTGTGAAATGTTAGTTTGATAATTTCTCCATATTACAATCAATTCAACTTTATTTATTTGTTGATTCATTTAAAAATAGTTGAGCTTCACTACATGGTCTGTAAGGCTTTTGTTAAATTCTGGTGAGGAATATTCATAAATGTATTCTTTCTTTTTCTAGGCCAAATCATTTTCAAATTAATGTCACTGAGGAAAAAAAAAATCAAAATAAAAGAATAAAACAATGTGTCATGAGTGATTTTAAAAACTCCATAATAAATTTTATTTATATGATATAAACTACACTTGCAGTCCTTAAATTCCCAGAAAAAAAGGGGTTCTCAGTTAATTTTGAAACTAACTTCACTAATATAGTATTTATACTTTTAAGATTAATTTCTAAAATAATATAGTTTCTGCATAATATAGTTTGAATCTGCCTTGGCCTAACCCCTAAATCTAGTTTACCCTAAATCTGGCCAAGTCTTTTAATATAAAATGAAATAATTTTGAATTATTCATGCTGTTCCTTATCAGGACCTGCATGGTCCTGGTCCCCACAAGGTATCAAGGCCAGTACACAGACACACACCTGTCCTTCCCTCCACAGACACGGATGTGTTCAGTTTCCCGCTCCTGGTTGTCACTGTGATGGTGTAGTGTCTCCCAGGTGTGAGTACGTTGAATGTGCACTCCCTCATGTTAGGATCCACCTCCCTTGTATCCACGGTGACATTATCTATGACATGCAGGAGGGAATAATTATAACACTAATAATAACGACCTTTGGTTTGGTTCATCAGTCTGATATTGGCTGATTTATACATCCATGCATCTGACTCTAATGATTACCATGGCGAATGGTGAGGAAGTAGCTGACACGTGACCCAGAGGGGGCATGGCTCCACATGGCACTGAGAGAGGTCTCATCTGAGTGTCGAATATGGAGGTCCAACACTGGAGCAGGGGCTGCAGAGGCGAAGATAGTTTAGGTTCAGGTCTTAATATTTATATACTAATATAATTATTTTGTCATATATTTCTATAGAAATATACAATTTGTGGTATGTATGTGTTTGTATCCTGTTATATAGCAAAATATCTTTGTTTCATACCTTTCTGCTGTAATTCTGTTACACTTTTGAAATATACCGTTAGTCAGGCTTCAGTATTTTCTAACATACACATTTCTGCAGCGATATATATTTGTGTAATATTTCTGCCATAACTTATATTTTCTATCACCTCATATTTCTGCGTCAGTATTTTCTGTCATATATTTTTGCAGTAATATACCTATGTATTGACTTTTTGTTGTGTATTTTTGCAGTAGTTTCACCTGTTGATCCTTCACAGCTGCTCTCAGCCATCAGTCCTGCACTCTCCACCCTCAGCACGGCTCTATACGTCCTCCCAGGTATTAGACTCGTCCCAGGGAAGACGAACTTCACCACCTCCCGGTCCAGAGTGGTGTTGACTAACTGCTGGAAGCCGTCAAACAGGAACAGTCTGTAACTCTCCCAGTGGCCAGGAGGGGGAGTCCAAGACAGGAGGAGGTCCCCAGAGGAGGAGGGAGACAGGGAGAGGAGAGACGCTGCTGCTGGAGCTGGAGACAGGAAAAGACAGGATGAGGAAAAGACAAGAAAAGAGAAGAGAAATAAAAGGAAAAGAAGAACGACTCACCTGTGCTGACAGCGCCCTCTGATTGGCTTGTCAGCTCGCCACTCCTGGATGTTACTGCGACCTGATAGGTCAAGCCAGGTGTCAGCTGATGGATGGCGACATCTGTGGCATCTGGGGGAAGCGTCTTCTCCCAGAGGCTCGTGCCATTGGTCAAGAGGGTGACGATAAGCACATCCAAGTCACCTTTGGGTCGTTGCCATGACAACAACAAGCCTGTGCTGTTGCTAAAGTCAGTGGTGAGGTTTGAAACAGCAGAGGGAACTAGAAAGAAAAAGAGAGGGGTTATAAAATTAAAGATCAAATCTCTTTCTTTTCCTCAGTCCTCTCTCTCTCTCTCTCTCTCTCTCTCTCTCTGTACCTGTCTGGGCCTCGATCACCCAGCTGTTCTGCAGATCCCCGGCCTCCGTCACCACGGTAACATTGTACAGTCGTCCAGGCGTCAGGTCGATGAGTGTGTGTTGTGTCGTCGTGCTCTCTAACGTCTCGTTCTTCAGCAGACCTGCAGACACAGAAGAGAAGAAGAGTACACAAAAGGTCACATGACTCTCAAGCAGCTTGTTTATTGGTCAGAAATTTGGTTCATGTAACCAGTAAAGGCCCCTCTAGGGGAATTACAAACTTTCTACGCCTCTAAATGGTGTGTTGTGTGACCATGGTTCATACAAATAAACATTAAACACATAAATAATAGTAGTATGAAATCATTTTTAAAGAAGAAGTGGGGGATGAGGGGGGAAAAGACAAACGTACCTGAGTGATCCAGACTCTGGGGGGTTTCCCACAGCTGCAGCCTGAAGCGCTCCGTCCTGCCGGGGCCGGCCTGCCAGGAAAGACCCAGGCTGCAGCAGGTCCTGGAGGTCACTGCCAGGCCGCTCACTGTTGACGGCCCTGATACAATAAAAAAATAATACACACAGTCAGAAAATATAAGTCATAATAAACACAATACCTATTGAAGTCATAGTTAAAGGAGGTGTTGAGATGAGCTCCATTATTGGGAGGTGTTTCTGTATTAATGTGAGGGGAGCAGAATAATGCAGCTCAGTGCAATACTAAAACATGATTTAATTAATACATCGTTGACAGTGTGCAAGAACAGGACGTTATAGTTGTGTTAGATTGCATTCGACCTTATTTTGGTGAGAGTGAAAACGTTGAGACACCAGCACTGATCGAAACCTCTGAAAACTGATATTTCTGGAGCACGTCTTGTCAGATGAGATGATGGACTCCAGTTTCATCTGTGTGTATCCAGTACTGAACCAGGTCAAGAATTTGGCCTAGATTAGCACAAAGACTGGAAACTCTACACAGAATCCCGAACAGCGTCTGTTCCTTTACAGTGATTTATCTGTTTTGAACACGAGCTTCAGTCAGGCAGCAGGAAGGTTTCGGCAGGAAGAGGATCCATCTCCTCAAATCTGTGGCCTTGTCATCAAAGTGTGAGCACTGTGGGAGTCCTGTTGACACGCTGAACAGACACAGACACAGACACACACGCACACACACACTCTAAAAACCTTAAGAGCTCCCTGCCTCCCCACAGCACCTCTCTCAGCAGTCAGACGGGTTAAGTGCTTGAATTTGTGCCGCCGTGTCGCCACTGGTGCTTCAAACTCAAGTCGAACAGTATTATCAGGCTGTGACATCTTTTCTCTACCCTGAGAGCCACACTCGCACAAACAAACCATTTACGCAATTTTCAGTCCAACTGTCGAGGTTTCTGCTTCTTCTCAGGCCTCCATCAACAATCAGTGGATTTCAGTTGCTTCAAAACTCAAATAATGAGTATTTATACATTTTAATTACAGATCTAATGACTCTGAATTGTGAGAGGTGGCACTGTGACGCACACAGAGAATTGTGTGAATATTTAGCCGGATATTTCCCTCAGGAGCCGGTGGAGCCCAAACACAAGCTAAAAGAGAGGGAACAGTGGACTGAGATTCATCAGGCGACACAAACACAACTCCACATGAATGATGAGTAAGACAGTATGCAACTATTTGTTTAGCATGTTAACACAACTTTATATGGCAATAAAATATCATAGATGTGGCACTTTCAGCTTCTTCTGCTGCCCCCAAGTGGCCAAAAAGTCAATTAATGCAGCTTCATGGAGCTCACCAACACCTTTGAAGTTAAAACAGGTAAAAATAAACCAGCAGAGGTTGTGTGTGCTCTAAAGGTCAGTGCACGAAACAGTCAGGGCGCCTTCAAAGATAAGAACCTCAAACACCAGTGTTTTGCATTGCTGAGAAGGTTACTGTCGGGAGTCGACTGGGTGCAGTAACACCCTGTTTCCTCCGAATGCAACACACATATACACATATACAAAGACACACTGACACACACACACACACTCACACACACATACATACATACATACACACACCCTCACGCCCTTTCCCAGTGTTTCCCACAGAACAAAGGAACAATGGAGGCAGGAAATGGCTGAACCCTGAGCTCTGCCCATGATGGAAATACACACTGAGAGTCCAACTTCTGTTCTGGACACCCGCCACTGTGGACACACAACACACACACACACACACACACACACACTTACACACTTACATGTACTTTTACTGCTCTATCATACTCTCTCAGCAGGGCAGTGGTTCCTGTAGCTAATCACAGAGCTACAGAGAGGGGAAGCTACATGAAATTAACTCTGACACACACACAGACACACACACACGCAAAGAGGAGGTCATGTCGTGTTCTTTTACTTCAAACGACGAGAGGTCAGAGGAGATGGAAACAATAGAACAAAACAGAATACAACAGAATATTTGGAGTAAATACTGTGGACTGAATTTAAACTTCTCCAACAGGTTGTCACAGGTACAGGTGTGAGCAGCAGTGGATATTTCACACTGTCTGTCAACATGTAAAACCCTCAGACTCTCCACAATAATGAATCAACGTCTGTGAAGCATTTTCATGTTGTAGGTTTTTAAGGTGGTTTAAGGTTTTTTTTTACCATTTAAAAACCCAAACCAGGCCCCTGGTTGCAGCTTCTGCAGGGTTTTGGTCGTAAATAGAATTTTTGGTTCTGGATATTTGGTCAAAGCTTTATGACCACTTCTCCTCAGGCTGTGAGAAATCACAACAGACATCTTATAGACCTAATGATTAATTGATTAATTGAAAAAATACTCAGATAATAAGTCAGTAAATATGAAGCAGCCACTATCAGGGAGACACCGTCGCCACACTGACTGTAACAGACCTTTCACCACAGGTCAAACACAGGTGTAACTAACAACATTATTAATGGCCCAGTTCCATTTACATGTGCCAGGGTTCTGGTATTGTGTGTACTGGCTCACCCTCACACCTAAATGGAACCGAGCCATCACTAATGTTATTGGTTACACCTGTGCATGACTGAAAGAACATCATATCAAACCAAAGCCGAAACCACTCAAATAAAAACAAACAGTTAGACTGCTGCAGTAAAATTATTAAGTTTATAAAGTATGTATTAAATTGTTTGACAGGAACAGAGCCACATTGATTTTGAAAATGATCGCAGTGATTGAAATACGAGACTTTAATTTGTTAATAAATGTACAAAGTGTTCCCACTAATAGAGGTTTTTAAAGTGCTAGCTGCCAGTGGAAGTTGTACATAGTGGCAGCAACCTGCAGGTGGAACGATGGGCAGTAACAGGTTAAACCTAACTGACCTGAATTACAGTGGAAATCCAAAGATGTGCCAGACTTTATACAAATTTCCCCAACTGACCTTGGAACAATGATCCAGCATATACACGATACTGTCAGACAGGGTGGAATAAAGCATTTTTTTCTGACCTCACAGCTACTTAAAGGTGGATAAAAGGGGAAAAGGCACTTTGAGAAGTTAAATAGCCCCTGTTTTGTATTAATTCAGCCCCTTTTTTTCACTGTGTGGATAAAATTTATTCTGGCAAAACATTTCGAGCTTTCGGGCTTGAATCACAGTCAGTCTTCCAGAGAGCAAGGAGCTCATAGCTACCTTACACATTAAAGCTCCACACAGTCTAAAGGTAGATGTCCATGTGTTTATATGTGATGTGATTATATAGCAGGTCTAGCTTCTATATTAATACTGTGAAAGTATCAAAGCCTCAGTCCACAGAGAAATGCACACAGCCTGTATTCAGAAACTGAGCCTTAAAACCAGCCGTCAGGACTTCTGGAACTTTGTGATGTCACAACAAAGCAGTCACCACTCTCAGCCATGCCCCAAGCCCCGCCCACCCAGACCTCTGATGGAGATCAACACTTCAGATAAAACACTGGAGAAGTTAAAATATGGACCTTTAATGTTCAGGTTTTGTTGATACTTGTTGATATTTGTCCTGGAGCTTTCAACCCTATCACATGGTCTTCATCAGTTGATGGACTTCACTCAGATGCTACTGGAACTGCAGGTGTTCAAACTTTACATTAAAATAATTTGACTAATAATAAAAATTAACTGATTATTAAGCTTCATCTATGGATGAAGACCATGTGACACTGATGAAAGCTCTGAAAAAAGGAAGGAAGTGGACTTTGAGCCGTCAGATCTGGATCAGGACTTACTGGTGTGCAGGGTGAGGTTTTCCGTCTCGTTGTCTTTCTGGGATTGAACCTGCAGCTGGTAGGCAGTCCCAGGCTCCAGGTGATCCAGCACACAGGTGAAAACGTCTTCGACACCTTTACTCCCTCCATCCTCGCCTCCTAGCTGGTTGGTTCCCAGAGAGTTAGCTCCTGTCTCCTCCTGCCTCCCCCTCGCCCCCTCCTCTCCTCGCTCCCTGCCTCCGATCTCATTAGTCTCCAACTCCTCGTCTCCTCTTCTTTTTCTTCTACACTCTGCGTGGTCTGCTCCGGAGTCCAGTGAGGTCACGATGAAGGAGCAGTCCCGTCCAGGTGTGTGAACAGTCAGTGATATGGAGTCCAGACTGGAAACTGGTTCAGATACAGAGATGCTACATGGGACCGGCTGGTCTGTGGGAGCTGCACTGCTCACATCCTGACAGAGATATGACACGAACATCAGTGAGACGAAGCCATGAAATAAACTGTGGGCGTCCAAAATTCATATCTTTGATGCATATGAAGGAAAACAAAAAAACTAAAAAAATGTATTTGGATCTTTACTCTAGCACAGGTAGAGTGACTTCAGGTGTGTTCTGGTCTGTCCAGGACTCAATCTTCAAACAACCTGGACAAATTCTACTCTGTTTGAAAGCTCCAAACCCTCACATCACTGCAACAGTTTTTAACATTTTATGTGAATTAGCTGAGACTAAGCTCCTGCTACAGGCCTGATGTTCTCTTTTTACACCAAACAAACCCAGATTTCTACCATGTTGGTGCCTCTGTAGCTTTGGTTCATTGTCTCTTCTGCTCATTCAGATTTTTTTTATTGTAAAATCTAAAGTGTTTCCTTTGGGTTAGGGTTTTTACTCCAGTCAGTTGGTTAGCCCAGGATAAATGTAGTTTCATTGTTCCAATGGAAAAATTAGTTTTGCAGCTCCACAATAAACTAACAAGTAATATTCTCCAATAAATGCAACATAGTAGTTAATATTTCCAACTTTAAAGGATGAAGTATTTCTATAACATTAAGGAGGCTGATGCAACAGAGGCAGATTTACCCCAGTGTGTGTTATACATAATGACAAACAGTGATGGTTTGGACCCACAGGGATCGTGTGAGACAAACTTTAGTTTCCAGGCCAGAAATCTGGGAGGAATCTTTTTATTTATCTTAATAAACATTTTAGCAATGTCACTAAATCAGCCATTGGTCAAATCAGGAGTTATTTCCAAAAAAAACACTCAGTGACACAGACTCATCCATGTTTTTGTTTCCACCCATACTGATGACTGTAACTCCTGCCCCAGAAATTCATTAACTGCCTCCAACTACTGCAGCAACAGCACTTTGTGCATTTAGTCATGTTTTGGTGAAAACATCTGTAATGCGCTGAGCAGACTGTGTGGATGGACAGTGGATGAGTAGATGATGCTGCAGGACGTGGATTGAGAGGCTTCGACAGACATTTTGACTGACAGAGAATCTACAGCCTCCGCCCTCCATGAAGGAAGAAAACAACATGTCTCTACAGCCAAGTCGACAGGAGACCATCGTCAAACTCCAGACTTTGGGTGGAGCAGCTCTTTGATCCCATTGTTCTGAAAACATTTGTGAGGGCCAAGACTTTGGAAATATCCACAAGTTCTCCTTCACCCTTTATTTTTCTACAGTATTAATGCACTTAATCATAGTTGCTTCCTCGGCCAAATTCATGAACAGTAATGTAATATATATTTTCTGCTGTTGTGATTTGTGCTTGAAGGTTTAAAAGCTTTAAGAGACTTAAAAATGCCAGGAACTAAATCTTAGTTCTGAATTCTGTGTAAGAATATTTTCAACCATCTCAAAAGGCGTTTAAGAAATAGTTTGGCACATAATCTTTTGTAAAGTTAAAACCTGATGTTTTTATACTTTTGTTTTTATTAAACACATAAGATATAATGTTCTAATTAGTGGCATTTAGAGCAACAACTTCTATAATAGCAGCAGCTTTTTTTTTCCTCTTCGTCTTCCATTAACAGAAACATTTAAAGAGTTTGTAAACTGCTCAACAGTTCTGTCTGGAAGCAGTAAACCAATCTTAAATGATGAGAAATATAAAACTCACAGCTACTTTTTTTTTTTTTTTTTTAAATATTGAAATATTTTGATGAAAATATGCAAAACCAAAAACATTCAGCTTTTTGTGTTGATGATGCCAAGAGAGCAGACGGCTGTGGGAGTTAATCAGCTGCAGCTATTTAAGGACCTGTAACTGCAGCGTTTCTGTGTTTTTATCACTTTTTGGGTTTGACCTTTCTGCTGACCTCTGGCCTTGTGCATGTGTGAGTGTTTGTGCAGTGAGCGATAATATAGTGACAGTGACAGTTGTTCTGAGCTCTGTAACCTTTAATACTGGGAAGCAGAGGGGAAAATAAAATAATTTGTCACTGATAATGAAGTTCAGGGAGTTCAGAGACAATGATGCTGCAGGGAGGAGACACGGACAGATAAACAGACAGGAAGAGAAGGAAACGACAGCTGAGGAAAATAAAACTGTATAAATATTAGCAGGACATCCAGCACTGTTAAACCTGCAGCTGCTCTCAAAACCTGATTAAAGTTCACACTTACATCATCCTAATTATCCAATCATACTGTCATTAAAAATCCAATATCATATGGAAACACTCTCAAAAATAAGATAAGTCCAGGTCATGTTTAGCTTAGCTTAGCACAAAGACTGGAAGAAGAAGGGAACTGGTAGCCTCCTGCTAGCTCCACCAGCTCCACCAGCTCCAGAGTTGTTCAGTTTACAGTTTGCATCTCACTTACTGAACAGGTGTAGAAATAGAAATATAAAAATATGTGATACACTGTGGTTTTAGCAGCAAAACCCTTCTCAAGAAGATATATTATATTCAACTGACTGTAATTATATTGTCTCTTTTACATTGTGCATATTACCTCAGTGTTTGTTGTATCATAACCAGACTGTTCTTCTGTATATTCTATTTATCAGGTTCTATCTTTACTGTACAGTTACACACTAAGATATCACAGCTTCTTTACATCTTATATGTTTATTCTGTGCTGCACACAGCGTGTGTTAACTTCTGCTCTTGGTGCATCAGCTCAGTTTTATATAAAGTAGAATTGTAAAACTAAAAGCTGCTACAGCTGCAGAGTTGGTGATGGTTCTCAGTTGGACTGGCAGTAATGCAGTGGTATGTTTTGTGCTGGTCTGTGTGTATTTCACTGTTTAGTTTTATGTGTTTTAAAAGAGATGGACATTGAAAATGAGCTTTTTGAAAATTAAATCCATAGTTATGCATTAAAAACAAAATGTGGCCATAGCAAGACATAATAATCCTCAGAATATCTCTTCATAACAAGGTTTCATGGTACTGTAACTACAAGGTGACAATTTGTTATATCAAGACAATTTGCTTGATATAACAAGGTTCATCATAGTGGTAGCAAGGCTATGCTAACTTCATATATAAACTTAATCTTTCTTATTAAGTCAAGAAATATCTACTAGATTTTTTTTGTTGTTATCAGTCTCACCTGAATTCCCGGTAAATTTGAAAATACTGTTATACCATCACATTTTCAATTTTTAATGCTTAACTTGCATGAGACTATGAATATAAATTAATAAAGAACAGTAGTTGTTTAATACTGCAAGTAAAGCCGTAGGTTTGTTTTGATAAAGATACTAATGTTGGTATAACAAGAAAAATGAATATTTAAAGCAGCTTTACACAAAAAATAGCAATTAAAATGTATCTTTAAACCAATGAGTATAAATTTCAGAGTTGCACCAATTAAGAAAATTAATCAGTAACTATTTTGATAATCGGTTTTAAGCATGTTTCAAACTAAAAATCCAAACATTTCTTGGTAACAGTTTCTCAAATGTGATGATTTTATGTTTTTCTTTGTCAAATCAGATTATAAACATGAGACTTTGGGGATTTTGGATATGGAAACTGTTTAAATCAGTTTTTTTTTTCCACTATTGTTGAATAGAAATATACATTAGAAGTATTGATTTCCTACACATCATAACCATCATAAATGATTGAAATGAAAAGAAATGTCATCAGACTGACCTGGAGCAGCAGCAGCAATGAGGTGAACCACAGGGAACAGAGATAATTATGAATTTTACATTTCAGCATTTTGATCCTCCTTCAGATCCTCAGACAGAGCAAACACCACCATAATCCTGAGGCTGAGGTAGAAGATGTGAGTTTTGATTCACTATGTCAGGTAGATTTAGGAAAATATCCTTCTCTTTTATCTTTGCGGTCTTCAGCGTAGAACAAATCCTTCTGGAAAATTTAAAGCTGGAAAAGAAAACACCTGGTTAAATGTCCTTTTTTGTGTTTCTGAAAACAAGATAATAATTCCTTATTTGACGAGAAGAAGTTTCATTTTTTCCAGATATTTAGTCTTGTTCGTTCGTCGTCTATTCTCCGTCTCATGTCCATCCTCAACTCAGAGCTTTCAGACTTCAAACTCAGTCCTTCCTCTCTTTTCTCTGGACTCTTTGCCTGTCTCACCAGCTGTGTGTCTCTCTTCCTGCCTGTCTGTCTGCCTGCCTGCCTGTCTCTCTGATGGTCAGACTCTATAGTGTCGAGGTTAGGAGTCACTAACGGACTTCCTCAATCAAGCCAACAGCTTTGTGAGTCACAGCAAAAGCTCGACTACAAACCCTGGCTGGATGGAGGCTATAAATAGGCCAGTAACTACAATAGAAGCTCACCTAGCTGCACTGACAGCAGAGGTAGATGTTAAAAATAGAGACCAGTGTTTGATTAATTCCCACCGAGACAGAATCGTTGTGGAGTTTAAAGTTTGCTCCGTCTCTTTCTTTCATGACAGTGTTGTTGATGTGGCTCCATCGGGTGTAAATTTAGTTCTGGATCCATATTAGATCCCTCCCTTGGTTTCTGGTGGTTCTGGTGTTACTTTGAAATTAAACTTTGTGAAAAATTAACTCTCACAGGACAGAAAACAAGACATAATTATGTTGTCTCATAACTATAGTAAGGACCAGGGTGGCAACAATTAGTCGATTAAGTCAACAGGAGAAAAATTAATCAGCAACTATTTTGATAGTCAAATAATCATTTTTTAAAGCAAAATTTTTTTAAATCACTGCAAACATCACTGGTGTAGTTAAGCAACAAAATTGCTCATTCACAGATTTAAAAGTTAAGTCTTGTGACAACCCTACATTAAGTCTAAAAGTAAGAAAGATTAATTCTGAGATGACAACATATTAAGCTAAAAAAGAAACATTTGAAAAACAGTTTTTAAACCAGATCCTCAAATGCCTCATTTAAAAACTGTTGCATGAGCAAAACATGTTTTAAACAGTTCATCTTCTCTCTTTCATTCCTGTCAAGTCATATTTTATTGTTTAATATGTTAATGTTGTATACTGTGTGTCTCCTTATGTCTTTTATGAGGGAGCAGGAAGGAAGGAAAAAGGTGTGGATGACTAAATGTAACTCAGACCAACTTGAAACAAAAGCCGTCTGGCCTTTAACTTGTGATGCTGCATTACAGAAAAGTCGACCCAAACTTTTTGTGGGTCAGATTCAACCTCTGTCACGGCAAAAATTTTACCACTGATAGACTTCTTTCACTTTTTCTTAATGAGAAAACAAAACTTTTCTTTCTGAGTGAGTTTAAAATACATTTTCCACTACAAAGGTAACGTAGAGTAACTAACCTTTCTGTAATGCAGCATCACAAGTTAAAGGCCAGACGGCTTTTGTTTCAGTTGGTCTGACTTACATTTAGTCATCCACACCTTTTTCCTTCCTTCCTGCTCCCTCCTCTCTCTCTGTCTGACTTTCTCTCATTATATGACACATGCTGTGGTTTCTAGGAACAACAGCTTCAGCTCTGCAGCTTAAGTCTTTTAATGTCACCTTCAGGAGGGATGTTGGGGGTCATTACAGACTATTGTCACCCTGTATGTCCCATTTAATTGACATCCTTATGTGGGTTGTCCCAATCGTGACCCAAGATGTTTGCAAAGTAGTGTGATACAGTGCTACTGTCCTCAAACCGGGATAAGTATATTTCAGTCTACATTAAGCCAGCTAAATTCTAACAAGCCATTTTCGTGCATCCACACCAGGCGTTTCAACAATTACCTCCGTACACATTAAAATACCAACATGAAGGGCGCCTCGGTGGCTCACCTGGTAGCGCACGTACCATTAAGGCTTAGTCCTAGCCACAACAGCCCGGGGTTCAAGTCCGACCCACGACCTTTGCTGCATGTCATCCACTCTCTAGCTCCCCAACTTTCATGTCTCTCTCTCACTGTAACTATAATAAAGGCATAAAAAGCCCCCAAAAAAGCCAAAATGAGTAATTCTCCTTCCACTGGGCATGTGTGAGGACAGGAGGACAAGCCAGCCTCAGAAACAAGCAAAGAAGAAACTGAATAGTACCTGAGTTTTTGCTCCGCGCATCGTACCGAAATGAAATGCGGCGATACTGCCACCAACTGTTTCTACAAAGTTCTGTTTTATCCGTACACACTACAATGCCAAGCTGGCGTTTTAAGATTTACACAATCAGGAGGCCGTTTTGGAAAAGCTCTATTTCAGGCAAAGAAAAAACACCATTTTAGTCAGGTTTTTTTGACCTGTCCAAGATCCTATAGTTGTTTAATAATCAATAATCCAAGTTCTCATTCCTACCTTCAGTGAGTTGTCATCTTACCCGTCTACCAAAAGAATAGCTGAAGCCAGAGCAGGTTCTTGGGTCTTGGGTTTAAGATCACAACCAAAGCTGACCAGTGATCAAATGACCAGCATTGACCCATTATGAACAGCAAAGTTAAATTTCCCAGGTCCAGTCAGTCCGTCAGTTGGTCCCAAACAGGACTCAGAGTTCCACTGTTTTTATGTCCAGTGTTTTTATGCACATATTACAGATAACAGTGTATATGTAGATAAAGTAGATAAAGAGGTTACAGCACTACTCAGTGGCTAATGTTCTGGACTATTACAACATTCAAGTTGATTAGTAAGACATTAAAAAATACACGTACCATAAGTACACTAATTAGCATCAGTTGTACTCTGACTGAGCTGTAATGCCCACACAGTAGAAGGTTAAAGGGACTCTCAACATTTTTAATTTTAATGTGGTAGTTTTGTCTTTTTAATCAATTAATTTGTTACTCCCATCCTTACATTAAACAATTTAAGCAACACTGACAATTAACTAAATAGCACTCACGATGATGTATCAGAAGCAACTGTCAGCATGTTTGTAACATGAATTTCTTAGCTTGTTAGTGAGATAATAGTTACATTTCATAAATTAAATTATTGAGATATTTGATATCTTTAAAAGGTTTGAAACAAAGTTCTAGTTGTTTGAAAACTTCAACTGTAATATTAATGCATTACATCCACTGTACATGCTCAACTTTCTAGTTAGCTAACATCAGCTAACTATCTTGCTAACTTGCAAATATTAGAAAAATGTCAGGCTGGGGATTAAATAAAAGATGGATTACATCTCCATGAGGGAAAATAATTTTACTAGCCAGTGTTAGCAAAAGAAAAAACACAAGCCAAATATTTTCTCTTTCACATGCTAACCCTAAACTAACTATTATTGAGCTTAAAATTTGTCATTTACAAGCAAGCTTTGAGAACAGAACTAAGCAAGCTAAAACTGCTTGAAAAAATTGCTAAAATTTGTTATTGTCACTACCTGTTATTATTTACAGCATCATGTTTGGTAAACACCTTGTTTTCATTAATTACACATTTATAACTGGAAACTTTATTCTACATATATGTTGAATTTTATTCTTGCCTGTTGACAAATTTTTGCATGTTCATCTGACCTTGTGTACACTGACAAGATAACTCTTGATTGAATAGTGAATTGAACAGTGTCTCTATATCCATGTTTTTCATAGAGCTGAAACAATTGGTGAATTGTGAAAACACACCACATCTTTGCAAAGCCTCTCAAAAGAGAAGATTTGCCACTATTCTTTATTCTGTATTATTGTTAACTGAATATTTGGGGTTTTGGAGTTGAATGTCAGAATGTCACTTTATGTTCAGTTAAATTTTTGAAAAAATTTTAATGTTTCATAGATGAAACAATAAATCAAAAAGATACTGAAAGATTAATCTAGAAAGAAACTGACAAATAACTGTACAGTCTCTGAAAGACTCCTGGAAAGGACTCAGTAATATAGTACTAACAATTAGGGCTGCAAATAACAATTATTTTTATTATTAAAACAGGAAACTTTCTGTTCAACTCCTACATTAACCACCCATCTTTGAGTCTGAACCAAAATGCTGTAAATTTCAATAAAACTGCAACTGCATGACCGTCTAAAATTGAAAATGTTTAGCGTCCCTTTAATCTCCATCAACAGTCAACAACAATTAAGTACAGGACATCAACCACCACCTACTGTACATACACAATACTATGTCAGAGGCAGTGTGTGTTGTTGTACCCGCTGCTGCAGTGGGCATGGAGGCTGGGTTCAACTCACTTTCTCTTCAGTCAGTTCAAAAAGAAAATTACATCACTATCACACTGTAATATATTAGATTTTGACCATTTTGAGTTTTGAAATTGATACGAATTGAATTGACTTAAGTGAAAAGTGGGTTGATGATGGTCCCAGGAGGCATGTTGGACGTGTAGACAAACAGACGCAGGTCCAAAGTCCCTTGATTGTATCACAAGTAAAGATACAAATAAAAATATATTGGTACATAGAAAAAGAAGAGTCTTCAAAGTTTCTCTCGTTCATTGTCCGTCAACGTTCACAACGCTCCCAGTTTTAGCAGCAAGATCTTCGTGTTTGTGGTCCGCGTTTTGAAATGCAACTGCCCACATCAGTTTTAATAGCACTTTAACATGTACTGTACAATGTTATCCCATTCACACAGAGAGCAGATTAAATGTATATGTTAATGTTGTTCATTACTGGCATTGTTGTAGAAACCTCAGATCTCTAAAAAGAAGTCAACACCCCAGGAACTGGAAAAAAAAACATTGGTCCTTGTATTTTTGTTTCACACTTTATTCTAAAATATATCATTATATATGTCGACATTTTTATAAGTTAATTTGAAAACTTCTCTAGAAATACAACGCATTTAGCTGTCAATATCTAATATCTTCTATAGTTTTTGTCTGGTGACAAATTTAACAAATACTGCTTCATTAAAAATAGCTTAAACAGGGATAAATTTGGGTTTGTGTAAATTTGTTCAAACTTCAACTCCCTGGCTCCAATAAAAGAGAAAATAAAGTCAGTTGTTAATTCCTTCCAGCTCCTGCTAAATTGATAATTTAGAGATAATGAGGTTTGTACCCCCATAGCGAGCTTTCATACAAGTCGACAAATGGCTGATAGCTGCTAAACACATCAAAAACATGTAAAAACTGTATAAAAATAAAGTTATTATTACTTTGATACACCAAAATAATTCACTCACTAGATAACATAATTTACAACATCACACCAATGAGATGATTGCACCATTGTGACTTAAATTGTTTCACATTTTTGGTATAAAGTAATATTTCACACAACAGCGGAATTGTCAATGCAAGAAACAAGGTTACCTACTATACTAAGTGTAAACTCTGAGACCAAGCAGCACAAGTTGGTTTTTTTTTTTTATTTTTGTTGTGTCAGGAAATACTTAGCAAACTGGTTTTCAATTTGGCCCTAAATTTTGAATAAAAGTTATTAATTTTAAGTATGGATTAAGAAAATGATTGACCAAAGTGCCATGCTACTTTTGAGCTAGCGTGTGTTATTTTTTATATATATTATATTATTTTTATTGATATTTTTTAAAGTTTTAACATGATGGTTAGGAATTGTGTCCATTTTGTAAGATAATTGGGTTTCTAATAGTATACCACTCTAACAGCTAGAAAAATTTGAAAACCTCTAACAAAGATAAAAAAATAAAAAAAACACTTTTTCAGCAGTTTTTTTCAGCATTCAGAAACTACAGTTCCCATAACTCTCAGTTCTGCTGTCAAAGCCTCATGGGAGCTGTACTTAATGAACGGTGTAAAAATATATGGACCAAACACATTTTTATTGTTTTACAAGCATTATGTAGTTGTGGAATACTAGATTTTATTGGTTTAATGGAATATTGCATTAGCATAGCGTGCTAGTAATAGCATGAGTTTATAGATTTGTGTCCATTTATTAACATAATAGCAT